>NC_137211.1:32446287-33046287 GCF_949987685.1 Ammodytes marinus
GCAGATGTTAGCAACAGTTATTAATTTATATTTGTGTTTGACCTTGTTTAAGAAATGGAGTGTGTAGCAATAAATAAATAGATTATGCAAGCTGTTATTGTTATCGTTAAGTTCCATCAGTTCCACCAGCCACTGTGCTCCTCCTGCCCCCCCTCCTCCCTCCATGTGTGGAGTTGTGGAGTGTGATGGCACGATGGACAAATGAGTTCTTGAGTCTGTTGGTGCGGCATCTGGGGAGGAGCAGCCTGTCACTGAATGAGCTTCTCTGGTTGCTGATGACAGTGTGCAGAGGGTGGCCGGTGTCCTCCAGGATGGCCAGAAGCTTATTTGCGGTTCTCTTCTCTGCCACTGTCACCAGACCATCCAGCTTCATGCCGACCACAGAGCCGGCCCGCCTGATTAGCTTGTCCAGCCTGGAGGAGTCCCTCTTGGTTGTGCTGCCTCCCCAACACACCACAGCGTAAAAGAGGATGCTGGCGACCACCGACTGGTAAAACATAAACAGGAGTTTGCTACAGATATTGAGGGATCGCAGCCTCTTAAAAAGTACAATCTGCTTTGGCCTTTCTTGTACAGGTGGTCTTTATTTATTGCCCAGTCCAGCTTCCTGTCCAGCCACACTCCCAGGTATTTGTAGCTGCCCACAGTTTCCACCTCTACCCCATCGATTTCCACTGCTTGGGGGCGTGGCCTTGCCTTCCCAAAGTCAATCACCAGCTCTTTAGTTTTCGATGTATTGAGCTGCAGGTGGTTTGCATGGCTCCAGGTGACAAAGTCACTCACTAGAGTACGGTACTCCTCCTCTTGGTCCCCCCTTATACACCCCATGATGGCTGTGTCGTCAACAAACTTCTGAATGTGGCACGATTCAGAGTTGTGGCTGAAGTCTGAGGTGTATAAGGTGAAGAGAAGAGGGGCCAGCACAGTCCCCTGAGGCGCCCCAGTGCTGCTGATTAAGATGTCCGATGTGGTGTCCTTTAATCGAACAAACTGTGGTCTGTCTGTGAGGTAGTTGGTGATCCAAGTTATCAGGTGGGGGTCCACATGCATAGCTGACAGTTTGTTTTGTAGTATGAGGGGCTGGATTGTGTTGAAGCCACTAGAGAAGTCTAGGAAAATAATTCTGACTGTGCCCGCCCCCTTGTCCAGATGTGAGTGGGCCCGGTGTAAGGCAAGGCAAGGCAAGTTTATTTATATAGCACAATTCAAACACAAGGCCACTCAAAGTGCTTTACAGGGGCAAGATTAAAATACATAAAACACATTAGAAGACATTTAAAGGAGTAGGAGATACAGGATGGCATCCTCCACACCAACCCCTGTCCGGTAGGCAAACTGTAGAGGGTCCTGAGCGTGCTGCACCTGAGGCCTGAGGTGTCTGAGAAGGAGCCGCTCCAGAGTCTTCAAACTTGTGATTTAATTTTTTTTTGTGTGGAATATCAATTTGTCTGAAATGACCCCATGCAGAAATTAAAAAGAGAAGTGATTGCTTACGTGTGCAGCCGCTCATGTTCTCCGTCACAATGCCGCGGAAGTTCCAGAAGCCGGGCTCACAGCGGTCACACCTGTTCCCCCCCACCCCAGGCTTACAGGAGCACTGGCCCGAGGCCGGGTCACAGGTCCCTTTGTAAGAGCCGTACACGTTACACTGACAAGTGCCTGAGGACAGCAGAGAAACATGTGTACCCCAGGTTAATGACCCAAACGAATCTAATCTAATATGTTGCATGTTTTAATAAATTAACTACAATTTAAAAACTATAAACATGGCTATAATATAAAAAACTTTTATTGTTGTACATTGTACCTTTGTGATAATATAATTGGGGTAATACTCCTTTAGCGAGTGCAGCAGTAAACAACAAATTTGCAAATCGGTGTAGTGTCACTTGGGAGTGAGTGGGTGAGCGAAAGAGAGAGGCTGTGTTTGAAAAGCCATACTACTCATCCTACTCATACTCATTTTGACATCAATTTGAATATGTGACGGTTGTGTATGCAAGTTTGTGTAGGCGAGAAATGCCCGGATGAGTACTAACTTCCGGGAAGATTTTGTGTATAGATCGATAGGATACTTTTCCTACTCAACCACCCCACAATGCATTGTGTCTTTTCAAAAGGCACAGAAGTTTTTTTTTTATTCTTTATTGCTTCTGTATACTTTAGTGTAAACGGTCCGACGAACCTCGCATACACAATTTATTCATCTGTTTTTTAATGGTTATTATGGTAAAATATGTATTTTGAAACCGATTTATGTGTGGATTTACCATTTTAATGCTATATAAATGAACCACAGTTCAAACTTGCCTTTCAGTCTTGTCATTAACCTAGAATCTAGCCCTAGTTACTTGTAATCATTTACAGTGCTACACATGGATCACACTTTTTACTTCTGCTTCAGAAGAAATCAAACTCAAATTATATGCAATACATCACTGATTGATGCTACATTACAAGAGGAGCATTCAGCTGTCCATAATGGCTAAGATTTATGCTACGCTCAAATGTTGGGTAAGACCTAATCCAAAAATAAAAGGTGGATAAGTTTTGCTTAGAACAGTCAATCCTTCCCTAAATCTCTATATTTCCTTATGTCTTTTCTCCATTCTTACAATAGCTCCTAGCTAACAGCTTGATGCAGCATGTTCTCCTCTGTTCTATCGTTGGACAACATCATCAGATGGAAAGATCTTTGTTGTCATTATCACAATTATTCCTTTAATTAAAATGAAACGTTTTCAGCTCCGCAACTTTGGCAGTGTATGTGCAGTAATGGACAACGGCATGGCATATATGCTGCTGAAATATACCAAGGACTATTAGGGCCACCATAGAGATAATTTATTATTATTATAGAGGGGATTTCGATTCAGAGGTTCGATTCCTGCCCTGCCACCTGTGTCATAGTTGTTGTGTCCTTGGGCAAGACACTTCACCCACCTTGCCTCGTGTGAATGTCGATAGTTAGCCTGCTATCGGTGTATGAATGTCTGTGTGAATGGTAACGTGGGAATGGAAAACAGGTCTCCCTTGCAAAAGAGTCTTCGGTCTCAATGGGATATACCTTTATAAATAAAGGTTAAAAAAAAAAAAAAAAAAAAAAAAAAAATGGACAGGTAAAGACTGCGGTAAAGCTGGAAAGATGTGGACTGATTTGAACTTCCGGTATCAATAACTCATAAGATAAACGTTTGAAGTGAAGGTATTGAATATTTTTCATGTTGGCATTGCGTTTATTAGGCGTGCCGGCCTCATCTCACAGCCCACTGCATATAGAGAGCAATGTTATACTATTAGTCTAGCTTAGAGAATGTCTGGTTTATGAAGTTGTAGCCCATTTTCTACCTGAAGATCTATCAATTGTGTTTTAAAAACGTTTTACTTATGAGTTATTGATGGAGGCAGTTTGAATCTGTCCACAGTCCAGCTTTACTGCGGTCTTTACCTAATTCATTTACAGTCTATGGTCTTTACCTGCTGAGTTTAATCTCCACATTTCCTCTATATTCTCCAAGGGCATCATGAACAAGAAAACTTCCTCCTCTAGTTTCTTTCTCTCCCATAGCCCTTATGTATAGCCCTTACTCGTGTGTAGAAATAGCTTGATAGTATCTACCATTTTTTTTTTATTATGCAAATATCAAACTGAGGACACATTGAATGTGAAGGGTGGAAGCAGGACTTACTGGGACATCCAGCCAGGCCCACTCCAGAGGCAGCGGTCACGTTGTCGGAGCAGCAGCCGTACACAGACACACTGCAGTGCTGGGGGGCTGGAGCCTCAGCTGGGGCTGAGAGGGTGCACACAAAGAAGACCAGCAACATTTGAGTCATTATGTTGGAATTAGACACAACACAGTCTGGGAGCAAAATGCAACTTTCTGCCAACAATGAGATTGGCTGTAGGGCCAGAGGTGGAGAGACTGGCAGCCGGCCTTCAAGATAACAATTCTATTCTATATTCTACTTCCTCCACAATGCCTCCAAATCAGCTATTACCTCCAGTGGAAGAAAACAAACAATGTTGTTAGCTGGTGAATGCACGGCAGCTGACATTTACCACCTACTAGGAGGTATGTTCTTCTCATTTGTTCTTGTCTAATATTATGGAATTATGCCCCTGCCAAACAAGTCCCCCATCTGAAAAAAAAAATCGAAAGAAACACTAAAAGTCAGCTGCATAATGTGAAGGAATGTACCAAGCCGCTTGTGCCTGCAGTGCACAGACACTGTATGCGGAGTGCTCCTTTGTCTAAGGATGCAGCAGCCTTCTAACCAGTGTGACAGCTCAGTATAAAGAACTACATTCAACGTCACGAAAACTTGGCAGTCCTCCAGCACAGCCTGATTGACAAAGGAGAAATGATCACTGTTCAAAGTCAGTGATTCTGGAGAACGCTTGTTGTAAAACTCACTTTTAGTCCAAATCAGTGAATATTGTCTCACCCATCCGCTATGCCTGTGCATACTATGTGTGCCGGAAAATATATATTTTTTTTATTAACAGTCTAGGCTCTGTAAACGGGGCAAGTTGCTAGCTACAGTGTTGTAGCCCCTTTGTTGAAATACCAGTTTACAGAGCCCAGGTTGTTTATTAAGACTAGATTTGTTTTTTCAGCGTGCACACAGTATGGACAGGTTCTCTCCAGGCTTTTGAGTAAAAGATAAAGTTGTAGCAATATAAAACAGAATTCTTTCCCCTCCCTTCTTCCCTCTGTCTCTCCCCATCTCTTTTCCTTGTGTTGCTCATTTGGAGTTGCAGGCTGGAGTTCCAGGGGCCATAAATCACACTGTTACTGGTGTGGATATGAGCCTCAGCCTAATGGTGATGACTCGGCTCGCTCTTTTTCCAGTGCTTTCCCACTTCCAGAGATGGGGGCTTTGGACACAGTTCATTTAACTTTTCAGCTATCTGTACTAAGCCTATTAGGACAAGGAGAACTTTTAATTTCTCATGCTCTTCCACCCCTTCAAGGCTTGTTTCCTCTTCACTGGCCATTGTCAGGCACATACAGTTAACTATGACGTGCAATATTAACCGCCTGTTTTCAGGGCTGTCTCCTCTGAGGAGATTGCGGCTAGTCTTTTTCATCCTTAGCAAGGGCACAGCTGCACATGTCGGCTTGTCTAATAAATCCAATAAATATTTCTATAGATTTTAGCTGAAATCCCTGACCCAGATTTAAGTTTTAACGGATTGTTTGAAATACTATGAGAGGCTTAGTTTACAAATGTGCATGCAGGAGATGAGGCTGTTGAGACCGTATGTAAAAGATGCAAAGTTATTCCAAAATCATAACCTCTAAAGAACAAGGAGTCTTTCACGCTGCGCTAATGCTTTGATAGCTTTCTGGAGTGAAAGTCCAATTAAGTATTTTCCTTACATTGCTAAAGTAAAGGAGGGCAGTAAAAACTCCCCAATGTCTCAGTTTTTTCCCATTTGCCCGTGGACAGGAGAGCCCAGGGCATTGGTAGCCATAGAGGGCTCTTCAAAAGGGGATTGATTCGCCATGGATGGTACAGAGGCGTGACAGTTAGCGCCCAAGGAGGCCAGCTTATGGAAGGGGAAGATTCTGCAGGGATGTGTGTGAAAACACAGGCAGTGTCCGCCTTCTCGCACTCTCTTCAACTCTCTCCATTCTACTCTATTTCAGACCCGCAGGGAATCAAACAGACTGGAATGATCACACCAAATCCCTTAAGTGCCTTTTGCTCTGCTACTTGGCCTGTGTTGCATCAGAGCAAATGCCTTTTATTTAACATGGTCGTGTCCAGGGAGACGGCTAACCTTTGCTACTTATCCACTGATCTGACAACTTTTTGGGACTTATAAATGCCATGAATTTACATGTAAAGAAAGTGTTTTGTCTGACGGTTAAAGGAGCTACGAGAAACATTACGTTTGTGTTGATTCTAGTGCCCCCATTAGACAAAAGTGGTAGTGTCTTTTAAGGCCCGGACACACCGGCCCGATAATCGCCGTCGTAGAATCTGTTTGGTGTGTGCCATGAAATCGGTCGTCGTAGATGTCGTCGGGCTTCTTTTGAGCCGATGGAGCAATTTGATTTGTGGAGGGCTAGCGAATCAGTGAAGCCCGGAAGTGAGGCGGGTAGCACAAACAGCTAACAACAGTTAGCCATTGTTTTAATGTGTTTGTTTGTTTCGTTCAGCGAGTACTCACATGCATCAACCCTTGTTGACTGCTCGACACCATGCTCGACACTCTCTGCTAAAAATGGTGCTCTTTATGGTCCATAAATATAAATACGTATTTCTATCTATGTTTATGGTCTAGAGAGCCGCCCCATCATTTCCGGCTTCCGTATTTTTTTTTCCGGGGGGGGGGGGTCATTTGTTTAGGAAACAGGTGAAGGAGAGAGAGAGAGAGAGAGAAAGAGACAGTAGGGTGCACCGCAATGAGGAAATTAAGTTAAACTAAATGTAACTGTCAGATTAATAATAGTAATATGACGATGGGGAAGTAATTTAGTGGCGTCACAGGCTTTTCCGTAAATCATTTTGCATGTTTCCAGGAAAAGCAGACCCGTGCAAAGGCATTAAAGGTTGGGTGAGCCATCTCCAGCCAACGTTTCTTTATGTTTATACTAACCACGGCAGTAGTTGAGACACATGCTATATCCCAATCGCGGTCTATGAAGGCCGATTCGAAGGCCGAACCAGGGCCGAACGAGCGTTGTTAAACGAGACGGTCTACGCAGGTCTCCGTTTACGAGCATTTCTGGTTTGCGTAACAAGCCGTTACCTTGCGTGACGACTCGCCTCCTGTGCTGCCTAGCAACCCTGATTGCTGCCAAAGGAGACAGCCTTGTCAACGGAGGAAAAAAGAAAAAGAAGTTGCTTACCAGACGAAAAGAAAAAAAAGTACAAGAAAAAAAGAAAGGAAGATAAAAGTTAAGAAGATGGAGCAACACGTTGCTGTTTTGTTATTTTTTATTTTATTTTATGCCATCTCTGAAAAAAACGCAATGAATCTTGGGATATGTTGGGCCGCGAAGGATCCATCTGTTGCAGCCTTCAAAACCGTGAAACGAAGGCTGCATTTCTCGGCCGCATATGAAAGAGCCTTGCAAATCGTTGCAAATGGAACAAGCCTTTGCACGCCGCTATGACGCAATCGGTCTTCAAATGCAGCCTTCGTAGGCTGTAACCCCTGAATCGAGATCCAGCTTCAGAGTGAGTGACTGGTAGCCTGGAAATCCAGACATGCCACTAGGCTCTGGCAAAGTAAATTTGCCTTGTTCATTGCTCTGATTGGTTGTAGTGCTATCCAATTGCGTGCAGTGGTATTTGAAATGCACGAGTAGGAGCCGCCCCTTGAGTTGGGAATTACTATCGTTCTAGATATGGGTCTGGATTTCCAGGCTAAGTGACTGGGCCTTTCCCTGAAACATTGACCTACGACATTCTTGGCGGCTGCTGGCTCTGAGCCAGGCTTTATTAGATTGCTGTTAGCGGAGTGTGTAAACTAAACACCCTGACTTGTTTTCAGAGCGCACACACCGCGGACAGGTAGCGGATGGTGTGTAGATATTAGATGATATTGACAAAAAGTGTTCTGGATTACAATCTCTTAGTATGCCTATAATAATAACTATATATAAATTAGTGCTGTCAGTTTAACGCGTTATTAACGGCGTTAACGCAAACCCATTTTAACGGCGTCAATTTTTTTATCGTGCGATTAATGCTCGTCATGGCCGAGCAAACGTTGTGGTTTTTTCACAAGCTGTTGAATCAACTAGTAATGTTAGAACAACTGAAACACCACAAACTATTCATATGGCTCGCCATTAAGTTACTGTTAAGCCAACCGGAACATGTCCTACAGCGTAACTTCACATTAAAATCATTTAACTGGCAAAACGTCAAGTCAATTCTGACTTTTATTTTGAAGCAGAAACCGGAACCTAGCACTTCCTAGCTCACCTGTGCGACCTTCACTAGTCTTCCGTGTGTGTCTGTGAGTCGGGGACTACGCGGAAAGTCCTACAGAAAAGAAAGCTTTTCATTTGCAAAAGTCCTACTTATAACCCTGCGCCCCCACCAACACCTCCATGAACGTTAGTGGCAGCCGCCAGTCATTCATTTTCACTTAAATTTTTCGCTATCAACGGTGACTTAAGCCTCGGCTGCAGCAGCGGCATACAAACCAACCACCAGCACACAAGTGTATGGTGTGTCCACTCCACAAACAGTCTGAAATAAGTCGTGGATAAACGACTCCCAAAACATTTAGGCAGCAACCACCTTAATACTAATTTGTTTTATATAGGTTATAGCCTATGTTGTTTTATGGTTTGGTTTTTAAATAAAAAAGGAAGTTCCAATTATGTTTGTGTATGCTGGGGGGGAGATCTACATTGTTGTCTATTTGCACTGAATTGGAAATTATGATATTTTAGAAGAAATACACTGAATTACAAGGGTGTAGAGAATGGGTGTGATAGGAGCATTAAAATGAGAAAAAAATAAGGGGACAAAAAGAAATCAAGGGACATTTAGGCTAGAATAGATAAGAATGTGCGATTAATCGCGAGTTAACTATGACATTAATGCGATTAATCGCGATTAAATATTTTAATCGTTTGACAGCACTAATATAAATTTGTTTACTGATGGTCTCATTTGCTGTTATAGGTCAATAATGATCATCAGAGGAAAAAGGGTGAAGTGGTATCCTAAGCGTTTAGGAGAAAGCACGTGTGTAAATGTTTCCATTGTTGAATGTGTGGGCAGAGACAGTGGATCATTAGTGCTATCAGCTCTGTCCATACATGTGCCCTTGAGGAAGAGTCTTTACCCCAGTGGACCTCTCAGTTTCCAGACAGGAATGAGAGCATTGCTGATAGCCACAATGTGTAGGGTCAACCATCCCCATAGCAAATGACACATTCATGCATACCTTATTTAACCTTGACCTTCTCCCACTTCATTTGCTTAAGGCTACATAGTCATAGACAGCAGCAGAGCTGTCAGAGTTATACATCAATGGATGGAATGAGTGGAACAATGGAATGTCATTGGCACTCTAATGACAGTGTTGTAATGTACCCACCTGCACACGCTCCCTGGCTCTGAATCAATAAGGGCTTTTGTTCCTCACATCTGGCCTTCTTCAGCTCACACTCGTTGCTGTAGTTTTTCCCGTCTGAACCACAAACCTGCACAGGGATCACACAGTTGAGCATTAGACAATGTCAGCTTTAAACACAGGCTGGTTTCCCTCCCTGTATTAACAGGCTTATGGTATAGTCACTACTTCTTAGTGATGCATACCTGGGTAATGTTATGTACGTATGTAGTTCTCGGACAGATAAAACATGTCAAGCCATTTCTAATCATTTCGACTTTTATTTGTATGTCCAACCGTTCTCAACAGTGTATAAATGACACAGGGAGAGTGAAACAGAGATGGCAGGATGCATGGCCACGATGTAATGTATTTATATGTGACTATCTTAGAATTAATAATGGTAATATGACCGTGGTGAAGCAAAGTAAACTTTGATTTGATAGCGTTCATAAACACAGGCTTTTCCTCTCTGTCTGCATTAAATTGTTTTGTCTAAGTTGAAGGGTTTCAGACCTGAGCAAAGGCATTAATAATGATACAATAAATATAGCAGGGTTTTTCCCCCCCGCTGATGGTCTTGTTTGCTGTTACAGGTTATTTATAATCATCAGAGGAAAAATTAGACTGTTTCATGAACGTTCCTTGTAGTCTTCTTACATTTGAGATGGATGTTTGCCAGTAAGTGACAATTCTTTGCATGATTTAAATGGGGAGCATAGTAATAAAAGCTGTTACTGTTTGCAATGCAACCATTAATTATCACCTGAAAGAAAAATTGGGATGATTAGTAGCTGAGTGATTTTTATTATAATTTCCGAGCAGATTTGCATAAGTCATATGGCTCTCCTTGGAATCCTGGAGTCATATGACATATTCCCAGGATAGAAGAAGTAGATAGCAGCATGTAACTAACATTATGTGTGCTCCAATGTGAAGCTTTCTTGACACAAATTGCATCAGTTGTGTTCCAGGGACTAAATCCTGCGAGTGCTTTAATGTGGCTGGTGTTGCCGTACCTGGTTGTGAGGCACACTCTGGCAGCTGAATTCACAGACACAGCGGTCGTCCTCTGCGTCCTCGTCCCAGGAGCCTCCATACACACGACATCGGTCCTGATCACAGCTCTCCAGCCCCGAGCCCGACCCTCCCGAGCCACAGTCTGCTTCACACACACACAAAGACACCACTGCATTAATACAACAGGTCTCTGAAAAGAACACATTCAATGACTTTTAGGTCTTTTTAAGACCTCTAAAAGGAAAAAATAATGCCAATACTGTGGCAACAGCAATCGCCAAACTACACTACAGTATATACTGATTTAAGAGTTTTTATTAAAGGTGCTTCAAGGAACTTTCAGTTTGTGTTAATTCTAGCGTCCCGCTTTGGACAAAAGCGGTAGTGTTTTTACTACGCCAGCTGTTGTTCCTGGGTGAGCGTATACCCATGAAAAAGGCATTAGGAAAAACAATAATAAAATAGCATTCTTTGCACTGATGGTCTGGTTTGCAGTTACATGTAAATTATGATCATCAGAGGAAAAATTAGACAGTTTCAGAAATATTTAAGTGTTCCTTGTAGCACCTTTAAGTTTGAATAACACATATTCAATGCACTTTAGCATTGAAGGATATTAAATGCAGGTAAAATAAAACATAAAAATGTAACAATTAAACAATAAATAAAAAAAGAAAAACAGAAAAGGCACGCTCATTTATTATGCCCCTATTTATTTTTATGTAATACCTCCCCTCCAACAATTCAAGACCTTTTAAGACTTTTTAAGACCTTGAATAACAGAACCTAAATTGAATGACTTTAAATGACTTAATGGGAAATGTATCATTGCATTAGTTGCCGGCAGTGTCTTACATTACTTTAATTTATTTTTTAAGTTAAAGCTGGGGTGGAGGATTTGGGGAGAAAATGGCAGTTAGGATAGAGATTCGAATCCAAATACCTCAACCGCTCCACTTGTTCTCTTTGGTGCCTCCCCTATGATCCCTCCCTGACACGCTCTACACACCAACAAAGTCGTGCCAAAGTGAATGGACAGTCTCAACACCCAATAAGAACAGAGAATCGGAGCCTCGCTCTGATTGGTCAAAGTGTACATCTCATGTTAATTTTGACCGATCAGAAATCACATACCCCAGCTTTAAGGCTAGGTGTACGCATAAGGGAACTTCACAAAGTTAGAACAATTTACATTTGTCTGGCACTGAGAGAGCCAAAGGCACTGCTGCTAGTACAAGATAATGACCGACTGTAGCGAGCTGGGGGAAAGATTGACTAAATAAATTAGACACAACATCTCTGCACCAGCAGCGAGGCATCCTTTTCATTTCAATTAAATCAGAGACAGAAAAAGGGGGAGGGAATTATTAACTCAGGCCTCTGTGTGTTCACAGAGCATTGGTGGCAGGAACTGTTTTATGGGTGCCTGCTTCCTGATATGAGAATTCAACTAATTGCAAAGTGTTCTGTAAAATCAAATTATCGCTTGAGTTACAAAAAAAAAGAAAAACAAATGTCAAACTACTCTTTAATTGTGAAACCGGAAGGCCTTTCATTTGCTTTCCAAGGGCACTTGAAATCAAAGTAAGAGAGCTCCTATATCATTCCGACCTCTTGTTACTGGTTAAAGAGGTAGCAAGGCCAATAAGGAAAGAAAAAAATCACATAATCACTGTCTAGGAGTAGCGTCTTCACAAAACCATTGTCATTGTTGAACTGAAAAACGTTGGCACAAGGGAAGAAATCCCACGCTTTAAAGGGCGATACATGAAGGAAAACAAACCCCCCCCAGAACTCCATGGTGAGATTAGGTGAATGTGTGTGAAGGCAAAGTTCATTTCAAACCATTTTGTTATTAAAAAAATGGGGAATGCATTAAAGCTCCTAGCACGGCTAAAAGACTCAAAATGCATCAAGTAATCAGAGTGTTTCTTTCTCTTCCCTCTTCCAATGTTAGGACTCATTCAACTCTCCTCTAATGGTGAAATCAATGTTCTAGTGATGGAAGTGCCACTTAGCATAACCTATCTTCTAAAGTAGATTATGGAAGTGGGTTGGCGTGCAGGAGGGCCATGTTCTTTGATATGGGCCATCATCATGGATGGGCCCTGACAGCTTTAAGGTGGATGCAGTGGAGACTAGGCCTTCACTTCATTAGTGCTGGGTACAGCTCTGTGGAGACCTTCAGAGGCCACAAACATCAGCTCTGGTTAAGGACTCGCTCTGTCTCCATATTAAACCAGCAGGACCTCCGACCCCTAATCCCCTTGGCTTGAATTTGCCATTGTAGCCGACTATCGATTGGGAACCCGCAGTCTGAGTTAAACTTAACATTTTGTGACAGGAGCTAATGCAACTGGCTAATGGCTTTTAGCTCGCAGCCACATTACCTCAGGTATTTGTCTTCAGATGTCGTCTTTAAAAATGAGAAGTCAGCTGACTATAGAACTGATCAGAAAGACAAACTAATAAGAAGACTGGTGGTTGGCTAGCGGTATCTGTGTTATGTACGCCAACTCAGCAAGACACAGTCAAAGGAAATGTGCAGGAGTAGCCAATTCATATTCTGCTCAGGCCCCCTTACGGTGACAAGATAAATAAATAAAAGAGGTAAGACATTGGAATGGAATAAATAATAGTGAAGGGCGCGGGGGGTTCTAATTAGCTGTTGCTCCTTGATGTGCCAGCCGCCCACGCTGCATGTGAACCTTTCAATGAATACATGCCCATCTAAGATGGCTGCATCAGCTATTCTTTCTGCGCTGCCCGTCCGTCCATTCCTTTTTCACTCAGGTCATTTAATCATGTCAGAAAGCTGCAGTCTATTTAGCCAAGGGAGCTCCATTAACAAGACAGAATTCAGCAGAGAAATGAATAGCATAAGAATAATGTCCGAAGCAGAAAGGAAAAAAAGACATTACAATGATGTAGAAGTGGGAATAATTCTACAAGTGATGGAGGAGATGCCTATTGTCAAAGCCGTCCAGAAGAGTGTGGTAAAGCTAACGGAGAGTGATGCTAATAATGTGCAATAGTGCGTACATAAATACAACTATGTATGCTAATTCATGTGCAATAATACCTGCACACACACGTCTGTTTGTGTATAACATGTGCAATAGGACATTGCACATCTGTGCACTTTATAAATGTGGGTGATGATGTGCAATAACACTAGCTTTTTTAAAGCTATAGTGAGCAATTTTTTCATAATCATTCAATTTCGGTTACATTCAAGCCATCGCCAAACAAGTTGACACAAAGTTAATTAAGCCTATTACCTCCTCAAAACTCTCTGTATTTCAGAGTATGGCTGCATCTACAAACTGGTGTCGCCCCCGACACCAGTGCAGGAGCTCAGAAAAATCCCAAGAAGAGGCCAAGAAATGTTCCAGTTGATTCTACTGCTAAGATAAAACGTGGACGTACAGCAGAAGGTAAAAAATCAGAAGGGATACATCATGCAGAGGTAGGGACAGTGTTGTTGTAATTACTCAGAATGTCAACTTGGAAACCTATCATTCCTAACAGATCTCCCTTCATTGTGAGGTGTGTGTAATGGCAAAGATCAACAATGACAATGTATTTTGCTGAAGGACATGGCAGGGCACCGTGTGTATGTGTCCTCCCTCTACACTTCAGTCCCTGTAGCCTGCTCTGGATGTATGTCAGTGTCATAGTGAAACAGAGAGCAGGGTTGGGGGTGTTTGGAGATGACAGAAGGAGAAAAGGAAGTTTTGTTGGTTCAACAGAAGGTTATCAGCCCTGTGATGGATAGACCAGGAAGACTAAATCTGCTGATCTCACTTCCAGGAGCTCTCTCCCCACCCAGCATCCCACTTGGCATTTTTCTTATCCGTGCCCTTTCATGTCGTTTGGAACCTTCTTGATTCAATCTGTGTGTTGTGGGGAGCACGGTGTGGATTGTGCATCACTGTGTGATCCTGTGCTCATAATCTTGTTCATTAAATGTCTATTCAATTAAAAAGGGCCCGAGCCCCCTTAGGTGATGCACTGCTCTCCCTTGCCACTTTGTCAGTGTCTGTGGAAAAAGGAGCTGAGGCCAGGCCTACCCGAGTGTGAAATTAAACAGGTGATAAATTTCCCTCTATGGCCAACAGTGGGAACACTGTCATTTTTCATTACTGTTAAACAAAAGGCCGAAGAAAACTACTTCCATTTTTATGCTCCGTGCCGCCCCCTAACTCCCTCCCCACAAGACTAATGAGGATGCGTTTTAAGTCAGGTCTGTGTAAGCCAATAAATCACATGTTGACGTGCTCTCCAGCATATCTTAGATATGAAGCATAGAGTGCTGGGGTTGTGAACACCACTGATCTACAGCTATGCTGCTGTCTGCAGCAGAGCCAGAAAATACAGTCTTTGGACTTCTGACAGTGTCCTGTATTACACCATATATACTCCTCATTTTGCCAAAACCTACCACCCCTATATCTTGGCAGTTGGCTTGAATATATCAATGACAAATCCTTTTTACAGTGTGTAGCCAAAGAGAAGAATATTCCACAGACAAACACATATATTTCAAGGAGGAAAACAGGCGTCTTGGTTTTGATCATTTTACAATCTCACAAGGCTTCCTGTGGAGGCTCTTGTTCAGATTGGAGGAGGTTGAGAGGAGCAGGGACAGAGCCTGCAGACTAGTGCTCACCCCCAGGGTGAAACCCATCGATAACAGACGCTCCCATCTCCACCCCTATCTGTGAAAGCAGAGGCCCTTTTGTCAAGAGGCACAGTTCTGATGGAGAAGAGTGCAGGACTGAATGAGACGTGAGTGGGTGGAATGGGAGGGAGCGACAGGGAGGAGAGAAAGAAAAGATCCTTTTATGTAAGGCTGATGGTTCTCTCTGAATGGAAATGAGCAACTGATGACAGGAAGGAGGATGTTCAGAGAAAGTATGAGAGGCAGAAGAAAGGAAACACAAACTAAGGCAGCATAAACTAGGCAGTGCATTTTGGTAGGTAGAGAGAGCATTTTGCCTGTTACCAGACAACCAACAGAGGACAGAGCGTGTGTATGTGTATGCACATCAGCGAGACAACAGTAATGCTTCGTTCCAGACAACTGGTGAGTGGAACTATTACGACCTCCTACTAGAAAATTAACAGTGGAACACCATTCAAAGTCCCAGATCCTACTGTGAACTCCATCTGGAGCAAGTCCATCTTCACCCCGTCTTCACAGAGAGTTTTTGGTCCACAACAATGGCAGCACTTTAATATACAGTGACAGTCAGCTCCCATTTATTGCACATCATTTATTCAATTGACTTAAAGGCAATGTAAAGTAAATTTGCCTGTATTTTAAACAAATACTATCATATAGCGAAACCTGTTCTGCATGTAAATATTACTTAGGTTGTCAATGTGATGACAGGCAGCAGGTTGTTATCTTCTCTGCACAAAAGTTAATGGAGAACATGTCTAAAACAAGTTAAAACGTTACAAAGGAAAAAATAAATAAAATAGTGCTGTCAGTTTAACGCGTTATTAACGGCGTTAACACAAACCCATTTTAACGGCGTCAATTTTTTTATCGCGCGATTAACGCTCGTCATGGCCTAGGAAACGTTGTGGTTTTTCACATGCTGTTGTATCAACTAGTAATTAGGGGTGTAACGATCGATGTAGATCGATCCATCGATTGATTTGCGAACGATCAAACTGCATCGATGCAACGTCCAAACATCGATTAAGTTTAAATTGAGCCTTTTTGATGTGCTCTAGAAGAGATTTGAAATATATTCAGACACTTTATGTCATCTATCGATAAAGTCCAAACATACAGTATGGAGATATTGTTTTAGCCCACATCAACGAGCCCTAACCAGGATTATCGCCAGAAAGAACCTGCTGACGTCATGACGCGTCTACAACTAGTGCACTTCACTGGTTTAGTCAGAATACTGTATGTCTGCCTGACAACCACAGCTTTAGCCTGGAACTCCCTCCACAGCTTTTCCCAAGACCCAAGGACTGTGACTTCCTGCCCCGCTCACTGTCAGCATTGATCCAGATATGATTTGCATGGTGAATTACGTCTCCTTTATTCAGAATGTAGAGCCATTACAGGGCTACAGCCGTAGAAATCAGGCATACTCAAATTGTTGGTCTGTTGACTGTTTTTTTTCTGTCTGTCACACACTTAAAATCATAACTGGATAGAAGGCCTTGATCAAATGTTTACCATAAATACTCAAACAAAACCCTGGCCAAGTGAAATGACGTGACCTATCATGGGCTATTGTGTTTTTTATGGTAAATTCAGGAAAACGTTCATGCGATACACACACCAACATTCTGTTCAGTTTCTCTTTTATCAGACATATTGTTCTCCTTCACTAACATACTTCATTATTTTTCTATTCTTTCTATTGACAGGCTACTGTCAATAAAACATAACGCTTCCTCCATAGATTATACATTAAAAGCCAGCCAGGCAGAGGGTGAGTTCAAAGGGATAGTTCAGTATTATTGAAGTGGGGGAATTCAAACTAATGCATTAACGTTTGTTCTACTTTGCCATTGTTTCATTCCGTGTTTAGATTCTATCATTGTACCTCAACACAAAGCCTCGCCGCAGCTTGTAAGGCTTTAAAGAGATCCTATTATACTACTTTTCTGGTCTTCATTTCTTGTTAAAAACTGCTATAGAGCAACCTGACACGAATCACATCACAAAAAACTATGTAGATTTTCGGGACACTCTTCCTCTTACCCTAGCGAGCACAGCAGTCTCTCTCTACACACTGCTTTGAGCTTCTCCGCCCCTCCCCCCCCCTGCTGCAAACCCCACTCCGATTGGTTACCTTCCTTCCAGCAGCGGGTAATTTTAAGGAAGGTGGGGGCATGCAGCCGGAGCTTGCCTGAGCGGCAGCATTACCATATATGGAAACATGACAGAAACGACCCCAGCGTGACAGACACAACCCGGAAATTTTAACAAGTTCGGCTCGACCGGCTGCGATAGTTTTTAGTGCTCTGCATAGCCACCCCAGACGGTCAGCAGGGAATACGTCGAAATGCATGTACATAATTACTTGATACTCTAGTATGGTTAAACATTACTATAAATCATTATAACAACGTTTATAGGTCATAAAAGTCGAAAAGTATCATAGGTCCTCTTTAAAGGTATAGTTCAGTATTATTGAAGAGTGGTTGTTTGAGGTAATTATGAATATCAATCAAGTTTTATTTATATCGCGCTTTTCATACAGAAGTAGCTCAAAGTGCGTTACAGAGATTAAAAACAACAACAACAACAACAACAGAGAAATAGAAAAACAGCAAATAAAATCAAGAGAAGAAAATGAAAAAAGCCCAACCCTCACACCCCCACAGACATGCACAGAGACATACACAAATACATACACACTCATACACACACTCACTTAAGCTTGAATAGTTAAGCTTGGACCATGTGCAACAGTACAATGCTGACTTCTGCTACAGCGCCATCTCCCCCAAACTCTTAAAATGACGGCGCTGATAGCCATCTCCATAAGGTAACACACTAAATATGCATACGTACCCCAAACCCCACTTCAAAAATACTGAACTATCCCTTTAAAGCCTTACGAGCTCCTGAAAGGATTTGTGTTTAGTTACACAGGCCCTCATTTATCAATTTTGCGTAGACCAGAAAAATGGGTGTACGTACATTTCCACGCAAATCTCGGCATTTATCAATATGGACGTGAGCGTAGGATACGCTCAAATCCCACGCCAGCTCTCAGCTCGTGTACGCAATTTTGTAAACAGCATGGACTCGCAGTGCAGGCTGTGCCGGGTAGCCGATGACTTTGTTGGACAATTATAAGAAGATAATACAAATGCAGTGTTTGCTCAGACCGTAATAAAGATATTAATCACTTAAAATTGTGCAGCTTATGGTGCGCAACTGAGTAGGAGCACTGATTCAATAGTGCACACACCGGCCACTTAGGAGCGCTGCATGGGACTGCGGCAGTTATCTCCGTCTGGAGCAGCTGGGGGGACACTGAGGCACGGGGGCTGCATTCATTCAAAATGTTAGCCTAAGTATTAAATATGTAGTAGGCCTACACTGCTCTTTATGATACAAAAAAATACACGGCACAACATTCAGCTTAACATTTTATTTATTTGACGCACTTTGTAGATGTTAGTTCCTCTTTTAATGTGTCATTGATGCTAAAGCGAGCGATTAATTTCCACCGTTAACCGGCACGTTGTTCCTATCTGCTGGTGGAGCAGGACGGTGGGCGCTCTCACAGCTGATCGCTGCCGGGTCGGCTTGTGCAGCTGACGGCCGGGCTGACCACTCGTGCCAAGCGCATGCTGTCATACAAACGCAAAATGTGTTATTTTTAGTTTTTAAAACCCTTTTGAATAGTGCTATCTAAAAGGGCCAATACATTCTAATCATTCAAATCTCTGCAGACGTGTATTTATTTTATGGGGACCATTATCGGACAGTTGGTGCGTCTTTTTCTCCTCCACCACTTATATTATGCCCGCAGCCCCGCACCCCCAGTTGGTTGCATTTCAGAACAGCAACACGCTTTTTTTAGTGGCGATTTTGAGTCAACACCAACGCTGTTGACCGCAGCAGTTATTTGCTTCCTAACTGCTGCCTTCTGTCGTTCTTTGATGCTGCTTGTAGGCTAATGCTCCGAAATGAAACTCTTTTTTTCTACTTTCGCTGTTATTCTGTCAATTTCTACTTCAGGGAAGTGCCGTATTGCGCATATCCATGTCGTAAAACCTCTGGGCGAGGCCTCTAAACTGAGAAAATATAGGGGCGTGATACACTCGTTTCCATCCGCCGCATTTATCAATATATGGCCTGGCGTACGCTGAGATTGGCGAGATACGCCTGTTTGATAAATCCCACGCGATACCTGGCGTAGGGAGGTATTTGCGCCAGAATCTGCACCAGTTTCCACGCAAAATTGATAAATGAGGGCCAATGACAGTAGCTAAACACATAATGAAAGAATGGCAAAGTAGACATCTAATAACAACAACCAGCAGCTCAAGCAAATAAGAACAGAAACACATTGAAAAACTAGAAGACTTCTGAACATAATATGATCAAAAAAACAATATAAAAAGTTACATTTAAAATAAAGTGTTTTCTCTAATATGCGCCTGGGTCTAAAGTTGAGGTAAATAAAGAGCTTGGCTACTATTCGAGAGTTTACGGTAGCTGAAGAAATGGAGTGTAGGAGATAGATTGATTAAAATAACCAAACAAAACAGCCAACGCCTGAAGATATCAACTGTAAAGTGTACGGTTGACCGGAGCCTAATCACCCAGAAGTCATGTCTGTTCATGTAACAAGTGTCCTTGATAGACACTCATTATGGCTTTTAGTCCATCTTTTGCCATGTTTGCCACTTTGCATGGTGGCAAATCCAGTCATTACGGCAGCCCACAGTTGACTGGATACTGTACCACAGGTCAGTGCTTTAAGATAATTGCACCATGGCCGATTGGTTGACATAATTACAGCGTTTTAAAGCACATTTCCTACCTTGGTCACAGCTGCCGGGCTGGGAGTCGATCCTCCTCTGCTGCTTGCAGGCGGACAGACGCAGCTCACACTGGTTGTCGTAGCTGTTGCCATCACTTCCACACACCGGGGAGAAGGCCTGTCCTTTGCACAGTGGGCACTCACACTTATTGTGGACACACCGGGCGCCCCAGGCACACACCGCGCTGCCACATGTCTCTGAATTACACACACAGAGGGGCGGATCAGTGCATTATCAGAGCAAAAAACACAAAAAATCAAGTAATGGAGTTGGCCTTTAGTACATCTCTGGAATACATTCAAATGGGATTTCCATGCATAAGGATGGTTAGAATCAATTATCTTCTTCTTTTGATGTTGGGATTGAAGAACAATCAGTAAGAGAGCCATCCTGAATGTATGTATGCATTACTCACTGCACTCTCCTTGGCTGAGCACTCGCAGGTCCATCTGCTCTTTGCAGGCGCGCACGTGGAGCTCACACTCACTGTCGTAGGTGGTGCCATCACTTCCACACACAGACTGGTGGGACTCCACACACTCCGATGCACACACACACTGTCCACTCTGGGCGTCGCAGATTGCCCCGAAAGAGCAGTTGGCACAAGCCTCATCTAGATGAAGAAAAGTAAGAAAGCAAATGCTCAATTTTGTGTTTTGACTTTGGTGGCAAGACAGTTATAATAAATATACAAAACTTAGAATAATATGAAGTCTCTTTAAGACGTATATATTCTAAGACTACATGGATCAAATCTAGTGTAGCTCATTAATCAGTAAACATATGGCAGTGCATCTCAAAATGATCTTACCTGCTGTTTAGGTGATCTTTGAAATACCTCTTGAATGTATACACAGTTTCAAAAGGAATCTGTATTTCATTAGCTCCATAGTACATATTTTTACTGTATTTTCACCCAAAAAGTACATAATTATTGGCACAACATCAAATTGTTTGCAATTTTGTAGTCGACATTGAAGCAACTTCTACCTAGAGAATGTGACTGAGAATACAGATTATGACAATTAACAATTGTCTTTCCTAGATCTAGCTCTTGACAAGCTGCTTGGCTGACAGGCTGCAGTGCCTAACGATGCAGTACAGTAGCACTGATACAAGAAGTGCAGAGATGCAAAGTTTCCATACCGACTGTAGATTGGGAATAGAACTTTATTAGAGTCCACCCAAGGCAGATTCAATTGATTTGAAATACTTCGGAAAGACACACACCTATCTATTAAAATGTGTCAAGGTTCATATGCATGTGAGAGCCGGGAAATTCAAAAAGCTCTCCACAGAGAGAATCCTACTGAGGCTCAGATCTGAGGAGGAGGAGGAAGAGAGGGAGGAAGACAGAAGCTGGAGTGCTGCTAGTTCCAAGGAGTACAGTGGGCTCCATCACTGCACACATTTGAAAACTGGAAAAAGCAGATTCAGATATTCTCTGCAGAAATGGAGGAGTGTCCAAACGTGTCAGAACTCGGGGCTACTAAGAAATCTAGTCACATGACAACATGGCTGGAGTTTGCCAAACAACACAGAGATGACTCTGAAGGCATGAAGAGAAGATAATCTGGTCTGAAGAGATGAGAATTGACTCTTTGGCCTGAATGCCAGTTGCTAGGCTATTTAGTGACTGCCAAGTACTGCTCATCCATGTCCTTGTGTTCAGTAAAATGGAGCCAATCATATTTTGGGGAAACTTCTGAGCAGACGTTGCTGAAAAACTGTCAAGAAAAGTCACACTTTTGGGGTTCTATTTATCACTTTGTAGGGGTGTTCATTTTCTTTTTTGCTTATAAATATGTTGTTTTTTCTCCAAATTTCAAGACTGGATCAGGCAGGTGAGATCTGTACTTTCTCTCCAAAAGACAGTGTGTTGAGATAACCAGAGGGCTTAAGAGAGCTTTTAGGATTTCACTTATTAGATGGAAGATTCACTAAGAACAGTGAAGGATTTGTGACTGATGTCGCATTGGGGCAGGAAACTAATGAGAAGGCAAATGCATGGCCTTGTAGTCGACAGGGCTGGCAGCAGATGTACCTCTCCCTTTGACACCATTCTACATGAAGGATTGCATTGCTTTAGATCAGCTCACTATCACATTACATTAAGGCCAGGCTAATAACCTCTGCTGATTTGGCACTAATTGAGACAGGAGAGGCTGACCACATTATTAATCTGGTGATTAGTCTGGTAGAGTCTTTCATTTCCCTCATCCGTCTACCTAGCTCTGCCATCCACTTCCTTCTTGGATTTACAGCTATGTGGAGTGGATATGGCAATGGCAATGTGCCACCATTAAAGGACTGAATATTGCCTGTAGGAATGACACATTGTCTGTTAGTAGAATAATTAATGTTGCATAGACATACCTAGAAAATTACATATTTATTTTATTTATTTATGTATTGGCTTATTTCACCTAAACAGTGTTATTTCATAATTCAAGTAATTAAATATCCTACTTTTAAAGGTTTCTGAAACAGTCAAATTTTTCCTCTGATGATCATAAATGACCTGTAGCAGCAAACGAGACCATCAGTGGAAAGAATGTTATTTTTATTTCATTTTATTAATGCTGTGCCAAGGGTCCCATTTTCCCAGGAACTTTCAAAACGATTTACGGCAGACAGACTGGATAAGCTTTTTTGTTTATGAACGGTACTAAATCAAAGTTTGTTACTTCACCGTTGTCATGAATCATGATACAATTATTAATTTTACAAAGTCACATATAAATAGATGACCTATTGAGGTCTTGAATTTACATGTCTAATTTGAAGATGTTTTTTTTTATTTTTCAAATGGAAGCAGCTGAGATCGACATACTGTATGACCCCTGGACAATACATTTGGGAAACTGCTGTTGTTTTTGCTGTTGTTGCATTGTGACGGCTTCTCTTGTTTTCTTTGAAAGGCAGTGTTTGTGTGTTGTAACTTAACTGTAAGTGATATGCCCTTTAGTGTTTGATTTTAGTTTGAAAGACTGCAGAGTTTGTACTTCCTGTTAGAACCACAGAAGAAGAAGTAGTCAGGAAGTGATGTTTATTTCATTAGTTGAAAATCGGACATGTTGCAGTTACAGAGCATGCAGAGACAATCCACTGCCATCCTTCTGTGTATCTTTTAGATGGCACCAACTGTAAGTTTTACATTATTTAAGTCTTTTATGTTGGTGTCAGATGATTATTTTGAGGAATTACATTTTTGTTGTGCTAAAGTTACACGTTAATTTTCGGTGACATGCCTGTTGAATGTTTGTCATACTATTTTGCTTGCTACTTAAAGCTAATTTGTATTTCTTGTATTTTTACCTACCTGTTTACTCATAAGTAACTTTATTACTGACATATTATTTTGTCTGTATTTTCAGTTTCACACTTTGCCATATTAAAGCCTGCCAAATACAACACTGGCCTATTCCTTGGAGGAAATAGTATGGTTAAGAGTTTAGCTGACTGTTCTCAACAAAGGCTCACGGGTAGCACGCTGAGGGAGAACAGAACAGTTTGTGTTGTTGGGAGGTGTGCGTTAGAAACAGGGGTGGGGTGCTAGAAGAGCCTAGAAAGCATGAAGGATTCAGTCATTGAGGCGAGGGAAAAAAACCAAAAGAACAAAATCAAGAGCCTCCAGCTTTATGGCTTTTTGTTGATACCCTCATCAGGACTTAAGCTGAACTGCGGCTGTGGGGTTCTGGGCGGATTAAGCAGAAAGAAGTAGGCAGGTTGTGTGTTGTGAAGGCTTGTCAACATGCCTGGCTGATTACAACTCCCCTGTGGAGGCCTGCCTGCCTGCCTAGCCGCTTGGTACAGTATTAAAGACCTACTTCAATATGAATATGAAGGTGTATTGAATTCTGAGATCCTATTTAGTATAAATGTGCAAAAAAAAATTTAAATTGGTTCATCCTAGCCTGAGAAAAGGCAGAAAGAGTGTTTTATGGTCTCACTGTCTAACCCTACATTTTCCTTACTGTGACATCACAGTAAGGGCTAGGATTAACAGGACAGCTGGGCCAAGGGAAGACTGAGGGAAGACAGAGGGAAGAAAAACCTCATTCATTATATTATAATAGTGATTTTATAATGATAGAATGCCGGTTCCATATGGGTGAAGTATTCCTTTAACTCTGTGTGTGTGTCCCCCCCCCCCCCACTACCTCAGCTCCTCCTCATCCTATTTACCTCGATCTCTTTCTCCGCCTGCATTTATTACTTTCTCTTGGACCACACTCGTACTGCTGCTATGACCCATATTTCTCACTCAACTCTGTATATCATTTCAAAGAGCTGTGGGAGGGGAAATTTGTTATTTCCTTTTTTCAAACAACGCTAGCGCCTCTTCTCTCATCTGCTTGGGTAAAGGCCGTATGAATGGTGACTGGGGGGGTCTATCAACCCAGTGCATTTCTCCCGACGCACCATACAAGGTCGCCCGCCACTCAAACGCACCAGGATGGAGAGAATCTCAGCATAATAACAAATGTCACTCATATTGCTATCAGGGTTGCACCTGAGTCATATAGATAACCGCCATTTTTCCTGACCAGAGGGAAGGAAATCAAATGATGGCTGGGCCCTATGACTGGCTGTAGTATTCCACACACACACACACACACACACACACACACACACACACACACACGCGCTAAGCACAACACACACAAACATGCTAAGCACACAAACACACACACACACACATACACTAAGATAAGCACACGTATACACAGTGATTTTCCCTTTTATGGCACTTATTTCACCTGCTAAACTATTGCTGCCCTCTACTGCTTCTCTTTAACTGCTACTTTTGAGTCTGGAAGCCATCCTACAGCTTACACATTTTACTGCATTTGGATGGAAATAACTAAACAGAGCCAGCACACAAACATCACATTTTTTTTCTTGGCATTTTGTAATTCACATATAAGAACATATAAAGACTTAGTTTATGTTGCAGAAGGAATTGAGGCTGTTTCTTTGTTTTTTGTTTAATTTGATTAAAGTTTGTCTGTCTGCCGTTAATCGTTTTGTCTGAGTTCCCAGGAGATTGTACCTAAGCAAAGGCATTAATATCAACTATATAAAAATAGCATTCTTTCACTGATGGTCTCGTTTGAAGATGCAGTTATGAACATCAGAGGAAAAATTACACTGTTTCCCGAACATTTAAAAGTTCCTCGTAGGAGGTTTAACAATTTCCACCTTCCACTTTTCATTTCCAATACTTCAGGCAGCATCTGAAGACAGCATATGTTCTCTTTCTCTCTCCTTTCCGGCTCCATAGAGATGTATAGTATATTAGTGATGGGAATAGCCAGTGTTAATTAGGTGAGATAATAGCTTAAGTCACTCAGTTGTTATGGCGCTGACTAAAGCCCAGTAAAGCTGTGCAAACAGCCCAGAAATAACCCACATTATCATGGCCATCATTTCCTGGGCTGGCTCACGCCTGGCGAGCCAATGCCTCAGCATTTTGATGGCCCCATAACGCTGACGCAGGCCCGCTCCTCTGGGAGCCAGGAAGCCTCCATAGTGCTGGATAGAGGCAGGGCGCTCCACACTGCCAGCTCACTGTTTCAACTAAAGACTATTCATTACAGTGAAGGGAGCTGCTGTGTGGCGCACAGCCCACATGTCCACTCACCAAACACTGCTCTCACTCCATGTACTGCGGGCATACATCCCAATGCGCTGGACTTAGATGGCTCATATGGGAAGATGGCAGATGCAATACACAGGAGGCCAGAGACTCTCCTACAACTAACCCTCATACCTATTCAGTAAAAAAAACTTCTACTCCATTTACAAAATAATCAGTCTACTCCTACAAACAAACTCATAAACTGGTTGCACAATCTAGAACAAATCAGTCCAATACAATTTCATAGAAGCAAAGCAAGATTAATTCACTTGCATTGATCTTTCAGCTAACTGCTCAAGCTTCTCCATAAATACTGCACTGCAGAGAACTCATTATTTCCATTGTTATGCTCTTCAAAATATGCAGAAAAAAAGGTTGTAGTAAAACTGAGTGAATGGGGTGACTGAGAGTGTCGGCCTAAGGGGCTAATAACTGCTGGACTGCTGCCCTGTGTGTGTCCGGGTCGGTGTCGGTGTTTATGAATAGCTGATCGTACACAAGTAGGAATCAACTAACTGGACTTCCAAGATGGCATCAAGCCATCAGAGAGTTCACTAAGTGGGTTTACCAAGCTGTCAAAATCTGCCTGTGTGGCTGTGTGCCTGTATAGTGATTCTGAAGATATCTTTAACACTTCAAGCTCTGCTGTCGCTGGTGCTCTAATTACCAACTGATACTCCAACACTGAAAGACAAAGCCAAATGACTCATTTAGCCAATTACGGACAAGTATCCGCCATATTCTCTTTTATCTGAAATAACCTGCATCTTAACTTAAAGGTCAAAACAGGCAAATTGGAGTCCAGGGGCCTCATTTATAAAGCTTGCTGCGCACTAAAACCTTGCGTAGACGGCAGAAATGTGCGTTCAAATGTGCGGTGGCAAAACGGTGGTATTTATAAAAGAATTCTTTGCGGAGAAGTGTGCGTATTTCCACGGCAACTGTTGACCATGCGTAGATCTACCGCAAGGTTTTCCTGACTCGGGGAATCAGCAACACTCAATGGCAACGCCACGAAATAAAGCTCTGTCATCAGAAAAAAACACATATCCTTGTGAAATGCATGGCACCCGATATATTTAATCAATTATATGTGCATACCTATTGTTGAGAATATAGGCTACTGCTGTCTTTGGCATGCAGTCATGATGTAGGTTGATTTACTTATCAAGTAGGTCTATACATGTTTTGGTTATATTTTTAAATTGAATCTTATAGTTCTACTTTATAATCATATCAAATACGTCGGGAGGTGTGTCCGTGAGTGGCCAACGGGAGAGCAAGTCTATATTTTAGGCTGTGTAAAAAGTAGTTTTGTACAAAGTTAAGGCCAAAAATATTAATTAAAACTATACATTTCGTTAGATAAAATCATTTTATGAATTTAGCAAATTATTACATGCATCTCTTTCCAATAACAATTTACCCTGGAAGATTAAACTAGCCTATAATCTGACGTTGTTGGAAATGTGTGGATCTCACTGAAGGGAAACAATGCTTTGGAATAGACTACAGGCTAATGCATTATTTCACTTCTCACAATACATTTTATATAGGCCTACATATTACAGGTTTGCTAATACGTGATATTTCATACAGTACAAAGTTGGGCAAAACAGCTTAACAAAGACTGTAATGACTGTGCCAATCATGATATGTGATCAGCGTGTGTGTGTTTGTGAGCCAGTTACAGCGGCGCATGGCACGGGCTTTCTTCCTTCTCAGTCGCTTTCTTTGCGGCTGGTTGCCTCCCTTCTCTCCTCATGTCAGTCAAAATTCCGTGCTTATTAAGAGCGTCATCATATTCAGGAGCTATTTAGCATTCGCCATTTATGGTAGATTGTGGGATGAAACTGGGAGGTGAAGTGGGAGGACACGGGGCGGAGATCGTCTGCGCACAATTCACTGCAGGTGGGTATTTATAAAGGGAAGATTGCGTGCAACAGTGTGCAGCACAGTTTTATAAATCTCAACTTTTTTTTTGCGCAGCACATTCTTGGCTTTGTGCGAACGCAATGTTTTGGAAAGGTTTCTACGCACACCTTTATAAATGAGGCCCCTGGTGTTTGTGTTGAAGGGCTGAAGAACAGCAGGAGAGCAACAGACGAGGGATCAGGACAATCATTAGCAGACCTTAGGATGTATTGTACTGTTTTGACTTTGAATTAGGAAGTGTTGGGGCCATCATGAATACAATTTAATATTTGTTAATTGCTAACAAACATTAACTGTGGACTGTGGATTATAATTTTGCCCCTGAGAAATGTAGCACTATTGAGTGATTTCATTATACTAAATTCCTTACTTGTGAGCTAGTAAATGAAATGTGGGTTTCCACTAGAGCTGCAATGATTAATCGATTATTAAAATAATCGACAACTATTTTGATAATCGATTAATCGTTTCGAGTAATTTTTTAATAAAAAATGTCAATTCTCTGATTTCAGCTTCTCAAATGTGAATATTTTCTGGTTTCTTTAATCCTATTATGACAGTAAACTGAAATATCTGTGTGTTTTGGACATAACAATACATTTGAGGACGTCAACATGATGGGCTTTGGAAAATTGATCAACATTTTTCACCATTTTCTCTGACATTTTACGGACCAAAACACTGGAAAAAAAATAATTGTCAGATTAATCGATTATCAAAATAATCGTTAGTTGCAGCCCTAGTTTCCACTAGTGTATTCCAGGGGGCTTTGCCCGCCATGCCTAAATTGAGCCCCCGCCATGACAAGCATCGTTGATTTGAATAAACATTTTTTCCAGTCGCCGGCAGACATGCAATACGGAGTATTGCAAGAATGTTTGGGACATGGGGTTCCATAGTAGCCTATGGCTTGTGCCATACTGCTACTGTCTTTACACTTTGGAAGAATGCTTTTATTGATTTTCAATAGGAAAACATTTTTTAGATACATTTTCTAAACTGTCAAGTTATTTATTTTTAAATTGAGAAAAACATATTTCAAAACTATAGTCTGCATTTTCCTTGACAACCAAGTAGGTAGACTCAAAATACCTTTTATTTATGATATCCTAATTGCAATATTCTACATTATAATCGCAATCATACAATTTCACCAAATCATGCAGCACTACTGTCACCATGCCTAACAACTTTAGATTTAGATTGATAATATAACATAAATTAATCTTATAAAAGAGCAAATCTAAAATAACAACTGTCCTCGATAAGAGAAGGACAGGGTCAGCAGCTTTCAATCACTATAGAGGGTTTCTGGGTGAAAACCTGTATAATGATTTCACGACTGCATTGTAAGTGACAGTATGTTGTAAAGTAAACAGCTTTATTCATACATATTCACCAACATACTTTAGTTGTTTTTGCTGTGCGGTGACTCACCACATGGTCCTTTGTGTTGAATGTGGATGGTCCTCTGCAGGGCACAACCCATGGCTCTCATCTCACAGGGACTGCCATAGCTGCGGCCGTCTGAGCCACACACCGGGTCAGAGGTTTGGGGGCAGGCCTCAGGGCATTCACACACCGGATCAGAGTTCTTCACCACGCACACAGCCCCGTGATCACACACCTTATCCACACACGGGCTGGGTATGTTGAGATCTAAAGGGACAAACCACGCAGGAGACAGAGCAAAGTTAGAGGGGATGTAGTGGACACTGTGGAGGGGAAGCAGGGACAACATGAAGGTTGAAGGCTGGAGAAGGTTCTGGGGCTGGAAGGGGCATCAATGACAGGGATGCAAGTTAGAACAGAGCTGGATGGGGAGCTGAAGTTAGAAAAGGTTTTGGGGGACGAAGAGATATGAAATATGCATTGCAACACAGCCGTATTCCTGTGACACCTCCGCTCACTGAGCTTGCTATTTTTATTTCCTTGCCTTTGTGCCTATCCCCATGTATCCTGAATCTTTGAAAAGTCTGCTAGAATCCGTCGACATATGGACAGTGGATGAAAACATTGGCCCGTAGCAAAGAATAGAGATGAAACAACCTACCAACAATGGAAGACTGTTTTTTTGGCAGATGAGAGTAAACGCCTGGATTAATTGACGTTCCCTATGTGCCCCTTCAAAGGCTGCCATTTGCATCTCAGTGAGCCACCGCCTCAGCCAAAAGCAGGATGACACAGAGGAGTGAGAAACGGGAGAGCAAGAGAGAGAGAGGAAAAGAAACAGGGGGAAGAGAAGAAAGAGCCCCCTTAATAATTCAAAAAAGGCAAGCTCCTGGGCAGAGGCAGATATGAAATGTGAACATCACAGAGAGGTGTCTGCTACAGTCTTTCCCTCTCACACACTAGCTCCAGCATGACTTCATTAAAACCAGGACTGGATTTTGCATTGTGTGTGTGTGTGTGTGTGTGTGTGTGTGTGTGTGTGTGTGTGTGTGTGTGTGTGTGTGTGTGTGTGTGTGTGTGTGTGTGTGTGTGTGTGTGTGTGTGTGTGTGTGTGTGTGTGTGTGTGTGTGTGTGTGTGTGTGTGTGTGTCAGCGTTGAGGGCTTGGCTACCTTAACATGACTACAAGGATTTTTCACTTTTTGTTGTTTCTAGAGCACCCTTTGGACAAAACTTTTTTTTTAAATTCCAGCGCCTGCTGTTCTAAAGATCTTTACTAGCGCTTGTCAGCGGCGCGTGCATTTGTTTAAAGGCCAGGACACACCAGTCCGACTCGTTCCGACTACCCAAAAAATGGAGTCGCCGTTTCAGGAAGCTCCAGTCTTCCCGTCGCGGCCAAAAAACACACCGAGACGACTGCTTATTTTCCGTACGCTCTGCGCTTGCGCGGGACGTAATGTCTCCACAATAGCAGGCGGCGCTAATCTGTATTGTGGCCCGAAAAAATACGAAAGCCGGAAATGATGGGACAGCTCTCTAGAGCATAAACATAGATAGAAATACGTATTTATATTTATGGACCATAAGAGCACAATTTTTAGCAGAGAGTGTCGAGCATGGTGTCGAGCAGTCAACAAGGGTTGATGCATGTGAGTACTCTCAAAACGAAATGAACAAACACATTAAAACGATGGCTAGCTGTTGTTAGCTGTTTGTGCTACCCGCCTCACTTCCGGGCTTCACTGATTCGCTAGCCCTCCACCAATCAAATTGCTCCAAATGAAAGACAGTCGGCCGCCGATTGGCAGTGTTTCCCCCAGGAAATGCCTTAGTCAAGGTGGTCACTTTCTAGCATGGACATATAAAGAAATGGACACCGTATTGAAACATGGCGCCCATTCATTCCTATGAAAGCTGCTCATAGGCGCAGAGAAGCAACAAGGAAGTATAATCCGGAAATTCCATGCGGCCCAAAGCATTACGTAGCATGGACGTAGCGGCATTATGGACCTATCAAGAAAGAGGGCGGCAAGCGTAGCGGACTGGAGGCGGGTGTCTCGTTCTGTAGCATCTAGCCTGGCGAAAACAAACTGAAAGCCGTTAAAAGCCGTTGGGCTAATAAAACGCTTGAGGTGGCGTTTTGAAATGAGAAAACTTACATTTTAATAGTATATGGTCTAAAGATAAGTATGAGCCTATGATTGATATCCAGAAAAAATGTGCAGAGACACAATCTTGTTCGCTGCTTGTACTGTGTGGACAGGGACATCTGCCTACGGGCCGTATGAAAATAAGCTCCACCCCTTACCATGCAATACCAATGGGTTGGCCACATGTCCATGCTGGCTGCTCGGAGAAGGCAGCATCCTGGGGGCCTGCTTTCTAGCCGTACAGGAGGCGCGGCGAAAATTTTGGGGGTATTTTGCTCAAAGATGCCAATGCGCCCTAAAGAAATAGTTCTGTTTATTTGAATGACACTGACCTTACAGTTGTGCAATTTTGTTTGCTATGTGCACATTTTGTGCAAACATGCAGACGGTACAAAATACAATTAAAGAAAAGTTCTACTGTTTTGGTGCAATACCATGCAGACACTAAATAAAAATAATGGACCATACACTTAACATGTGTATGCACATCAAAGTGCTTTTTAAAGTTCCTTTTTTGATGGGGGGCTGTTGTGAGATTATTGTGGACAATAGGCATACTGTGATGCGATTAATTCATATATGGTTATTATTAGCCTATACTTGCTTGATTTCTTTTTAACTACAGAGGTTATTGGTTGTTTTGGAACATGTATTTCCAAATTTAAAACATAAAAATAAAGCAGCATTTAAAATTCAGAAAAATAAATCTTGTTGGCCTACACTAGCATGCTGTTTTAAAACATTATTCAATAATTTAAATAATACAAAGTGTTTTCCCCTTAAAATGACTAAATGCATTTCAAAGACAGTAACAGTGTGGCACTTCTGTAAACTTACTGAAAGGTGCCTGGGCCATCACTCTCATGCATGTATCAGACTTTTCTCTGCGCTGTATGAGCCGATAAGTTGTGTTGCCACGGTGATGTGGAGTCTTAAACTAGTCTAGCTTTGCAGAGCACTTCGTTCTGTTCAGCTAAATATCCCCATAGAACTGCACTGCGTTTATTATCGCCACCGGTTAAATGTCGGTTTGCTGCTGCTCGTTTACCCTCGCGCGCGCAGAGCCCCCGACACAGAGCAGCTGATAGTCTGAGCAGAGAGAAACGCTTGGAGACATATGTGCACATTTATTTACCGCAAATCACGGCCTTTCGCGCATTTCTGACCATGAAAAATCACACATCGCGCTTGCTAGTACATTAATTGTGCAGCACTAAAAATAAAAAAATTAAAGATTAATTTTTTTTTGGTCGGTCGGTAGTCAAGCTGGTTTTGCTAAGGCGGCCGCCTTAACTATAAAGCGCTGGGGGAAACACTCACTCAGCTGAATGTGGTGTGTCTTACTACAGTAATAGGGAAAAAAAGAGACACGGGGGTTCAAATCTTTTCTGTTAGGATATGAAAGAGGTTTCACATTTAACAACCAAAGTCAAACAAAAAGCTTCTAGGCTAGCCATTATTGTTGCTTTTGTTGGAGGGGTGGGGCTGCTGTCATGGAAACCTTGCCCCTTGTAATGACACCACCCATGGCTCCATCATTACGGCCTCCACACACATCCTACCTCTACTGCGCGTCTACCTCGCGTCTGCGTCTGACTTTTTGTCACTGACCGTGTAATCAACCTAGAGCGAGCACACATCCAACCTCAGACGCACTGCTGATGCACGTCGGAAGCACATCTGCAGCGACGCTCCCCTTTACCTCAGGAGGCTCGCCAATTTTTTTCTGAGAGCCGCGCGTCTCTCTCGGGTCTCTCTGCTTTAACTGATAGAGAAATACTCTGCTGCGAGTCATATTGACTTCATACCGGCAGCTTTCGCTGTAGTTTCACCATTTCCTGGTGTGTCCCCTTCAAAATAAAACTTCCAACAAGCGAAAATATGGCAAAAAAAAAGAAAAAAAATGGCAATGGGGCGCACGGATTACTGTCCAGACTCAATATAAATCATATGCATCATAGATGACATGAAATAACTTAATTTTTAATGGGAATTATCTATGAAAACTCTATGTAGAAAGATAGGGCTTTTAGAAGCAGCGCTGCAGCAGCAGCAGCTGCTGAGACGTTGCATGTGTGTCCGAGAAAAGTCAGAGAGAGGCAGCAGTAAGGTAAGGCGACGCGCTCCAGAGGTAGACGCAGGATGTGTGTGGAGGCCGTTAGTGTGACCATTGGGGTGTTAGAAGGCATCACAGGGGGTCAGCTTGGTGAGCTGGGAGCCCCATCATTCATTATCAGCTGAGGAGCGCTCAGTGGTGCCTCTAATGCTGGGCTAAATGATCAACTGATCACACAGACCTGTGGTTAGCTAAAATCAAATCAAATCAGTTTTATTTGTATAGCCCTATATCACAAATAGACATTTGCCTCAGTGGGCTTCACATTCCATACAGCTTCTATCACTCTGATAAGGCAACAGGAGGGGACTGAAGGAATGGATCAATAGTACCTGGATATTCTAAAACCAACCCTGTTGACCATCTTTAAACGGGAAAAAGATAAATATTACCGAAATAGATCAATATTATAAGGCATTGAAGGTGGAATCAGTGATTCTTGAGAACGCTTGTTGTCAAAATCACTTTTTGTAAAAATCTGTGACTTTCTCCTCACGATCTGCTGCCTGTCCGTACTGCATGTGTGCTGAAAGAAAATCTGGTGTTGATACACAGCCTAAGCTCTGTAAACAGGCATGTTGCTTGCTACTGTGGGCCCCACTTGTATTCCCTTTGTTTACATATCAGTTTATAGAGCCTAGGCTGTGTATTAAAACAATTTTTCTTTTCAGCACACAATTTTTTTTACAAAAAGTGATTTTAAAGGTTAAGTTTTGCTAACTTCCTGTCACTGACTGCAGTTAGCAGTCCCCTCGCTCGTCACCACATTAATGCACTGCGGTCTTCAAGCTGCGAGTTATCTAGCATCATCTCAGATCCGTAAGTGTGATAAAACATGATAAAAACTATCAAAACATTGGGAAGGAATTTTACCAGCTCCGCCATTATAGGCGCATAAACATTCACCCATCTTTCGCTCTGCTCGTGCACCGGCAGTGAGACGTGCTGGTCTGTAGCGTTCTCTCTTCTGATTGGATATCAGTAGTGGGATCCCCGAAAAGTTTATTTGCCGATTACATGCAGAGCGGGTGACTGAGAGATCGGCTTTATGAAACACGCACACTATATAAGTGATCACTGTATGAATAAACTGATGATGTATGATTTAACACTTATATTAACATAAATAAATCGCTTACTTCACCTTTAACAACAAGCATTCTCCACAATCACTGACTCCAGCTTTACGTAGAGGGGACCTCATCCTGTTTTCACTTTAAGTTGTAGTTGTAATTGTAATTGAACAAATCTATCCAAATCTCGAGGAAGGACACAGGATTTCTCATTTCGGAAAGTGAATGCTTCAATTTAGAAGGTGGAACACAGCTATTGATTTCTGTGTTTCGATGCCAAGCTGCTGTTGCAAAGGAGCTCGGAGTCTGCCACATAAATATGTAAGCGGTTTGTCTGCTTAATTTGGTACTGCTTCAAAAACAATTGATTCCTCGTGATCTCTTTTCGATGCCTAGCATATTTGCAAGTGAATGTGTGTGTGTGTGTGTGTGTGTGTGTGTGTGTTTGTTTGTGTGTGTATCAGTCTTAAGCTTGTGATCCAAGCTTAACTGCACAACCTTGGCCTCCGTAAAAGTTCACCATCCCATTTCCCAATGACAGGCTCCTTAAACACAACTGCAGCCTCCGATAACGCCTAGCCCTCTTACCATTCTCTTTGTTTCTCACACATAAAAAAGATGAAAGAATTCTCCTCCAAAACTCCTTTTTTTATCATCCTCCTCTGGGGGGAAATCTGCGCCTGATTTATTAACCAGAGAGGGTGCAGGAAAAAGAGAAAACCAAGACAAAACTGACAAAAGTGTAAAAAATCTCATGACACGGTTAAAAAGTGAAGCGGTCTTTTCTTTCTTCTGGATGCAGACAGCCTGTCACAACCAAGGCTTGTGTTCACACGACTGTTCCAGCTCCCTTTCTCTTCCTGCTCTTCTTCATGAGTTTATCAGTGTTTGTGTCGGGCAGCTCCACAATCAACCAATGTTGCCGGGTTTTAAAGCAAGCTATTTATAGGTCAAGATCAGCCTTTAAAGGAGAACATCGACAGGGCCAAACACATAAGGGCAATAGCCCGTGCTCCTTTTTCGTGGAAGCAGCAGTGGTCTGGGGGAGAAACAGTGAGAAAAAACCTCATTGAATAATTCTTTCTAATCAAGGCTTGTGCCCTGCTAGTGTGCACTGTGCTCTGTTTCTGTAGCATGACGCGAGGCCTTTACCTTCTGGGTGTCACCACAGCCTGTATATAATCCAGTCGGGTGCTGTGTTACTCCCCTATTTTAATGAGCCTGCTACTCTAATGCTACGGCCGCGCTTCAGGGCACGGGGAGGGGATTACTTTATGTTAGGCCGGGCTGTGTCAACTCGCCACAGCAGAGGAACCTGCCAGCCGAGACCCATAATATGACACGTTGATAGGACCTGTGATGTCCTGATACCTGTCTGAAGAATCATAATACTGCCCACGCAGGACCAAATCCACCAAAGGAATCCAATTAACAGAGCATGCGTAAAGGGGGAAATGAATGCAAACTGCTCTCAAACTGGAACAGCCTACAACATACAATTAAAATAAATACACTCATAACTGTTAACCAATTTAAAATTATTATTTTGAATCAGCCCCTCTACACTTGTAACTGTTTTAATTAGGCTATTATGTCTCTCATTCAATTGATCTGAATGTTTTAAATTGTTGTTGTCTGTGTGTGTGTGTGTGTGTGTGTAAACTTGTTATGTATTCTCATTGTATATTGTGTATATGTATAAACTCGACGTCATTGTAAAAGAGGGTCACCCCTCAATTGATCTTTCGAGGTTAAATAAAGGAAAATGAAAATGAAATGAACTGCACTGACAACCCCCATTTGCCTGTATGTAAAGTAGGGAAAAATTCTGGGCAGAATTGCCCCTTTCCTATGCAAACAAGCCTTGCTGCCACAGAAGGTATAGTGGTGCTTTTTCGATCGTGTGTTATCTTGACGCAATTGATATTTCTGTCTCCCCTCTCTTAAAATCTTGTGAGCGTTTCATTATATTGCATTTGTATTCAGTTATGCTATGGGGGAAAGCTGCAGGCAGGAAAGTAGCTTGTGTACTTATATCGGATAAAAAGTATTAAACTGTAACACTTTATATTAATGTCACATTAACAAAGCATTCATTTTTCATGACTTCATCATGTTTGTGGCCCTTTAAATAAAGTGGTGACCTAGTATCTCAAGCTATACCAGAACTTTTTCACTTGTTGTGCATCCCAACACACCTGGGGCCTGTTGCATAAAACTAGGATAAGGGATTAACCTAGGATATTTCGGTTATCCTGGCTTGCGTTAGCCATGATCCGGTTGCATAAATGCGGAGGGACACAAGTTACCATGGAGATGTTTATCCTTTACGTTTAGCCTGGTCCCGACCAGGCTAAACGTAAAGGATAAACTTATTCTGTTGCCTAATTGGCTCAGTCAGCTGTCACTCCGATCTGAAATCAAGGTGTTTAACAGTTACTCCATGATCTTCTGTGTACTGCTTTATTTTCATTAGCCTGTTTTAAGGTACCACATAAAAGACTGCATTGTCATTTAGTTAAATAGTTCTTCTTTTTTTATTATTTAACCTGAACCATTTATAATTAACTTAATTATAATTACATTAAGATGAAATGATATAAATTATAATAATTTATGTGATAGTCTGTTCATATTGCAGGCTATATTTATACAATTGATTATAAATGGCAGATGACGTTGCAAATGTTGGTCAAATAAATTCACTTTGTACTTATAACTATATCGAGGTGCATCTAAAACAAAATTAAAGCTCCCATATTATACACTTTTCGGTACTATTATACACCATATGATATGGTCTTAGTGGTCACTAATACGTTTTTCTTTAATTGTTTGCTGAAAAAAACTTTCAGATAATTTATTGTACTATGCTGAAGTTCAGCTAATCTCACAATGGCCTATTTTTTAAAAAAAGCTGCAGCTCCCCTCGTAAATATACAATCTTTGCGCTGCCCCCGCCCCCTGTCCGGAAGCGAAGCCAGATACGCCTTGCCCTCTGTCTGTCAGGGCCGTGGACCAATAAGAAATAGGGGTGTGGGCTGCACAGTGGAAGCTTCTGGCTTTCCAGTTTGTGAGGTCAGAAAAGGGGAAAATTCTGACTGGAGTATATTGGGTGGGGGAGGGGTGGTGGTTACAGAAAGGGGGATTGTGAGAAAAGGAGAGTGTTATTTTTTAAAATATTTTGGCAGTCTCTAGGCACACTGTGGACCCATGGATATGTTAGAACACATTTAAAAAGTGCATTTAGCATAATATGTGACCTTTAAATATCAATCAAAATGTCCTTTTTTTCTGTAATTTAATTCAAAAAGTGAAACTTTAAATATATTCTAGATTCATTACACATTAAGTGAATTAATCTAGAATAAACATACTTTTCAGAAGGTCGACATTTCTGTATTATAAATCTGGATACTATCATGGAATACTGGATTTTTTATTCCATGATCAATAAATCATCCAAAAAAAAGGCCTGACATATTTCACTTTGTGTCATGAATCTATGAAAGTTTCACTTTTTGAATGGACTTTCCATGATATTCTATTTTTTTAAATGAACCTGCAGACTGCTCACTGTCAACTATTTTATCATAAATAATGCAGGGACATCAAGATTAGTTAGCAGAGAATACATCTGCTGTATGAAATGAACTGCCCCCTGATTTACGGTTTAAACTAACAAGGCATTGTGGGAAAATGGGCCGTCTTTTCCATTTTTCCATCAGTAAATCTGTGTTCGATCTCTGGGTCTACTTCTGAAAGCTGTGGGCTGGCACTTAACAGAATGACTTACACCTGGCTTGACTAAGCGTCCCCTTTTCATCCTGGATTGGTGTTTATGCTACTGACTAATCCAAAGTGCCCAGGCTAGACTTTGTCAAGGCTGGCTTTATCAATCATCCTGGATATCTTTATTCCACTTTTATGCAACAGGCCCCAGGGATGTTTTAACACCAGATTTATTTTCACTTCACACACGGTACGTACGAGTAGTGGATCATGAAGAAAAGTCATTGATTTGGATTTTTTTTTTTATTTTGACGACAAGCATTCTCCATAATCTCTAACTCCACCTTTATACGCAAAAGGATGGCAAATTGCACTCAGCTGCCAAACTTTTTGGGCATGTTAGCACCAGCTCTTGGTGACGGGTAAAGTGGCGAGAACCCCCACAGTGTAAAGCTTAACAAGCCCTGGGAAGGTCGTGTGATGGCACAGCCCTGCATGGGACCCTGTGTCTGATGCATCGGCAGGCGTACAATGTAAACCCTCCATAACACCGGTGAAATTCTTGGGAGATTATTTTGGGTGAAAGCTTCCTCCCATCTCTGCTCAGCTCATACATATGTTAATTGGACTTTTGCCCCTCGGGTCCGTGTGCAATTCCAAAATGGTTCACAGGGCAGTGAATCAACTAGATTGGATTATCACATATATCGAACAAGACACTCGAACGGACCGTGTCACTTGTCTGAGTATACATGGCCTTTCAGAAATCGGATAAATGTCCGATGCATGGCTGTCTCCACTATGCTAGGTGGCGCTGTAGCCCTTTCAACCATGCTTTCAACAAGTGGTTTTAGAGCCACGTCCGGTTCTCTTCCGTCAATAACCCATGGTGTAGCCTATCACGCGCAGGCACACAAGCACAGAACGAGAAGTACGATATGCGATATCCGATCCCTGTATACATGCAGAGAGAAAGCCGACAATGAACGAATTATCTAGGTGTTCTTATCCGACTTCTCTTGTCCGTTATTGTGCCGATTTGTGTCCGAAGTAGATCGGATAAAGGTGTTTACATGCAGTTTAAAAGTCCTGTTGAGGTCTTATTCGTTTAGTTATCCGATTATGAGTCTGCATGTAAATGCACTGAATGTAATCCAGGTGATGCTTTGCAGTAGCCAACTGGCGGGGGGCTACAACAGCAAGCCATTACAACACAAGGCTCCAATGGGGCGCAGCCAATCTGCAGCAAGCCCCGCCTCCTGTGTTGTTCCAGCTGCAGGGCTTTGATCCCACTCCCTTTGCCTCCCTGGCAATAAAACACATGTATGACATCAGTCTAGGGAAAGGGCAGTGCAGAGAAAAGGCTATATTAGCATACAGAAGAAGGCATACCCGCGGGCTGTGTCTGTCTACCACTGAATTCTTATCACAGGCAGCAGGTGAATCGAAGCACCCCTTTGTGCATTTACAACTCAGAATGTGCTGCTCTTCAAAATGGAGTCAGGCGAGACACAGGGTGATGAAAACAAGCTGTGATCCCTGACCTTGTGACATGTCTCTTTATCATCAGAAGTGAGATGGCATCTACACACTGTTTGACTGATCCAGACTAGTGATCTTATCGTCAGGAAGCTGCAAAATGATTTGGAAGATTTCTCAGACTGATGTGTGAGAAAGAAAATGTAACTGAAAACAGAACGACAAAGCTCCACATTTATTAAATCTGCTAACAAGACAAGGGCTACAGTGTGAGGAAGGGCACAGGAGATAAAATGACAGCATGCAACCTGCACAATGTGTGTAGTGGCTCCTGATGCCCTGTTGACCCACATCTCTCTGTCTGTTCTGCATGAGGACAGCCTGCAGCCAGCACTACGGCTGCTGTCAGTCTGCCTCCCAGAGGCCCTTCCTCTAATTAACTTGATTAGGAGAAGCAGCACTGGTGATGTGAGGCCTACTTACATACTCCAGCTACACAACGCTTTGTGAGTCCAATCACTGCGGCCAGTGGAGATGCTAATCAAATAAAGAGATGCTAATCAAATAAAGGTCTTGACCCCTAATGTGACTGATATTCTTTTCTTGCTTTGCTTTGCAGCGCTTTTTTCTGTCTGCTGCCAAGAGATCATTAGTTAACCTCCGGAGGCGAGCAGCGCCAAACTATTTAAATAACTCACTCCTGAGTTTTTCTGCATAAGTATCCACTCACACTCAACTGTCTTTACATGAAATTACAAAACAACTGCGAATAAAGAATTTCTGTCCAAATAAATGCTACCTTCACTTGTTCACTCCAATGCATTTTTGTGTTTGAGGGTGTGCCGCGTTTGTTTCCATTGAAACAAACGCAGGTTCATTTCCACCTTTGCTGCGGTTCAACACACCTGTACTTTGGAGGAAAAGCTAGGTGTGAAGAGAACCAAACCTGATGAGAAATGAACCAATGTATCACTAATGTATCCCATGTATAAATGGCTCACCCTGCTCTGCTGATGTCATATGGGGAGGTGGAGAAAAGCAGTTCTACTTATGTTTAAAATAATCTTCACGTGTTCCATGGAGAATGCACTCTAAACCATCAGTATAGATTCTGATTCAATTATAAATACAGTTGAGCATATTTCTTCATTTTTAATCCGACTCTGGATGGAGGCAGTGTCGTAAGCGATGATGAAACTATGTTTGAATCCATTTGTGTGTGTGTGTGTGTGTGCGTGCGAGTGCGTTCGTTGGTCATGCATGTGTGTGTGCGCTTGCGTGTTAGAGAACAGAAACATGCTCAAAGCTCTTTAGTTAAGTAGATGATCAACACAAAAAATGATAGTCCAGAGTACAAACTATAAAGTGACAATCTTTTCTAAAGAGGAGAAGCAGCTGCGTGCTCTCATGTGGAGTGACAGAGCTCTTCTATTCTTTCTGAGAAGCCAATGCTGCAATCCTGTTCACCCTCCTTCCCAGCAGTCTGCTTCACTTCCAGTAATGCCCCTCACTGGCTCATGTGTTCTCGGAAAAATCTTGAAGATTTATGAATGCACTGTGACGTGAGGTAATCAGCTAAACGCCACGCGGTGTCTGCATCTAACTTAATTAGGGAGGTTTAGATATCAATCATATCGTTTACTGGACAGTCGGGACATTGTAGACACGTGGCCTTCTTTGCATGGCCTGGTGTGTGTGTGTGTGTGACACATTAGGCGCTGTCACCCACATGTAAAGAGATTGATGACACTTGTCAGTACTGAAGAACTTCATGGGTTTGACAGCTGGCAGGTCAATTGATCAGCTCACCCCACCGCTCAGCCAGGAGTGGGGTCATTATTCATCAAATAATGATAATCTTACACATCAAACTTTTCTTTTTAAGATTCATGTAACTTCATCTGAAGCCTTTAAGTGTGTGTGTGTGTGTGTGTGTGTGTGTGTGTGTGTGTGTGTGTGTGTGTGTGTGTGTGTGTGTGTGTGTGTGTACCACAGTGAGACAGAGTTCATTGTCCATTTTATGACACTGCCAGTCACTGTTAGAGCACACTAGCACAATAGTGCACAATGGATGTGCGTGTTTGTCTCATACTGAATACAGTGTGTGTGTGTGTGTGTGTGTGTGTGTGTGTGTGTGTGTGTGTGTGTGTGTGTGTGTGTGTGTTTTCCTGCTCCGTGATCAGTCGGGGCTATTGATTGTTCCCCAACAAGTCAGTCTTATCAGAAGATAGAAAGACACACACACACACACACACACACACACACACACACACACACACACACACACACACACACACACACACACACACACACAGACTACATGTATTCATTTGTGTTGTGAATATTTCAATGTGAAGTCTGTTGGACAGAGAGGAATCTCTATTGAATCTGGACTCGGCCCTTCTAACAAAGGGAACATCCAAAGGACATGAGGGAAAGAAAGAAAGAAAAAGAAAGAAAGAAAGAAAGAACGAAATATAAAGTTCTAACATGTGCATGGACACACACACACACACACACACACACACACTCAAAAACACACACACTCCCTGCATGCATATCATCTGTCTGACTAAGCCAACAGTCTCTGTGGGGACCTACGCTTGCCTCTTTTGATGTTTAATTAAATCCAAATCAGGGGAAGTGAGAGCGAGGTGCAGTCGTGGCGCACTGTTTTGAAAAATATGCAAATGTCAATAAAAATTGCATTAAAGAAACATAGGAGCAGTCGCTGACGGCTGTGATGCACACGGGAAGGGAGGAAGGATGGAGAAGAGAGACAAAGAAAGTGAAACAACCAAAGAAACGAGGGAGGAGGGGGAAGGCCTGAGAGAGAAATAATGAAATGGAGAGAAACACATAGAGCTTACACTGCCACTTTCCATGCGGCTCAGTAATGCTAAAGCAGACTGCTGCCTCCTGACACTGACTACTGAGATCACCACAACGCACGGATCATGGACAGATCTCTGATATTTTATTGAACTCAACTAAACTCAACATTATCATTTTTAGCACTATTCTGAAGGTTATTACAGAAAGATTTGTTCACATGTTGCACTTGTCTGACATATGATGCATGTTCTTGCAGAAAATGCATTTTTAAAACCAGTACATAGTATGTTCTTTATTCATAAAATTTAAAAAGGCTGTATCCAAAATCTGTTCTGTAAAATATTTCATTAAAAAAATGAAGTAAATATTTGAACTCTCGCTTTATCCAACATAGATTTTTGGTTTTTAATCAGATGCAAAAGCCTAATTAGTTTTATATTGCCAAACATTTCTGAAAAAGAGTTGAATACAAAATCAATTGTTTTAATGTAAGTAACAGTGATGATGATATACAGTCTCTAAGTTAAAAAAGTGTCCCTATTCACCTGCAGTGTCTGGCCTTCATCTGGTTTCATTATGCACACTGGGTTATTGGGTTATGATGGGATGAACAAACTAGAATATTACTAATTCAGGAGAAGGATTAGGCATTCAAATCACATTCACAGTGTTGATGCTTTGATATCCACACATATTCACAAACAGAATCAAAAGGATTTGATATAAGGGATCCCAAAGGGTTGAGAAAAATGCAGTGATTTTCTGAGCCTAGTGCAGCTTCTATGCTCACAGATAGTAAGAAATGTGCATTCTGAGAGCTAGTTCAAGCTTGTATGATAGTGGAGAGAGGGACTGTTTGGGAGATGGCATGCAAACAGAATGTGAGCAGGGGCTGGGTAGGTCGGGGTTTAGTTATACAAGTAATACAAGGAGTGAAGAACACTTCTCCAACCTCACACAACACATGTTTGCAGGAGGGTCAATAGAAAATGAAGGACATTAATGAGACAGAGAGACACAGGGAGACAACAGTATAAGAGCCTGTCCTGTGAGCTCCTTTCAGAGGGGACGACCAGGTGACCTCACTGTGCACCTGCAGCCACACAGCCAGGGAGACGGCCACGCGGACACAGACACACACAAAGACTGACGGACGGACACACTGAAACAAGAAAGAATAGCTTGTTTTTAATGCAGGACAAAGCAACACACAAGACAAACAGACAGAGAAAGAGGAGGAGAAGAGGCCACCAGAGTGAGAGACTGGCACTATACAGATGTGTGTGTGTGTGTGTGTGTGTGTGTGTGTGTGTGTGTGTGTGTGTGTGTGTGTGTGTGTGTGTGTGTGTGTGTGAGAGAGATGGAGGGATGACGGAGCGTGACAGGGATAAGAGTATGGATGGCATGTGAACGAGTGGAGAAGTGAAGGCACGTTTTATTTTATAAGGGAAGGCACACACATTCTTTCAGTTCCCCAAAATCCCCCTTCAGAGAGCATTTCACCCCATCATCTCAGACACTTTCCAGGAAGAGTTTGAAGCACAGAGTTACAGTACATAATAAGACAGAGATATACGGAAGGGGAAAAACACATTGTTTAGGAAGTAAAATGACCCAGAAGAAGACAAGGACTGATAGAAAAAGAGCTTCCTTGTGAAGTGTTCTCTCCTTCTCTATCACCCTCCACTCACCACAGGGCCCCTGGTGTTTGATGGGGATGAGGCTCTTGCCCAGGCACTCAGCCTTGCGTCGGAGGCAGTCGTTGGTGTAGGTGTGTCCGTCCCTGCCACACACAGGCTTGTAGGTGCCGTCACACTCCATGGGATCACAGGAGCATCGGGAGCTGAGCTGCTCCACCACACACACAGCGTTGAAGAGACACTCCTCCTTACAGTCGTCTGGAAGAGAGACATGGATATAGATAACAATGTATATGTGTATCTGTGTATCTGTACTGCTTACTGCTGTTTAAAGCGAGCGAGCGAGACACGGCAGCCAGGCAAATACGTTGTTTTATTCCAGCACTGGTCAGTTTTGAGATTTCTGTTTATTTTGCTTCAATACATGTCTTCTTTCAGCACATTTAAGTGTTCATTTGACTAAACCTTGTCTGTTTGAGTCTATATATTTCTCCTTCACAACCTCTCTTGAACGGCCATTATCTCAACATATAGTTTTTTTTCTGAACCAAAAAATGTCAACTTCTTAAGCACTAAGATCAACTACACTTTCCATAATCACAATTTGACAACTGATTGTTCTTCCCTCTGTGTGACACTGCCGGTCCAACCATGGGGAAAACATTCAAACATTAATAACTGATGTTACTGCTAGCGCGTGTAAAAGCTTTTCCTTTCAGCAGCTGAGGTTACACCTTTCTTAGAAAGCCACTAAAATGTTTTGACACGTAAGAAATTAATATATGTTCATTAATTGAGTATTATTACTAGAATAATTCTTGTTGGTCAAACATTTCCCAAAACTTTGATCAAGAATATGACAATAATATACACAGAAAGAAAACAACCCGGCCATTGCCATTGGTTATTGTGAATATAGTACATACTGTATATGTTCTTTGGTTATATGTAACACATGACAACAGACTGGAAGTAAAGTGTGCCATGCTCTCACCTAACTTTAATAAGTTCAACAATAACTTCACCAAATTGTCAAACTCAAACTTAAAAAATTCAATATGAGGGTCTTGTTAAAGTCCAAACTATTTTATTCATTACATTTTGACTCACTAAGCAGAAATCGTCTGTGGGAATCAAGAAAACAGAAAGAAATACTGGTTATGTCAAATGGCAATTTTGGCATTGAAGTGAGAAAATCCAATTTGAAGCTGGCCTGTGTTCTGGAGGCGCTCACTATTCCTGATCAGTGGATAAAATTTGTACAGCAATTCAGTTCCTTCTTGTCTTTTCTTTAAAAGCCTGTCATGCAACACTTAATCACATTGCTGCTCTATCTGATTGAGAGGGCTGCCGGGATGTTCAATGTCATGGTTACAAGTCCAAATGGCCATTTTCATTAGATACCAATTTGTAATTTGCTTAAGGATGTGATTTCATGGATCTCTGTTTCAAATTGAATTATTCTTTAATTTGAAAAGCCACGGCAGGGGAAAAGAATCACTCACATGTCCATGCACGCACGCACGCACACACACACACACACACACACACACACACACACACACACACACACACACACACACACACACACACACACACACACACACACACACACACACACACACACACACACACACACACACACACACACACACACACACACACACACACACACACACACACACACACACAAACTGACACGCAAACTCTGAAGGCTTCTTCGACCGGGATTTGTGCAATTTTAAGCTATCACAATCTTCAATCAGCTTTTGTCAAAGACGTCATTGTTGGGTGTACCAAAGGGCATGCTGTATTGGTCTATTCTTGTCTTTGGTGTTGTCAGGGGCATCAGTAAATAGGTTGGGCTCTCTGCACATCACCATCGTAAAACCAACACGGCCGTGGCTTTGAGAGGCCAAGCCGACAACACAGCGGGAACATTGGATTCCCTCCGATGGCTATCAGCCGTACAGTAAAAGCTGACAGCTCTTTGTTGACCAAGGCTTCGTGCCCCTGTTCTAATAGCACAGATAACAGCACTGGAGCCTGTTATCAGGCTGGAGGAGGCTAGGGCTAGCATGGATACAGTAATAGAAAATGTTTGCATTTTTCTTCAGCTCCTCATATTACCATAATATCAAATAGGTTTTGTGTGTAAAGTGTGTTTTTTTTTAAATTACTTGTAAGCCAAATTTGACAAATTTTCACAGGTTTATGATGTTAAAGTAATGTCAATCTGCTTCTGAAAAATGTGTATAATGAGCATTTATAGTAATCCCATGTGACTTTCTTTTTCATGCGATCTGGATACATTTAACCCTAAAACACTATTGTCGGGTGACTTTCACCCGCCCCATTGTGTTTTCATAATTTTCATTGTGTTGCTGGTGTGAGTTGCCTGGGTCCTTCAGTACCTTCAAGCTGCTCATTGACATCTTAAAGTAGAATTGGTTCCATGCTGCCGTCCCTGTTTTTTTCAGCAGACAGTTGTTCGGGTGATTTTGAAGTTAGTGATGGCGTATCATTTTTTCCGAATGCAACTGTATGGAGACTGTATGTACGCTAAGGTAAGTTAGAGTGCTCCTGGAATTTGCATGTCATATTTATTAAGCGTAATTTTTATGAATACATATCACTTAATGGCAGTGGCGGGCCGTCAGGGCCAGCAAAGCCTTCTCTGCTGGCCTAAAGACTTTCATAAAAACGAAATTATATATAATTAATAAACTATTATAGTTTTTTATAATTTAGTTTGATTTTCGGGATGATGGCTCTGAAGGCCTAGGTGTAAAAGGCACGGCCCTCCACTGCTTAATTTTAATGTAAAAGGGCAGTTATATGCTCAAAGATTTTTTTATAGTTAGTTGATAATTTTTCCCCTCTCTCCTACTGTTGTCAGTCTTGCATATAGACTGTGCCTTCACCAGACAAGGCTCACATCTCCCAGGAATGGGTGGACCGAAGAACAAGTTTCCAGCTCTATTCTTTTATTTTTGGGGGATTTTTTGTTAAAGATTAGCTAATTTTTCACTAATTTTACAGCCTTTTTATAGGGTCCCCCCATGATAAGATTTCCATTGTATAGGAGGGAAGTGAAAGAAAACAACCTAGATTTGCCATGTTTTGTTGTACTTTAATACATTTTGAAGAGAAGTATTTTGTATTGGGTATATTACATTGGGTGAAAAACACAGGACGTTAGTGATAGTGTTACAATATTTAGCATTAGCGTCTAGGGTTAAAGATTAAAAGGAGTTGTCACTAGCCTCTAAAGTTGCCCCAGAGCTGGACCTATAGCTGGCCTTACCCAGTCCTCTGCAGCGGCCCGCGTGGATCTTCCTCAGCTTGATGCCTTTCTTCATGCCTGTGGCCGTCATGGCGCACTGGCTGTGGTACGACTGTCCGTCACTGGCACACAGCCAGTCTGTGGCGGGGGGACAGGCCTCTGGCAGGCCGAAGAGGAGGGGCCGTCTGGTGAGGGCCTCCACCCGGCACAGGGTGTTCAGACTGTTCTCATTGTCCTCGCAGGGGTCTGTCAACACATTCATACATAGTGTAAGTACAGCATTTTGCCTCTGTTTGTGTCTGAATATTTATCCTACAACCTCCTTTAACTGCCGTTATCCTAACATTAGTTATTTCAATAATCATCAACTAAACTTTCCATAATCATGCTTAGCACTATTCTGAAGGTTATTACAGAAATATTTGTTCATAGGTAAATTGTCATAAATTGTCTGATTTATGATGCATTTTCTTCTTAAAAACATGACAAAAGTGCATTTTGAAGACCTGTACCTGTATTTTTTGATTTATGAACCGAAAAAAGGCTGTTTTAAACATTTGTTCTGTAAAAACGTTGGACCCCAATCCAAAAACATTTTCAATGTAAGTAAGTAACTGACAAAGTTGCATGATGATATAAGTTAATAATGTTACCCTATTCACCTGCAGTTTCTTGCCTTAATGTTAATTAGACATTGGGGGATTGAATAACTGAAGTTCATTATTCAAATCAAATCATATAGGGGAGAACGGGGGAATGTGAGCCATCGGGTAATGTGAGACACCCCCTGTATCTAGGCAATAGAACACATTTTTGGTCATGTGAGATATATGTTTTCAAGCCCCTCTCATTCCCCCTTGGCCATGAAAGAGAGGACCTCATGGTGATGTTGTAAGCATGTTTTTTTCACAAAAATGTATTTTTTGCATGTAAAAGTAAATTTTCTTGCTGTCAACTTAATCGATTGTTGTGCCAAAGCAAATTGATTCAGGTAGAAAAACTTCTATCATACATGTTGATGAACTACCAACATATGAAACCATGTGATGATGATAACTGAAGATTAGCCTGATTTGCTGAGAGAGGTAGTTTTTTCTCAAATTGTGGCAGTGGGGTAAAGTGAGACAAATGCTGTGGGGTAAAGTGAGACAGTGTCTGTGCCCTCTTTTAATGAATCCATTATATTTGAGGTAGCAAAGAGACTAGTTTGATTAAGACAAAAGACAATGTGGGCTGGAGGTGGGGGTTGATGGTTGAAGGGGTGTCAGCAAGGGCATGGTTTGGCACGTATGTATGTGGGGGACAGGAGAGTGACCTTTAACATCAATAAACTCTAAGTAATATGTTATTATTCAATGAATGATCCCAATAAAACAAATGCAGAAAAACATTAATCAAATACTCAAAAGATGGAAAATGACAGCTGGGTCTAGTCCTGTGTTCTGATTCCCAGGCTGTTCTAGCTGGTTCTGATTGTTCTTTGCTCTGACCCCCAGACACTAGCTGGCTCTAAGGGTCCTGTGTTCTGACCCCCAGACTGTGTTTTAATCTAACTGGCTCTATCTGTCATTTGAATGTTAATTATTGAATATGAATTATATTGTGTATTTGATCAGAGTTACTTTCAAGTGTTTAGAACATGTTTTTCTTAATTGACCAAACCCCATGATTCTGTTACTCGTCTGACATTAGTTTTGGAATATTTGGTTTTCAAGCTAGCTGTCAGGATTCTAACTGTTACAACATGTGTTGTTATGGTAGTTTCAGAGTGGAAAAAGTAAGTGGATCAGTTTACCCCCTTGATTTCTCTGGTCTGTCTCAGTTTACCCCACAGCTGGGGTAAAGTGAGACACTTTTTTTAAAACAATCATATTTTCACTGCCCTTTGTCATGAATAAATTCTGCTAATGCCCTTTTCTAGGAAACATCCTGAATTAATGGGAAATGTGTACATTTGACTGATAAATCATTTTAGCTCCCTTAGAGGGGAGCAAATGTAAAAAGAGTCTCCCCGTTCTCCCCTATGTCAATTTTTCCTCACTGACTTTTCAACATTGATCTTGCAGAAAAAAATATGTTCAAATTACAACAGGATATGATGTGTATTGGGTTCATTTCCTTAAAACTGTTGATTCCTTTTCAAGTAAAGTTCCCAAAGTTTGAGCTTTGGGAAGCAGAAGAATACCAAATAAATAATCCTATCAGTATACACTCACCGGCCACTTTATTAAGTACTCCTGTTAAATTGCTTATAAAAACAAATAGCTAATCAGCCAATTACATGGTAGCAACTCAATGCATTTAGGCATGTAGACGTGGTCAAGGCAACGTGCTGTGAAAATCCCAGTAGATCAGCAGTTTCTGAAATAATCAGACCAGCCCGTCTGGCACCATAAACCATGACATGTTCAAAGTCACTTAAACCCTTTCTTCCCCATTCTGTTGCTCGGTTTGATCTTCAACAAGTTGTCCTGTCCAGGTCTACATGCCTAAATGCATTGAGTTGCTGCCATGTGATTGGCTGATAAGTTATATGTGTTAACAAGAAATGTAACTGGTGTACCTGATAAAGAGGCCGGTGAGTGTAGTTTGACTGTATTAACTTCAGTTAGTTTTGCAATATTTTTCTAGTAAATATAGAGAGGAGAGAGGTATAGAGACAGCACAAAGAATAGAAAAAGGAGATATGATACTCCATCAAAGCTGCTCCATAGATGTGATGAGTGGCCCTGCAGTGTAGAGCGGCTCACAGTGAGACCTTGAGACTGAAGGGGAGACAGGGAAATGGATGAAGGGAACGTTAGCTTGATTTGTTCCCAGGCTTCTCCCTCCTTCTAAGGGGAGAGCGCCGGTCGGGCACGCTCTGCCGTATCAGTCCATGATCATAATGAAATTGGTTTGTGGATGTGTGGGACGGGGGTGTTAAGTCCCTGAAACAGCAGCCCAGGCTTTATCCTGCACGCCACGCTTCCAGCATGTGGGGAAGACAAAAGATTGATGTTGCGACGTGACATATGAAATCACTGCCAAGCTGCCGGCAAGTCATTCAAAACACACAGAGGACGAAACAACCTATCTTAACCAAAGGAGTAGAAAGGAAGAGAAAAGGCTTGTTTCCACTGAGGGGTGCGGTTCGGTTTGGTAAGGCTCTGTATGCATTTATTTGCATTTACATCGCCAAAAGTTGGAAGGCTACCAAAATAAGCTAAACATGCCGTACCTATTTTGTCCCCCTTTTGTTTGGGATAGCAAGCTTTCCCAAAAAGAGTTACAAAAGGGTGGAGCTACACACTGCAGTCCGTTGATTGATTATTTTAATCTCCTCGCAAGAGTGAGAGAAAAATGATGGCGCACAGCTCTTTGTTTGATGTCTTGCGTTCTTCCTGTTTATTTAATTTATCAGCAAGCTACACTGTCTCCCACTCTTAACGATGTCACCATAGTTTTGCAGCTGCAGCGGCCACAGCACAGACTCTTAATGAGGCCCAGTGTCGTTCCCCAGCCTAATCCATTCAGCATACAGTATATCCTGTATACAAAGTAAGGGTGCTGTAGACAGTGGAAAAACAAGACAGATCTAGGTTTACCGTTGCTTACCGAACCGACCTATACTGCTCAGTGGAATCAAGGCAAAAGAGAATGAGAAATTGTTTCATATCAACACAATGCAAAGGCTTTCACATAGTAGCAACCAAGAAAACAAGGCCTTATCGTAATACATGGCATGTCTCTGCAGAACACAGTGCTTTACCCGCCGGTTACACCATTACCTGAGAGAAAGACCATTACCTCCCATTAAGTGAGAAGAACAGCTTCCAGGAGCCATGCTTCCCTCCAGCTGAGCAAGTAGGGCAATTACAACAGAAGAAAAATGGCCTGTTTGCTGCATACACTAGCAGTGATTATAAATCAACTGTGTTCTTCTGGCTAGGGCTAGCGACTTGAAACAGCCAAGGCTTTAGGAAGGAAGATTTAGAGGAGCATCAGGGCTGTCTGGGTCCCCTCTTAGCATTGCCTCCCCAGGGGAGGAGAGGGCAGCTGGGGTCACTTTGACTCAGGCTGGATTTAAAAGAGCAACCTTCACCACCAGACCTGCACATCCATCTCTGGTAGCCTGCCATTCTGCACTGTCTCCCCCAGACTCCCACTGCTAAGAGACAGAGCTAGCTCACAGCACACACACACACACACACACACACACACACACACACACACACACACACACACACACACACACACACACACACACACACACACACACACACACACACACACACACACACACACACACACACACACACACACACACACACACACACACACACACACACACACACACACACACACACACACACACACACACACACACACACACACACACACAAAGAACAACCTCAAAGTTGAGCGCGCCTGATGATAACAAGGAGGAGCAAAACAGCCTGGCCTGATGACAGCTGTGAAGTAACCTGAGTGAGGCAAAGCAACCCGGGTGAACAGGAGAGTTAGCAGAGATGTGCTTTAAGTAAGTCTGTGTGTGAAGGGAAACAACAACAGCCACAGGCAGGAAATATAGTGAAGACAAGAAAAAAGAGGAAATGAGAACAGCAGAGAACAACAGCTTTTTTTTAAATGGTCTTTTTTTAAATTGTTATTTATAAAAGGAAAACATGCCAAGATGACCTGGTTCCAGCATCTCCAATGTGAAGATTTCCCCTCTATTATGTAAAGGCAAATGTAATTTCTCATCATCAAGATGAGATATTAAAGTCCCCTGCAATATATAGAAGAGGTGAATGTGTCCCCCTCAAAACAAAAACAAAATAAGAGTTCAGGGGGTTAAAACATTTATTTCTCCTTTTACCTGCAACTGTATACAGTATATCCCAATGATTTCAGTTTAGCCCTATATACACTTACTTTTCTTACCTTCAGGGGTTTAAATTAGATTGTGTCAAGCATCTAATATGGGACTTGTAAGAGTAGCCTAATCCTTTATGTTGAAGACCAAGATGAGATTACTATTGGCTTTTATGTCCATTTAAACTTTGGAGCCCAAGGCTTTAATACTGTCCCATGATTCCCTAAAAACATCCCAAAACATGTGATATGTTTTGAATGTTCAAAACATTTTGAATACAGGTACATATTTGAAAGCAATACCTCAGAGCCTTACTGCAATATATTCCATTTTATTTGTGTGGCTAACGGAAAGTCGTTTGTTCTTCAACATAAATACAAATATTTGAACAATGAATTGATTCATAAAAAGGCACAAATTGGTGCATACTAATTCACCAGAATGCATGAAATGAAGTGTTTGACGCTCACAATGTTCTTCCCTCTGCTTAATGTCAATGTCAGAACCAAACCCATCCCTATGACCGGCACACTTTGATGAATTGATCAATAATGAAAAGGTAATGCTTGCACTCACCGCAGTGCCCTTGGTATTGCACTCTGATGTTCTTCTGGTGGTTGCAGGCATGCTGATAGAGCTCACACTGGTTGCGGTAGTCCTTCCCATCGCTGCCACACACTGTCTGCTCCGCCTTGCCCTCACAGCTCAGGGGGCACATGCATTTAGCTGACAGGCCGTCCGACGACTGGACACAGGTGCTGCCATAGCCGCAGGTCACCTCAGCACAGGGGTCCTTCAAAGCTGCAGGCAGGGAACACACCACAACCAGAGTTAGTCAAAAGCAGAGTAGACTAGCCCTATCTACCAGCTCAATGGGGTAAAATGAGTAAAAAGACAAGCAATACAAGGTGAAAATTCACTTAGTAAGATTTCTTGAAATAGGATGCAATATTTAAGCCTTTAAAGATGGAAGAGATCTGAGGAAACAAATTTTGCAGTATATTTGACTAGTATTAGGAAGTGTTGTTTATCATATTAAAGCTGCAGTTGAGAGTTTCAGCCGTTGGGATCCCAACGGCTGTTTTCCCAACGCTCTACCTGCTGTAGTTCCTCCCTCCGAACGACAGCTATGCGCGTTCATGTGAATTCAGTTACATTGACAGGAGACAAACACCATGTCCGATTCCGAGGTGATTAAACATTAGTAATGATAACTACATACGTACATATTGAGCATCTTCATTTTAATCACAGACAGACCATGTATGTTAGCTTAAAATCATTGTAAGTGTGCTGGTAGGCCTAACAAAAGTAGCTGTAACAGCCAGGCAAGATAGCAAACTAATTGTAACAGAGCGGAGAGGTGTGTGTGTATCTCCTGCTCTGACCGCAGCTGCTCGGGGCTGCTGCGCGAGGAGCGGGCTGCGTGTCAGTGCTCCCGCTGCTCGTTGAGAAGAGGTGATACTTGCCTTGGCGAAAAAAGTCACCAATAACACCAGAAAAAAAAGCTAGATTTGTCGCTTGTCGCTGTTTTGAAAAAAAAGTCGCCAGGGGGGCTGAAAAGTCACTAAATATAGCGACAAAATCGCTTTGAGTTGGCAACACTGAGCACAGGACTAGGGCTATATAGGGCCAGCGGACGTCCTGCTGCTAGCGGCAGGCAGCCGAGGGGCAGAGGAAGGGGACGAGGTCGCGGTCGGAGAGGTCTTGATGTGATAGGGCAAGAAGACATGGCCCGTGTACTTTTTTTCGAGCTCTCTCCGTCTCCCTTTCAGCAGTTAACTTTTCAACATTCGTCTTTCCTCGTTTTTTTGCTGTCTTAGCGGTGTTAGTTGTTGGTATCCTGGGAATGGTAAATTGAGGGTTCGTTTGTGAAGACATTGCTACTCGCTGTCCACCGTAGTAGCCTAGTAGGACTACCAAACAGTAGGCTAGTGTCAGACTATAGGGTCGTGAACGCTCACGCAACTGACGCATCAACGTCGTTGCCAAGGTCCCACAGCCAATAAGAACGGAGAATCTGACCTCGCTCTGATTGGTCAAAATTAACATGAGCGGTGGCAATTTTGGGGGGCAGCACACAGAGGCAGGGGGGAGCAAAGTGATAAAAACATATTTTCAGACCACTTCACCTACATATAGCTGAATGGCTATTATGACAGTTTTGCCAAATATTACAGTAAAAAAACTCTCAACTGCAGCTTTAAGCGTGTAATACTCAAAAGCAGTATTCCTCCCCCAACTTGTCCATGTCATTCTCTTCATTTCAAGTGTTAATTAACCATTTTAACTCGGGCTGTCAAATGAACTAATATATATATATACGTGTATATATATATATATATATAGGGGAGAACGGGGTAATTTGTCACACGGGTTGGTTGTCACAATCGTTATATCTCGGAACCAGAAGGCGCTGTCTGTGAAATTTTGGTATGTAAATATCCAGAATTGGGATCAGAGGTCACCTACATAGTCTTCCTTGGAGTTAGACTGCTACATTTGAGGTGAGAGGACTGTTTGTGTTTTTCATGTCAAATTGAAAATATTTAGCTCCTCAGTATTTTTCTTCTAGGCTTTTACACAATGGGTTCATAACAAAACAGTTGTTACCCATAAAAAGTGTGAAGGGTAAACTATAGTTTAGATTGTGGTTAGCAAGCTAATTAGTTGTCCGATGGTTGTTGGCCTTGATGCTAGCAAGAAATTCAAGTTGGGGTTGGTCGTCACATTTTTTGGGGGGTTGGTTGTCACATGTTATCCAAAGGCTACAGCCAGAAAAGGAACCCAATAATGAAATAAATTGTCAAGCTGTATACTCACTGACACCCCAGAGAAGGAAAGAATAGAGCAGGAAAAGGCAGCTAGCATGCAAAAGAAAAAAGGGCAACAAAATCAAAACAACCCAGTGCATCCCAAACTAGACCAGTTGCCAAGGCTACAGTAAGTTATGTAGGCCTATTTGTCAACTTGACAATGCAATTAAATGTTCAAATTTAGTTCTACTTTCTTTCCTTCTTTTTATGATTATTCCCATTAAGATAACATTGTGACAAACAACCCCATAGTGTGTGACAACCGACCCCTTGATGGGGTTGGTTGTCACAATGTGTAAGGGTGTCTTTTGGCGCTTTTCCACCGCATGGTATCAGCTCAACTCGACTCAACTCGCATTTTTGGCGTTTCCACCGCAATTTCATGGTACCTGGTACCTGCTAGCGGCTGCTTTTTTAGTATCGCCTTGCTCTAGGGTCCAAGCGAGCTGAGTCGAGCTAAAAGGTGACGTCGGCAGACGGCCGGCCGCTGATTGGCCAGAGACTACCGTCTGCCGGCTTCATTCTGTTGATTATTCTCCCCTTGATTCTCAACAACTCTCCGGGACTTTTATGTGTATTTTGTCTCGCCGCGTGCAGCCTTCTTTGGCTCGCTTTCATTTGATTTGCATCACAGACCCGATTTTTTTCTCTCCATATATTCGCTAAGCTCACCCAGTTGTGTTGGCTGTTGGGGAAGTTACTTTGAACATACGAGAGGAGACATCAGCTAGGCTAAATAGCCTATAGCAGCAAGCTGGGACAGACATGATAGCGAGCGATTACATTACAAGCCTCGGACTGCACTGATTACCTCAATAAAATATTCAGGCTGAGACACGGCTTGCATTTGAAAACACGTATCCTGAAACAAGCACTTAACAGTCAACTTTATCATGCCCGTGTTTACGTGCATAGGGATGTACGTGACGCATCCCTACAGCTGTGTGGCAGTCACACATCAGGACACAAACCCTACCCTTTTAACGGCCCGTAGCAATATTATTCTACTTCTTTTAGCAAACAGATACAAGGGGAGTATTTTCTTAAACATTTCTCATCCGTGTTTTTGGCGGTTGGTTCAGTTAATAGTGCAACAACTGCTCGTAATTTCTGCTTTGCTACTTGACTCCGGAGTTGGCTTTCAGCCCCTTACGACAACCCCGCCCACGTTCAGGAGGTACTATTTTCGGTGGAAAACGACCCGTGCTGCTACCAAACCAAGTTAAACTGAGTCCAGTTGAGTCGAGTCGAGCTACATTTGCGGTGGAAAAGCGCCATTTGATGATTAATTTCTTCTTTATTACAATAAGATAGAAAAAGTGAGGGGTACACATTTCAAGCCAACACCTTAAGCTTCAATTTAATGTAGGAATGACTATTGAAAGATGTTTTGGTGATGAGCAATTCTCACTAGAGTAAAAAGTGTGCCTACTTACCCCGTTCTCCCCTATATATTAGGGCTGTCAAATTAACGCGTTCATTTCGATTAATTAATCACAGAAAAATTAACGCGATTAAAAAAATTAACGCAGATTAATCGCACTTCTGTAATGCCCTTTGACCCGGTGCAAAAGTGGTGCGCAGCTGCACCGAGCTGAACCTGTAGCTTGCATACACGGCCCGCACGGGTGAAAGGGAGAAAAGTAAAGAGAGAAGCTGGGGGAAAGGGCGGGGCCGAGGGCTCTATGGACGGTTTATGGGATGCTTCGGGCAAATAAGCATGAAGGTAGGAAGACATCTTACTTTATTCTCCTCAGTGTCTGTGCATTATTGATTTAGTGGGTGCAACAATGTAGGTTCAAAAGTATCTCTCAATCTTCCTCCGTGTGTACAATTTTGTTTGCTAGCTGTCTCGTCTCCCGTGTAAACGGACACCCGCCCCGTGTGTGTGTGTGTGTCAATATTTTTGCCTATGAGTACGACGATGGGGAATGAATCGGCATAGGCATCTGTGGCAGTGCAGCGCTGTCTGTTGTGGAGACAGAAGTTACGAGAGACGGAGAGCGAGAGAAAGAGCGGGAAACAAACTGTAGCAGGCTATAGGCCTACAGCTGTTTATAAACAGGTATAAAAGTGTCATAAAAGTATGCGATTAATTTAGATTAATTAATCACAGAGCCTGTATTTAAGAAGATAAATTTTTTTAATCGCTTGACAGCCCTAATTTTAATACATTAGCGACACTGTTCTAGATTCAATAGTAATATATGATATTTTAGCTTTTTAAGATGATTTATATCTTGGAGTTAGCTAAAAATACTCATATTGAGCATGGGTTACTAGTAGGAAGATCTTTCATGTAAGCCTGCCTTGTAATCCTCATTTTCGTATTGAATTTACAAGTCTTACTGAAATGTTGCTTGTTAGGTGATTGTGTCTTTAATTAAGTGTAAGGAGATATTTTGACTATAAATTAGACCAATATACTTGGTAAGATTTAGAATGTTTGGAGGACACTCACTGTGGGACGGAGTGGAGTGCATTGTGGATGACAGGTTACCTTATCTAAGTGGGGTGCCGGTGCACTTTTAGAAGCGTGTGACAGTTATTCTGGCTTTGAAGAACTACTTTACACCCCCACAGATGTCTGCTCGCACACACAGGTTGCGTTTAATTTGGCAGCGCAGCGTGAATTGATTTGGGAGCTTTGCATTCACAACATATTCTCTATTGCTATGCCGGAGCATGCTTCAATCGCCACCGCTCCGGAAGCGACCCTCTGAATATTTACCTTTCCACAAATGAGACCAAGGAGGAAAAAATAGACACACACACACACACACACACACACACACACACACACACACACACACACACACACACACACACACACACACACACACACACACACACACACACACACACACACACACACACACACACACACACCCCTTTTCCCCAGTGGACTTTGTTTCCACCCAAGTTGCCACTTGTCGTTGAGTGACTCATTCCAATGATAGTCGAGGGTGCAACTTTTAATTTTGTTGTGCGCCCCTCATGTTTTTTTTCCCCTAAGGGTTTCATATGCTGGATGAAAGGCGGCCATCAGATTACAATGGCTGTCATCTCCACTGCGTGATACATATTTATGACTGCCGGGGACAAACATGCTCTCCCCTGAGCATCCCGCAGCCCGCTCATTTCCTAAGCCCGCCACTTTCAGAATAAATATTTACCCATGTCTGATATTATCCCCTCTTTTGTTTCAACCAACATAAATTGATTTAATTCAAAGAGGAGGGGAGTGCATATAATGAATTTGAAATGATTTGTGGTGCATTCTGTTTCTTAGAGACAATACAGGAGGAGTGTGTTTCTGTAAGTCAAAGGAGCTCTCCCCCCAGCTTGCTTTCCCCCGTCTTCATGACACATTTTTCCCTTCCTTTCCTTCCTCTCCTTGTCTAGGACTCGGTGCGTTTCCACTCGTTATCAAACACAGACTGGTCCATTATATACTTGCGCCGTGTTGTTGCCAGTCCTTTGAAAAAAGACACTTGACCTAATTTATGACAAAGCAACCTCACAATAAAGTATTACATGATATCGCGACGAAGGGGAGACTGATATCACAAGTCATTTTGAGCCATGAGCTAATGTTAACTAGACATTGTGACACCTGGCCTGTCATTTCAGTCTAATCATATGAAGAATGATGGCTGATGACCTGCAGTAATGACCCTGTTGTATCTGCCGCAGCAGGTAAAAGGTCCCGTTAGATCACAACAGCACACAAGTACACTCACTACACACTGTGCAGTAAAACAGAGCTGGCTCTTGTTATGTATGCAGTACTAGTAGGAATAACCTTTAAAGCCATACTCTTGTGCACTTGCTGTTTGGAATAAGAGGAGCAGGAGGAGGATGTGCTCGTCCTAACAAGAAGAAGCAACTTGTCAGAGCGCTTTATGGTTTAGCGTAAAGCGTGTGGTTGTTAAGGTGGAGGAGGATTGGTGAGAAGCCCAGTGATAAGGGGGGGAGTGTGCTTTGTGACAGTAAACAGCGCCCTCACGCTTCTCTGATCTCATTAAATAACATCCAGGGTTTTCTCTCTCACTATCTCAGCCCTCTCTTCTGACAGGCAGAGGGGTATTTGTGTGTGTGTGTGTGTGTGTGTGTGTGTGTGTGTGTGTGTGTGTGTGTGTGTGTGTGTGTGTGTGTGTGTGTGTGTGTGTGAATAGGAAGGGGAGGTGGGGGCTGTTTTTTGATTTAAATGCTAACAGAGGCCCATTTGGATATGAGGCACAGCCTGAATTGGGGCGTTAGTTCAGATAAGCCCGCCTTCTCCGACTGAAGACAAGCAGGTAAATTGCCTGGGTGAATGTGATCGGCGTAACAAGTCTGCATTAAAAATAAAATAGCCAATTAGATCAGTCTCCCTGCTGGAGTGAAGCTCAGTGAGGTTTAGACTGCAAGGAGAAGGACAAAGAAAGGCAGATAAGGATGGAGATAGACAGAGAGAGATAAAGACACAAAGTGACACGGCAGCCACGGCATTCCAGCAAAGAGAGAGGGAGAGAGAGAGGGAGAGAGAGAGACAGAGAGAGGGATAGACAGAGAGAGAGAGAGAGAGAGAGAGAGAGGGATAGAGAGAGAAAGAGAGACAGAGGGACAGAGAGAGGGATACAGAGAGAGGGAGAGAGAGTGTATCTTATGATGAAGTGAAAACAACGCCCTAAAGCACTGCCGCTTCTCTGGGGCACAATTAAAAAATTCCCTCGGATATTTACATGTACTGTATGTTCCAATAGTCTTTGGAAGGAGAATACATGTAATTTATTTGTCTAAAATTCCAACTATTTTTCAAAGCACTTTATGTCTCATTCCTGTCAGTACATCACAATTTGATTGGATCTTTAAAAATGTGTCCAATTATTCTAATCACAGGCATATCTTCACTCAGGAGGTGCTTCATTTGATTGAGGGGCCGGTCTGCCAGTCCAGACATGATTGTGACTGGACTACCTGCATGCCTAATTGGGACCTTCACAGATGAAGAGTAACCCATGAACATACAGTATCTGCAAGCTGGGCTCAAACAGAAATCAACCTGGCTATGGTAAGATGATTCATGATTGAATATAATGTGAAAGCACAAACGAGTGGATACTGCTGCTTGTTGGATTCAACATGAAGGGACTCTCTATTTGAGCTGCTGGAAAGCTTTTGAACCACGAACTGTAAAAAGGAAATAACATTTGCACTTAAAGCTGTATAGTGTGGTGCAGAGCTGCTGGAGGGTTGGTGGCTGTACTGCTTGGTAGTTTTATTATGCCTTATCCCTTTAAGTGTACATAAGTTTGACATCACACTCACTTAAAGCAGGACACTGCAGGCCAATAGGATCAACATGTTTACTTATAGATATCATCATGAAACTTTGCCAGTTGATTGCTTACAAATAACAATAATTTTTTGTATTTTATTTTTTTAAATGTTTGAATACATTATGCAAATGTATCAATTCCTAAGTAATTTTCTGTACATTTGCATCTCTTTAGAAATAATAAAATCTAGAGATTTAAAATCTTTATTTCATTTTACAAATCAAAAAATACTGTGTACAGGTGTTAAAAACGTCCGTTAAAGATGGTTGTATAGGAGGAAAATATGGAACCAAACAGACAGGGTTTAGTCAAATGGACCTTTGATTTATACTAGTATGAAAGAAGATGTGTTACGGAAGCAAAAATCTCAGAATTGACCGGTACTTAAAAAAACAGTTTTTGCCTACAGCGTCTCACCTTAAAAGAACAGAACCTTAGGGCCCAATACTGATAAACAGGTGATGGGGTGTGATGCCTGCGTGAACAGTGGGGCAGAGTGCTTTTTCTTTGAAGACGGGGGGTTCCAATGATCTATGAGCACACAGCTAGGCATGTGGGGAGCTCTGCTACTTTGTGCTGCAGTTTATGAATGCTTCATTAATGGGCTGTCAACGCTACGCTGGCTTTACCTGCCGCCCCACCACCTAGGCAATGGCAACAGCCCAGACGTGTGTGTGTGTGTGTTTATGTATTATACTGGATGCCAGTGCACATTTACAAGCAGCCACACAGTTAAGATAAGTCCGCAAGTAAGTTTGTGATATGTGTGCATGCATGTGCATCTGTGTGTGTGTGTGTGTGTGTGTGTGTGTGTGTGTGTGTGTGTGTGTGTGTGTGTGTGTGTGCCTGTGTGCGTGCGTGCGTGTGTGCTGCTTCCTGTTGTGCTAGTAGTGATAAGGGAGAGAGCAGGGGGTTGGGGAGCTAATCAAATGCAATGATGTGATGGGGAGGGGGGTCTAAGCAGTGTGTGTTCTAATCAGTAGCATACCCCCCACACACCCCGTCACCAGCAGGAGAAGAAGAAGAAGCCAAAGTAGGCCATGTTGGGAATTTAGCAAAAGCAGTCTAAGGCCCTGTTCTCACGGTGAAAACGTGACAGTTTTCCCGTTTTTGGTTTAAAAAAAAAAACCCCGTTCAGACACAATTTATCTGACATCTTCACTCGTACACATGTTTTCAGAGGAAACGGGACGAAATCGCTGTAGTAAGCATGCCATGCCAGCAGTTGGCGGTACAAGGTAGTAGTAGATAGCTTTTCTGGTACAATCTGATGCATAAAACCTTACTGTAACCGAAAATGAATGCCACTAACGTTCATAAAGCGGTTGGTGTAAGCTTGGGGTTACAAGTATTGTAAATGACAAGCTTTCTGTCCTCTTATTTCACCCATTGAACTCGTGAAAATAGAAGACATGCTGGTAGTGAAGGGGCTTTGTGAGCGGTTATCTTTCCTGTTAGGCGTACTTCAAAATAAAAGTCAACTCACGTTTGTCCAGTGAAATGCTATTAATGTTTAGCCAGTGACATGCTTTTACTGTGAAGCCGTAGCCTTAATGCTCCTTTTGTTGAACAGTAACTTAACCGCTGCGAACTATGGATAGTGTTTTTTAATGTAGAGAGAGCCGTGTCCCTGTCATATACAGAAGCTACACACGTAAATTTTGCTAGAAAAACCGGCAGAGCACAAATCTTTCCCCAGACAAAGTTGCGGTTGCATGGTATCAATAACTTACTAATAGACTATAGACTACATTGGCGAGTGTTATATTTGAGCCCTGCACGACACTCTCCGCTGATCACAGTGATGGTGCCGCGGAGACACCGTGCATGTTATGTTGTCTTCTAACTTTATAACTTGCGTGTGGGTATTTTGACAGCAAATGTTATAGACTATGCATACGTGAAGTGGAGCCGTGACGTCAGCGTTATCAGGGGAAATGGTTTCGGTGTTTACAAGAAACCAAAACCGTTGTGTTTTCCAAAAAGTCCTCCCTGGGAGTAGATCTCAAAAACTTGCGGTTTCATGCCTGCGTTTGCTGTTTTCATGTACATGATATAGTGCAACCGCGGGAATTTTTCCGCGTTTGCACCGTTTCGTGTTGCCGTGAGAACAGGGCCTAACAGGAGAGTGAATATTGGCATTAAATGAATCAGACACACCACTTAAGATGGATGCTGTGTGCTGAATGTGGAGATAAGAAACAGATCACTTAATGAGGAGATGATAAGTTAGTTTCGTGTTACCAGCTTGTTTTGCATCTCCCAAGTGGCATTTACAACAAAAATATATAGGGGAGAACTGGGTAATCTGAGACACTTTTTACATTTGCTCCCCTCTAAGCGAGCTAAAATGATTTTTCACTCAAATTTACACATTTCCCATTAATTCAGGATGTTTCCTAGAAATGGGCATTAGCAGAATTTATTCAAGAAAAAGGGCAGTGAATATATGATTGTTTTAAAAAGAGTTGTCATGTGTCTCACTTTACCCCATCTGTGGGGTAAACTGAGACAGACCAGAAAAATCAAGGGGGTAAACTGATCCACTTACTTTTTCCACTCTGAAACTACCATAACAACACAAATTGTAACAGTTAGAATCCTGACAGCTAGCTTGAAAACCAAATATTACAAAACTAATGTCGGACTAGTAACAGAATCATGGGGTTTGGTAAATTAAGCAAAACATTTTTCTAAACACTTGAAAGTAACTCTGATCAAATACAACATATAATTCATATTTAATAATTACCATTCAAATGACAGTGACAGATATAACCAGTTAGATTAAAACACAGTCTGGGGGTCAGAACACAGGACCCTTAGACCCAGCTGTCTTTTTCTTTATCTTTTGAGTCTTTTTTTTATTGGGATCATTCATTGAATAAAGACATATTACTTAGAGTCTATTGATGGTCACTCTCCTGTCCCCCACATACATATGTGCCAAACCATGCCCTTGCTGACACCCCTTCAACCACCTCCAGCCCACATTGTCTTTTGTCTTTTCAAACTAGTCTCCTTGCCACCTAAAATATAATGGATTCATTAAAAGAGGGCACAGACACTGTCTCACTTTACCCCACAGCATTTGTCTCACTTTACCCCACTGCCACAATTTGAGAAAAAACTACCTCTCTCAGCAATTCAGGCTAATCTTCAGTTATCATTATCACATGGTTTCATATGTTGGTAGTTCATCAACATGTATGATAGAAGTTTTTCTACCTGAATCAATTTGATTAGGCACAACAATCGATTAAGTTGACAGCAAGAAAATTTACTTTTACATGCAAAAAATAAATTTTTGTGAAAAAAACATGCTTACAACATCGCCATGATGTCCTCTCTTTCATGGCCAAGGGGGAATGAGAGGGGCTTGAAAACATATATCTCACATTACCAAAAATGTGTTCCGTGTCCTAGTTACAGGGGGTGTCTCACATTACCTGATGGCTCACATTCCCCCGTTCTCCCATATATAGTGTTGCTGCTTTAATATTTCAAAGCAAAACCCCATATTGTTGTTTGTGAGGAAAACGCGAGAACGCTTCTTTGGAACGGGAAAATAAATTATTCTGGTCCAATAAACTCCAATCTGACGTCCATCTCACCAGCTACAGGGCTGCGTTTGTGTAGTTGACCTCTGACCTCCCCATGAGGGGGCAAGGTAACATTTCAGGAGGGTGTTTTATAAATAAAAAAAAGGTTCAGATTGTTTTGATTCTGTGTAAATAGGCAACACTCAGGCCCTGTTTCCACCTGGGATTATGATGTGATTTTGTTAATCTGATCACAAGTGGCCAGCTCTCAGTCCGTGTGTTCACACTTAGCATTAACACATGAGACTTCTTTGTCCAGCTGTGATCCGATTCCATTTACCCGCTCTGTATGTAAATCAACACGTACATCATTTCCGTTTGCATTGCTGTTTTTAACTGGTGGGGTTCAAACAAGTTAACATTCAGGGCTGTACAGTGCCACAGTTTGAATCGCATTTGCCATTAAAATGTAGGCCTATTACGTGCGAAGATAATTACAAGGCCACTTACACTTGTGCGACAGGTTGACGAGACGTCTCATTTAGACACAGAGGAGCGATGCACAACACTGCTTAGGGCTGTACATTCGCCAAATGCGGCTAAATAGTCTTAGGGGAGTAAGTTATTACGCCACTTTGGCTGGTGAAAGATGTGTGCTCGCCGGGATGCTATTCTAACGTCTACCTCTGATAAACAAACTCTTGTCACAACCACCGGCACGCGGCTTTCTAAATTAACGCAGTGAAGTTACTTCTTGTGCAAACAGAACATATCCTGTTCGCCTTCACATTAAAAGCCTGTTACTAGCCAAACACGAGTTGACCTTTATTTTGAAGCAGATAAGAACAGGAAGTTAGCTGCAGGCCTGCAGGGCACCAGTCAAAAGCAGCGACTTCCGTGTTATCAGATATACGTAGTGAAATTAAAACAGAGGACAGAAAGCTTGTCATTTGCAATGCTTTTAACTGTGCTCACACTAAAACCTTTAGTTGCAGCCATGGTGCTGCCAGTGATGCATTTTCTATGTATTTGCGCTCAGGCAGGGGTCGGCAGTTGAGTAGGAGGTCCCTAATGTGGACAAAAGTCGCATAGCTGTTTACTCTACTATTTGAATGCGGACACATCGGACACAAGAAATGTAAACCACCTCTGAATGTGGTTTTTGTGATCCGATCTCAATGCGTCCTGAGAGTGTTTCCACCTGTAGTTAGAGCTGTATTCATGTGATCAGATGACAAAAATCAGATGTTAATGCCAAGTGGAAACGGGTTCTCAGTTAGCTTATGTGTTCACCATACCATCGTTATAATATGCTCCAAAGCCACCAGAAAAACTCATTAACTCAGCTTTAATGTGCAGATAAGAGCACTAAAATCCTGAACTATTTCTTTAAAGTTCTACACCATAAACTATTTGGCTAATTCTGCTCATAAATGTAATGCTGCAGCTGCCCTAATTTAGCTCGAACATAAAAGATTTCAAAATGGCTGTTCCATATGTCCATGCCTTGTCCATGATTACTCCTATTTGCCAACTAATGTAGATTATGTCATTTTGTTTTTGTGCTTGTTGGAAATCTGTGTAAAAGAGTCAAATGTGTGTGGCATATAGTGAAACTGCACATATTCCAACAATAAAAAAAATTAAATAATGTAGGGGAAGGTGGGGTGATTTGTGCATTTTGGAAGTTGCAAAACCCCTTGTTTCTAGAAAACCGTGGAAGAAATTGGAAATGTGACCACATATTTAAGAAGAGCCATCCATTTGACTCATCCTGTAAAGAAGGGAGACACAAGGAATAAGATATAAGCACATTTAAGCTCAAAAAACTGTGTTTTGCCTTTCAAAGTAAAATGTCCATGATCAAGGTTTTTTGATTATTGTGTCTGAACAATTATAGACACGGTTGAAAACATTTCACACATGTTTTAGTGCTTTGGTATGCTACACTTTGAGTCTATATAGTTAGCACGATGTCAGCCCTAAATTGCTGCATCATGCCTATTATCCAAAATTCTGGGGATGGGGTGATTTGTGCGCAAGGGCCTGGGTGAGTTATAAGTAAGTAAGTAAGTAAAATGTATTTATAAAAGCACATTTATGACAGTTTGCACTGTCCAAAGTGCTGTACATAGTGCATTCAGTAGGTAAACAATGAAGGTAAACTAACAATAACCAAAATAAAAGACGTAAAGCCCATACATCCACATAAACACAGATAGTAGTGCAGAGGTAAGTAAGTAGTGCAGAGGTTAATGGGGAGGAAACACCAGGGTGTACATATGGGTTTTGAGCCTTGATTTAAAGGCAGAAATGTAGGGGGAATCACATTTGTCAGGTGGCAGTTTGTTCCACAAGCACGGAGCAACTAGTGCAAAGTACATTTCTGAGAGTTGTGCCAGTGGCATGGCTGTATACGCTGGTCACCAAAATAAAGTGATTGTCTACAGTAGCTCAGAAGAGGGTGACATCTCAATTCCACTTAACGACACCACTGATGAGAGTTCAGATGGCCAGAAAGATGATGATGGTGACGTGGGGTGATTTGTGCGACAAGACAACTTTTTTTCCGAAAGCTATATTTCTTAAACAGTTTATTCCAGATCCAACGTTTTTATTGCCAGGGATGCACAACATCCTGAAATATATGTACATATTTGAGTTGGAGACATAACTGTCAAGGCCTCACTTTAAAATCACTTTGAGTAAAAAGTTGCACAAATCACCCCACCTTCCCCTATAACAAATTGGTCAAAAATCTATATTTAATCACTAGAGGAAGTTATTGAGTGTTTAGAACGTGGGAGAGCAGAGCCATTCTTAGGACAGTGTTACTGTCTTGAGAAGAATATGAGATTTGATTGACAAGTTATACTGGACATTTGAAATGCAGGAAGACCAAAACAACCACAAAAATAATAGTAGTAGTGTAGCAAAATGGTAGCGTGGAGAGACAAGTGTGTAGAAGAGAGATAAGGGGAAAAGGGTCAGGATGGGAGCAAGAGAAAGGCGTCACGGAACACTCTGCAAATAAACAAGATTAAGAGACAAGATCACACCAGACCCACATACAAAAACTAACTATGGATGAGAATGTGGAGCAGCCACACTAAAGCAAGCGATGAGAAGGGACTGAGGGAAGGCCAAAGGATTAGCAATCCTACACACCTCTCCAACATGCTGACACGCACGCACGCACGCACGCACACACACACACACACAACCGCATGTGCGCACTAGCACACAATATCCGTTCAATTTCTCTACAGCGAGGCCAATAGCTGGGAGATGATTCCTGTGTTTGATGTAGTTCTTCAAAGAGCTCTGTCGAACTGCAGCTGTTACTCTCTTTTACATGCTTAGCTGTTTCAGACTTGAGAATGGAAAACCAAGCACAAAAGAGCTGAAACTTGCTCCGGTTGGCAGGCCACACTGACAGCAAAGTGTCTGTGTGTGAGGATAGCGTTTGTCTGGACTAGAGGAAGACCCATTAATTGCATTTTGAGATAATGGTCATTGGTCGATATCTGCACTCAGGAGCAAAATCTTAACATAATGTCTGCCTTGTCAGTGTGGATGCTGTGGGGTCACTTTAGCTCTCTTTTTCCCAAATATTTACCTGTATTTTGTACATTTTGTATTTGTATTTTGTATTTTATTAAGTACAGAAATCTTTTATGGCAACATTTTACAGAGCCAACATCAGGGAAGGACAAGTGCAATATACCATGCACATTATTATTTTTGTCTCTAGATTTATTTATTAAATGTTCATTTAAGCTCAATCTGGTTCCTTATTCATTATTAATATTAAATTGTTAGAGTTTATAAAATGCAAAAGAAAAGACAAAAAAGAAACAACAACGTGATATCGGCAATATATTTCAGCTCTACCTGCTCTTTAAACATCGGTTGACCGGTGTATAAGATGACACATGATAAAATACCAGAATGTTAGAAATAGGCTTTTGATGATTTCAACATTGTGGGTTTTGAACCATAGTTGTCATTTTCCAATAGCAGATATGGCATGCGGTGCAGAGCTGAAATGACTGCAGAGGCTGATTGACAGAGAGAACGCTAGACGGGATGCAATTGTCTGGATGTGACATTTATGACAAACACAGACGGAGACGTACAGGACTTTGAAAGGCCAGAAAGAACTATTTCACACAAAAAAAACACTTAAAGTCCACCGTAACACACCACCCAAAATCAAAGACACATTTAGTGACACTGCTTTTGAGGGGAACTACAAAAGCAGTGTCACTAAATGTCACTAAACCGCGGGCAGTTACACTTGTACACTGAAAAGAACATTGTCATCAGCATTTTACGTGTGATAAGCTGAATAAATCTACACGTGATTTTTAGAAAAAATACAATCCATAAAGGTTTCATTGCCCCTGGACTTGAGGAATTATATGACTCTGGTTCCAAAGAAGCTGCCTTTGGTTTCCCTTTGCCATATTTCCGCTGTGCATCAATATATACTGTATGATTCGTGGAGGCTGGAAGAGGATGGTGTGGTCTCCAGGTGAAAATCAGTCCCCACCACGGTCTGGAAGGACTCTTGTGTGTGACAACAAAGCTGTGATAAAGATCACCACCTGACAACTGAAGCCATCACCATGGATTGGGACTTTAGGTATTCAGGTCAGGTATGAATGTGTCCTCAATGTGTTGCTCTCTGCATGGTAATACATCATGTGTCAAACCATCCACAAAGTAAAGCCTTACACCTCCCTTTATTTCACACCTATAATTCATGAAAGGAGTTAAAAAGAGATGAAAGATTATACTAAAAGTCAGACAACAGGAGCTGATAGATGGTCTCTTTAACCTCGGGGCGTCCTGTCACTCTAGTGGCCCATTGGGGGAAAGCCAGGGCTTGTACTGAGAGTTGTGTGTCTTGGATTTAGGCTGAGGCCACAAGAGAAGGATCTTAATAACAATATAATGTGTGCGGTGCAGTATGAATCTGTACTGACTGCTGGTGTGTTTACCTATTTGAGGCCAGTGTTCAAACATAATCAATAATGCACTTATGTTGTTTTAAATGATCAGCTGAGACACTACAGACACAGGTAAGTCCCACTTTTTTAGCAGATTTAGCATCACAGCAAACATTCCATGAAGACATCTTTAAATCACTTAAACCTGACTGAGATGAGAGAGGGATTACTTTAGTATGCATATTAAAAGCTTGATCGATCCAATAATACAAAACACATTCATGTGAAAAAACTGACAACACAATCAACACAGAAAGATGCTGTGATTGATATAAAGAAGTTCCGTCAGAGAGCAAAGCATTCAGAATGTCATCCTGGTCCTAGCCAGAAGTACCATTGTGACTGGTGTGGCCTAAGTGGTGCATATGCCACACGTTCCCTGTCATTAGCTCCTGATTAGGGGGAGCTGGTGGTGGTGCGGACCCAGAATCAGCACCACTGTGCAGCCAAGCGTTGGCCCATCATAATTGGCCTCTGCCATCAAAACCCGCTAATGAGTGATAGCCGCTGGTGACAATATGCTCCAAAGTGTGTGAGTACGAGCTGTTCCTGGACACACACACACACACACACACCCACACACACACACACACACACACACACACACACACACACACACACACACACACATCTGGGCTGTAGGAAGGAAGACAGATAGTATATACACAGACACTACTCTAAGATGTCGGTGTGGGCTGTCCAATGAATGCAGAAGCATTCAAAATCAAATCTTTACTTGTTTTTTTATAAACTGCAAGAGAGTTTAACCTCTACATGACTCGAGAAAATGTGAGAAGGGAACATCACTAGCACAGCTCGTACAGTAGGAATCAGACGAAAAGTTATAACACTGTTCGTCTACGAAAAACAGAAATTCTCCCGTAAGCAGCTGTCTGTTTCCGTTTCACCCTTTAACATCAATACAGGATAAACAGTGATTAGTAAAAGCTCTGTTTCCACTGATCTAAACTCCCTTTTCTACATGTATTATCTAACGCCAATGCACTTCTATTGCAAGATAGTATGGGGAACAGTCAGATCTCTGTACTGAACAGGCAGATCCGATTGGACTGAGAAAAGTCCAAGTTGGGGACAGCCGAAATTTCCAGTTATTTTATGGAATCAACTGAAACAACATCGGCAAGCCATGTAAAACCTCATCAACAGAAAACAGTAACAATTTATTTCAAGGTCCTTGTAATAAGCATTAGTTAATAGGTAATAAGACCCTTAATAAATGCTTATTAACATTCATTTGGGTTAATAAGATATATATAAGTGTTAATAATAACAAAATAAACATTTGTATTATATATATAATACATTTTTAAGCACTTGTTAACTATTTATTGATTGCTTAATAACATTTATAAAAGTCTTATGAGATCCTTATAATATTAAAAGAGCTCATATTGTGCTTTTCGTCTTTTCTGACCTATAATTGTTGTTATAATGTTTTATAGTCATGTTAAAGGATACCAAACTGTCAAATAATGACGTACATGCAATTATTGTCTTGTTAAAATCAATGCTATATTAGACTGCAATGGGTAAGCACAGTTAACAGATTATGAGCAAAAGGCTTCTGTGTTGGTTTATGCAACACTCAGCATGCCTTGCTTAACTATGGGCATCTTGTCGCTTAGAGGGAAAAACAATATGGCGGTTGCTGGATTTTTTTTTTACAGAGGAGCTTGGGGCCGTCGACCAATAAGAAAAAGGGGTGGGCTTATCATCATGGACGTCGATTTGGCTAAACAAGTGGGGGGGACAAACAGGCATTCTGGAGTGCATTTTCAAAAGTGGGGGGGACAATGAGGAAACATCTTTTTTTCTCTTTAGTGCAGGTAATGAACGGTTCTGAAAGACGGCATACCCGCTCACTAATGAATACAATGTATACAAAACACTGATGTCTGACACATTTGATGAAAAAAGCATTTTCAAAAAGCAGCGGACATATGAGCCACTAGCTGCTCCCCGTAGCCCAACCAAACATGACGTAAACAAAAGGAGCTTGGGAAGGTAGTTCCGACTGAGCACATCGAGCCGAAGCACGGCTGGACTGTCGCACAACAATATTACTCCGCCTCGGTCTCCATGGCAACCTAGCTAGTAGCATAGCCATGATCAGCTTCAATTACTTCTTGATAAACAACATCGTCAGTGACGTGCGGTGAGGTCAGTGAGTGGGTAGGCACTGAGTTCTGAAAGCCAGATTTCTCTAAACCTATATATTGTTAAATCAAAAACAATAAACAACAAACAGGCACGCACGGCCGATTTCAAATAAGTTCCTCCCTTTCTTTCTCTCTCTCACTCACTCACTCACACACACAGACGGGACGTATATGAAATGTCACGACGGTGACTTCAGGTTTGCCCGTAGCCTACTGTAGTTTGGTCTAAATGATTAAACATCGCATCCATCGACTTAACGGACCCGTCCCTCACACCAAGGGCCGAAAAAACGTAAGGCAACAAGTCAAACCTTCGCCGATTCAAACTACCGGTACTACTTCTATTCAACTTAAAAATAAAAGACAACATTCATCATTATGTAGGACTACAGCATAACTGATGGCAACTCCACTCCATAAACTTTATTTTAATAGATAAAGTACCAGTAGCATATGTCCCATGGACCTGTCCAGCATCAGAATGTAACCATTTATCCACATTGCAGAGCTTAGTTTGTCCGTCAGTAACAATGAAAACACAACTGCTCAATTGAATATAAAATGCAGAATGGATTGCACTCGGTATCAATTCATCCAACTTTATTATTAAATAAACCCCAAAAAAGTTTCTGACTCACCAATCTGACTCCCTGGCTGTAGAAATAAGCAAGACGATAGTAATCCAGTGACAGTCTGACTGACAGCACAGCTAGCTAGCATCCTTCCGTTCATGTAGGCTACCTGTCCGTTTGAAATGCTCGAACATTGTTTGTCCCTGTTGCTGCTGTACACCGTCCAAGGCTGGCGCAGGCCTTTCTCTTGCTATTCATTCTGTTCCTTTTTAAATTATAATCCAATTTGTTAAAATTCCTCCAGTCTGAAATATCTGCGGGCACGGCAGCTGCAATGTTGACTTAAAAATCCGCGGGGGTAATGCGACGTGAATGAGCATAGCCAACGTAATGACGTTGGCCTAAGCTGCGTAAATGTCTAGTAATATCTCGATTTTAATTGGTCCATGAATGATATGTAATGTAAAGGCTTATGTGGCATACCATTTACGTAAAAAAGGCACAAAGAATTATGCTTATTTGCGTACATGTTAAATAATACAGAATCAAGTGCGCATGCGCGAAAACTTTTTTCTTGCCGTCCACAATGAATAGGCGCAAAGGCACTGATTCTTTGCCGTACACAATGAATGGGAAACAGCAAAGGCACAATATTTTTTTGGCGTAACTTACTAACTGCCACGTTTCGAATCAAAACGTCTACACTTTTTTAAAGTAATCGCGGATTACATGTAAAGATCGAAATAATTAACAGTAACAGTAATAATACAAATATAAGTTTATTAAATAAAAAAAATATTTTATTTTATTTTATTTTTATTTTTTTGCACACGGCGCCAGGGTAGGCACCGCACGTCACTGTAAACAACATCGTCAGTATCCATATGCCGCGACACAAGCTGCTGTTAGTGTCCGCTACATTAACAGTCATTAGTGGGCATAGAGGATGGTAATCCCTACAGTTTACACTTCACAACGGGACACTTAAAGCCACTCGCCGTTGTCTCTCTGCTGCTGATTGAAATGCATCAGTCTTCTCTGGTGTGCAAACTAGCGGAGACTTCGGAGCATGTTTTCTCTGGTGTGCAAACTAGTGTGTGTGTGTGTGTGTGTGAGAGAGAGAGAGAGAGAGAGAGAGAGAGAGAGAGAGAGAGAGAGAGAGAGAGAGAGAGAGAGAGAGAGAGAGAGAGAGAGACCTTAACGCTGTGTTTTAATACGGCTGGACGCACTCCATGTCCGGCTTAAAAAGTGGGGGGGACAAAATGAGTCTTGACGAAAAGTGGGGGGTACATGTACCCCCCATACCCCCCGTAATCGACGTCTATGCTTATCATAGACTATTGCACGGTGGAAGTTCCTGGTAATTATTTGGGGTCAGGTGGCTTTTCTCGCTATGACGACATAGCAAGAGAAATTCTGAACAGAGTACAGGTGAAACTCGAAAAATTACAATATCGTGCAAAAGTTCATTTATTTCAGTAATTCAACCTAAAAGGTTAAACTAATATATTATATAGACTCATAGCATGCAAAGTGAGATATTTCAAGCCTTTATTTGTTATAATTGTGAGTATTACGGCTAACAGTTTATGAAAACCCCAAATTCAAAATCTCAGAAAATTTGAATATTACATAAAATCAATAAAAAAAGGATTTTAAATACAGAAATGTCGGCCCTCTAGAAAGTATAATCATGCATATGTACTAAGTACTTGGTTTGGGCCCCTTTTGCATGAATTATTGCCTAAAATGCGGCGTGGCATGGATGCTATCAGCTGAGGTGTTATATAAGCCCAGGTTGCTTTGATAGTGGCCTTCAGCTCGTCTGTATCGTTGGGTCTGGTGTGTCTCATCTGCCTCTTGACAATACTCCATAGTTTCTCTATTGGGTTGAGGTCAGGAGAGTTGTCTGGCCAATCAACACAGTAATACCATGGTCAGTCAACCAGTTACTTGTGGTTTTGGCACTGTGGACAGGTGTCAAGTCTGGCTGGAAAAAGTAATTCAGCATCTCCATAAAGCTTGTCAACAGACAGGAGCATGAAGTGCTCTAAAATCTCCTGATGGATGGCTCTGGTGACTTTGGACTTGATAACACAGTGGACCTACACCATCAGATGACATGGTGCCTCAAATCATCACTGACTGTTGAAACTTGACAGTGGTCTTCAAGCCCCTTGGATTTTGTGCCCCTCCACTCTTCCTCTAGACTGTGGGACCTTGATTTCAAAATGAAACGCAACATTTCATTTGGATCAGTGATGATTTGAGGTATCATGTCATCTGCTGCTGTTGGTCCACTGTGTTATCAAGTCAAAAGTCACCACAGCCATCTACCAGAAGATTTTAGAGCACTTCATACTTCTGTCTGTTGACAAGCTTTATGGTGATGACAATTTCCATTTCCAGCTAGACTTGGCACCCACAGTACCATAAACCACTGGTAACTGGTTGACTGACCATGGTATTACTGTGCATGAATGGCCAGACAACTCTCCTGACCTGAACTCCATAGAGAAACTATGGACTATTGTCAAGAGGAAGATGATACACACCAGACCCAACGATACAGAGGAGCCTTATTACTGCAGGCAAGCACCGTCTGTGAAGAAAAGAAAATTGCCCGAACTAGTGCTGTGTCTGAAATCATGCACTTCTATACTAACGCTTACTTTTTTGAGCGCACTTTGCGCAAAACCGGAGAGTGTGCCAAAATGCAGTGTAAGTTCCTCGGTTGTGCACTCAAAACGACTAAAACTTGACTGTGGAGTAGGCATGTAACGATATGAAATTTTGAGTACGATACGATATTAAGCGCAGAATTCATTTCTACCCCCTCAAATTAAATGGTGTAACGCTGATTTAAATAAAACATAAACCCAAGAATAATTCACATTTTTATATCTTACTATGAAGAAGAGATTTCTGAGAGATTTAAACAACTTATCACCAAAACAAAGACACTGCTTCTCTACTGCTGTTTTTAAAGAAGCTTTACACCTAGATTTTTCAAACTGAAATAGGAATTTTAAATCTAAACTTAATTTAGTCACTTGTCTGTAACTGTTTATTGTTTATTTTTATTTAATTTTTTTATTCCACATACAAAATAGATTTAAAAAAACATGTAGTAAAAAAAATTTAAAAATGCATGTGTGGGTGTGGCAGAAACCTGTACAGGCTTATATAGAGCCACACCCAAAATACATTTACATATTAATATTAGCAGATCAGCACACAAGCGCGCACACACACAAAAAAACCCCCAAAAAAACATAATATGTATAAATGAAAAAAAAAAAAAAAAAAAAACAATCAAAGAAATTAAGAACAAAACCCAAGACAATAATAAATTAAAAAAAAAATACAAAAAAATACAAAAAAAAACGAATTAAAAAAAAATCAGTTTAAATCAGTTAGAACAAATCAAAATGTAGTGATACAAATTATTGTGTTTAAACCAAGCAAGCGGACAATCATGATAAAAATATAAATCTAATTCCTGTTTTTAAACTAATTGCTTTTGATAGCATGGAATTCTGCAGTCTCTTTTTGAATATGGTCAATGTTATAGAAGAATCAAGTAAGTGTATATTTTCATTCCATAGTATGACGCCACGGTATTTAATGCAAGATTGACTGCGGGAAGATTTATAAAGAGGCAGATGGAGATTTTCAGCTTGTCTGGTACAATGATTATGAAATTTTGAGTTTGAAAAAAAATAACATCCAAAAGTACAAGGTAAATCAGTCAACTTATATCTCACCTTAAAAACAAAAGTGCATATTTGGAGAATATTTATATCATAAATAGACAATAACTTTAATTTATAGAAAAGTGGTGCACTTGGTAGCAGAGGTTTTGAGAAGGTCGCTAATCTAGCAAACCTTTTCTGCAGTAGCATAATTTTATTTAGGTATGATGAAAATGTACTCGCCCAAACAATATTACAGTATGTTAAATATGGATAGATCAGAATGTAGTATAATGTTAATAAACATGACTTATGAACAAAAACTCTTATTTTTCTAAGGATCCCAAGTGATTTAGTTACCTTATTACAGACAAGACCAACCTGTTCTCTCCATGAGAGTTTATCATCAATAATAACACCCAAAAAACATGTTGATGAGACTTTAATTATTTCTTCATCATTTATATAAAGTTTGATTTGGTCATTGTCATGAATCTTTTTACCAGCAAACAACATGAAATTGGACTTTTTGACATTTAATGATAACTTGTTTGTTTGGAACCAGCTTGAGAACTGGATAAGATTATGATTTAGCTCCTCTATTAGACTTTTTAGGTCTCTATGACAGAGAACAAGGCTGGTGTCATCTGCAAAAAGCAAAGGGAATATGGATTTCGAAACCTGCGCAATATCATTTATATAAATGAGGAATAATAAAGGTCCTAATATGGATCCTTGAGGTACCCCATGTTTTATGTAGTTTCTTGTGGAATCATGACCGTTAATATGAACATACTGTTTTCTGTTTTTAACATAGTTATAAAGCCACTTGTGGACAGTGCCAGAAAGACCATATTTAAATAATTTTGAAAGCAAAATATCGTTATTAACCGTATCAAAAGCCTCCGAAAGATCTAAAAATATACCTATTGCAAACTCATTTCTATCTAAAGCTGTATGTATCCTATCAATTAACTCTAAATGGGCCATATAAGTTGCATGATTCTTTCGGAATCCGTATTGATGGTTATAGAGAACATTGTGTTTATTAAAGTGCTCAAGGATCCTTTTATATACCAGTTTCTCCAAAATTTTCGAAAAATATGGCAAGAGTGAAATTGGACGGTAATTTGTAAGGGATTCTGGATCCCCTGCTTTGAATAAAGGTATAACCTTAGCGATTTTCAAGTCAGAAGGTATAATGCCAGTTTTCATTGATTGTGCAAAAACAATTTGTTAATGGATTAACAATAGATGAACTGACTTCCTTTATTAGGGATGAACGAATACAATCATGACCTGGAGCTGAATCTTTAAGTTTGGATATAATATCAGTTACCTCCTTAATATCAGGAAGATTAAAATTATTAAATTCTGGAAAAGAGCCCTTAATATAATGTAAAAGTATGTATAAAATAAAAATCATTTAAATAGTGTGATAATTTCCCCATTTATTTATGTTTTATTTGCTTATCAACTCTATTTTTACAAGCCATGTTTTACCTTAATAGGCCTACATTATGACTGCACAATGAACTCTGTAAAATATTTATTTATGATTTTTATTTGTTATTACTTATTACTTAAATGTCTCAAAATCAATGTTTTTGCAGTGCACTCCTCTCCCCCCTCCCTTCCTCACACTTTCGCAACTTCACCTACATTTGACCAAAGTAGTGTCACTTAAGTTTGACATAGTAAGGATTCCATAGTATTGCTATACATGCTGGTATAGCTTTTACAGTCTATGATGAGTTCACGTGAAGTTGTGATGAACATATCAAGGATCTTTGAACTTATTTCCTTCATCTGCCTTTCACGGAAGTTCGCCGACTTTACCAGGGATTTAACGCGCGGTCGCGGTGGATGTTTTTTTATTTTTTATAATCTCATTTCCTCACGTTTGCCTGGATTCATAATGATATAACTCACCCGCGAGCAACTTTCTCTTCAGTCTGGTAAGCTACTCTGTCGATCTTTTTCTCTATCTCTCCTTTTTCTCTTTCTGTCTCTTCTTCTTTGCTGTTGCGTGACTCAATGTTGTGTAGCTGCACGCCCTGCTCTGTGTAACCGGTGTATAATTATATTTCACCAATAATCCTTTTATGCCTTTAATTTATTATTTTTCCTTAATACACTTCTGTATTAATGAATGTTTGTTTTGAGAGCTTTTATTTTGAAACCCTGGGATGTGTGATTCTGTTGTTACCCGTGAGGTCACTTCCTGTTATTTCGCGCTAGCCTCTTCGCCTCTTCAGTCGGTAATTGCCATGATGAAGAGAGGTAAGAATGTACAGTGCTCCTCTAAATGAGTGTATAAAAGTGATTAAACATGGTAAAACCTGTAACCGATTTGTAAATAATGTTTTGAGGAAGTTGCAGTTGCTGTTTAGTCATGTTAGAAGCTCGTTTTAGTGTGGGACTGTTCTTTTATCCAGTATGGCAGTTTTTGTTGTAGTGAGTCTCATGTGCTCGTGTCTCCTTGTGTTTTAAAAGATTTCACGTGTCGAGCACATCATTAATGGCCGTGCTGGTTTATTGCTTTCTGATCCCAGGTATGTGAGCTCTCTGTGTATTTATTTTAATGTACTTTTAATTCATTGCAGTTGTTTAATAAGCATATTCCTAATATGTTCTTGAGTCGGCAATTTGCCATGATGAAGAGAGGAGTTCACGTGTCGAGCACATCATTAATGGCCGTGCTGGTTTATTGTTTTCTGATCCCAGGAAAATAAAGACTCCCTCGGCAAGAAAGCAGTTGTCCCGACTCACGTTCATTACACAACGCAGAATTACCCGAAGCAGCAGCAGGCCGGCTACATCTGCATAGTGTAATACGGCCCAGGTGAGACGTGACTGTTCAGTTTAAAGTTAAAAGTCATGTTTCAGTGATAAAATGTTGTGTCAATGTGTTATTGTTTGGTTTCCAATGTTGGTGTGGCCCATACAGTGTTAGATTGAGTGCTACGTTGCTCACGAGACTCTCCAAAATGACGGAGCGCATTTACCACGCAAGCTCGCCTGTAATACCGTGACACGGTATTACAAGAAAAAACTTACGGTTGACATTCGTGGCCTTTTCATATCGCGAACGACCGTATTGCGGTATACCGTTACATCCCTAGTGTGGAGCGATGGACACTTTCCACACTCAACGGCCGCCATCTTGCCTACGTAGCGGAGAGGGCGGAACATTCAAATCAAAATGGATACACAGCATAGGAGTACTAAAAGAAACATTTAAGGGAAAAATGAAGGAAGGCCTGTCTTCACAATCCTCACAAAGTAAGAATAAAGTTAATGTGATAGGGAGCATTTACATTGTCACACCACAAGTCAGCATTACCAGTCCAATGATATTGATGGACGTTATGACACTTGCTTAACCAAACACCTGAGAAAGAGCTTTTTAAGGTTGTTTAATTCCACTACAAACAGCTCAGTGTCACACTACACAGAGGACGTTTTTTCAGAGAATGGGCCTGCTCCATGCCACAAACAAAAGGGAAGGAATATTGTTAACTCCTTGGTGGAGCACTTTGGCACCGAGGCCCTTTGGGAACCTAATAACACCATCAGTGAGCAACAGACAGCCCACCCAGGCGGAAGTAACACTCATGGTTAACAACTCACTGAAAGGTGCGTACAAGGCTTCCCCCCTCCCCCACATCGGCCACTCTGACCACATCAGTGTCATGCTGCTGCCAGTGGACAGACCCAGGGTGAAAGTCACCAAACCAGTTCTGAAGCAGGTACGTGTGTGGCCAGAGGGGGCCTCTGCTGCACTTCAGGACTGTTTTGACACTACTGACTGGGAGATGTTTTAGCAGGCAGCCACCTACAACAACCACACAGACATTGAGGAGTATTCTGACACTGTCACCTCATACATCAGCAATGCATTGATGCAATGATGTAACCACCAGCAGAACCATCAGCACCCAGGCTAACCAAATGCCATGTCTGACAGGAGAGGTCTGTGGCCTACTGAGGGCCAGGAACACTGCCTTCAGAGCTGGGGACGCAGCCTGTCTGAGAACAGCAAGGGCCAGACCATCAGGGATTACAAACCCTCACCACAGACCTGTGACAGCAACACCTCTCTGCTGATCGACCTCAACAACTTCTTTACCAGGTTTGAAGCACACAACAGCATGCCGCCACAGAAGACCAAGCCCCCTCCCCCCCCCCCGCGACCAGGCCCTGTGCCTGACTGCAGCCAGCGTGAAGAGAACCCTCTCCAAGATCAACACCCGCAAGGCTGCAGGTCCAGACAACATCCCTGGTGGTGTGCTGAAGGACTGTGCAGAGAAGCTCAAAGATAACTTCATGGACATTTTCAACGCTTCTCTGAGTCGGACTGTTGTTCCGTTGTGCTTCAAAGCCACCACTATCATATCCCTTATAAAATTTTTTTTTTTTAAATAAATAAAAAATCTAGAAGTAGGCCTATAGAATGGACAATAAAAGAACCATAAAACCAAATGATCAAATCAATTCAGGGTATGATCTCCGATAAAAGTATGTTTTTAAACTAGACTTAGGGAAAATTATTAATTAAACGATGCACATTTTATTTTTAATTTACTTGGTTAAAAATTAGGCCTAGTTCCACCTTCACTGGATGCATGCGCGCTGACGTGGAGGGGGACACACTTTTTATCGGGGGTAACTACCTTGGCACAATGACACCGGCATTGGCCTTCCTATTTGCAGCTGGATCAATGGTGTTATGCCAGTATGAAATGGCAAATACCACAGTGAGTGGCATGCCAGTGGAAAAACGGTATAGGCCAGTAGGAAATGGCTTCACATTAAAAGTGATGAACCACAGGGTTGCTTTTATTATGCAGCACAGGATATTGGATAGTGGATTAAAAAAAGATTTCAAATAATAACTGATCGTTTTATAAAATATGAATTAAATATGATTGTACTACTTCCTGTTTAAAAATCGATTTTTAAGTTTTTCCAGGTTAAATAAAAGTTGATTAAATAAAAGCAAAATTAAAAGGCTGTCTCTTCCATCTCTCCATGCCAATGAAGTTAGTATATAAAGTTTGGCTAATATGAGTACAGATGTCTGCACTGTGTGACACACACACACACACACACACACACACACACAAACACACATTTTCTATGTATCTATTTATCCAAGTACAGTAAAAAGACGATGAAGACAATACATAGACAAGCAGATATTCTTTAGAAATCTGTCAGTGGACAGTTGTCGCCATTCTATTTTCCACACAAATGAAATTAAATATCTACCATTGTCTGCTGAGCTGTTATCCTCGTATTTTCCAACACTGCACTGCTTTATTTCCATCTCCCCCAAAGTGTACGCAGTGCAAATGACAAATAAGGATGTTTTATTCAGGAGACGCTCAATGCATAAATACATTAAAAAACCCAACCCCTCTCTGGCATATAGCAGGTATGTGTGTGTGTGTGTGTATTTGTGTATAGATAATCTGTGTTCTGCCTTCAGGTTTTTGAAAGGTGAACGCTGAAGACAGAGAGCTAGATGGAAAAATGGTATTTGTCTTACAAGTATCAGTGGTCACAGACTACTTAAATAGCGAGTAAAGATGGACAGAGGATTCCAGCAAAAGCAAAAGCCCATTATCATCTCTTTATGTGTGTGTGTGTGTGTGCCTATGTGAGTGTATGGCTGAGAATGATAACAATAATTTATATTTTTCATCTGTTTGCAAAATGCTTACAGTGTCTTACATATTTCACTAAGCATGCCTGTTGTGGTGCATCGATAGGGGCATTAATACAGTATCACACACACACACACACACACACACACACACACACACACACACACACACACACACACACACACACACACACACACACACACACACACACACACACACACACACACACACACACACACACACACACACACACACACACACACACACACACACACACACACACACACACACACACACACACACACACACACAGTCCGTCTCTCAGGTTCTGCATGTTATGGTTGTGAATACCAAGTGAGAGTCAATACCTTTGGGGTAAGGAAAGCACAAAAACCCAGTTATTTACAATGACCTCTCGCCCTATGTGTGTGTCTGTGTTTGTGCACATAAACGTGTTCAGCGATCACCCCGGATAAAGTGTATTACTCTCTTTATTTGTGTGGTTTTGTGTGTGTGCGTGTGTGCGCTGCGCACGTGTGCGTGTCATTTCCGTGGGAGAGATAAACCGTCATGTGTAGTCACCTCGGCAAGAGTGAAGAGTTTATAAAAATGTTTTGGTGTGCAGCTCTTTGTTTATTGTGGGGCTTTTTGCCTCTTCATTAAAGTGGACCTATTATACTTTTTCGACTTTTATGACCTACAAACGTTGTTATAATGATTTATAGTCATATTTAACCATACTAAAGTATCAAATAATGACTTACATGCATTTAGACGTATTCCCTGCTGACCGTCTGGGGTGGCTGTGCAGAGCGCTAAACACTAGGGCAGCCGGTCGAGAATTCACTTCTTTAAATCGGTTCAAATTTCCTGCAATCGTGTTGTCACGATTCCGGATTTTTCCATGTATGGTAATGCTGCAACGTGGTAGCGCGCTCCGGCCATGCCCCCACCTTCCTGCTCAAATCTGCCCACGTGCTGCTGAAAGTGTTCCGGAAGGAAGGTAACCAATCACAACGCGTGAACAAAATTAAAGAAGTTAACACAGTTTTGTTTACTTCCTGTCACGTGTTAACGTGTGCAGCCAAACTACACAAAGCAAGACGCCTGGTTAGAGAACAGTCACTAGCCTCTTTTACACAGAGAATGCGGCGTATTGACGGAACTACGGTACGCCAATAAGCCGGCTTTGCTTGCTGTGTTATTTACACATAACCAAGCAAAGCCGGCATGCTGACGCATAAGTGTGCCAATTTATACAGCGTTCCACATTCTGGAATGAAAGAAGGGTGCTGTAAGCAGCGTCAGGTGTGACGTATACATTTATGCGTTATTTGCCACGTCAGACAGCTTAATTATTGCTTGTTTTTATTTAAATTTGGCAAAGGTGAAGGAGCTGGGTAAAACACATCCTACTCCATGGCCCGCTCACTAGCCTCTCTGTGCTGTGAGTTTTCAAAACCTAACCATGATGTGATAATCTGCTGTAGTTGCCAGGAGTGAAAATACAGTGACGTGATTTTGCAGATCTGTTCATTACCAATATTTCCTCATTAAGTTGATCTAAATAGTAATATGGGACAGGTTTGATCCCAGAATATGAATGAAACAGCATCCAAAAACTAAACAGCTCTGGGGCCGGTTTCCCGATAACGTCCTCTCTTAGCAAGCTACGAAAACTCCTACGTTATGACTTACCAAAGTTGTTTACCTCTGTAGTCGTGGTTCCCGAATGGTCTCTTAGGAGAAACACTCCTTACGTCGTTCGTACACTGCTGAAATCGATTGCTCAGAGTTCGATTTTCCATTTCCTGCTCATTTCATGCGCAGCTGCATGACAACACTATATTATAAAAAACGTATTGCAGTCTTTGCGAATACAGTAAAAGATTGCTAGAAATCCTTCTAGACCGAAACATTTATTTAACACTAGAAGCGCCAGCGTTCTCTTTACATGCTGCATAATCAAATCTACCCGTGCATTTCTAGTGTAATATATAAAGTCACAAATTAGTTTGTTTAATCATCATCTGTGTTTTGGACCTCTTGTTTTATAATCTAAGCATCTTTAAGAACACTAATCACGTTTCGTGGTGGGTCAGTAAGGAAACTGAAAGTAGATATAATATCGCCAATAGCCTGCCCTATATTAATAAAAACAGACGGCCAAAACAGCGTCCAAATGAGCTAAAATCCTAAATACAATAAACAGTAACATGGCACACTTATTTTAAAGTAAGCTCTTTACTATTATTAATACATTTTCTCACACGTTTACATGTTTTGAGGCGGAGGATCCGACGCACTCTGCCCGGCTGCTGTCAGCTGAGCGAGCCGCGGTGTGGAACACAGTGCGGAGGTTCTAGTGTTAACCATGGTTGAACATACTACTATAGCCTATAGGCTACCGATTTAAAAGTAGATATAGAAAATATAGAAACAGCGGAGGAGATTAAGATTAAGATTGTTTCCAGCAATTATTTTCTTCATGAATGACTTTAAACTATTGGTGAAACACAACACTGGCAATGTGGCAGTTCCATGCGCAACAGGGATGTCACTCGTGCTGTTTTACGCATGGTGCTTTAACGGAAGGATATGCGGGGGTCTGTATCTCTGGCGATGCCACAGCGATCGCAGGGACTTTCACTTGTGTCATTAAACTAATAAATCTGACTGTATTTCATATCAAAGGGACACAGCGATGACTGTATTAAATATCAAACTGATAAAAAACGATCCGACTGTGGAGTGCTATCACGTAGGCTATAAAGCAGGGGTGTCCAAACTACGGCCCGCGGGCCAACTGCGGCCCGCGGCCCGCTTTTTATTGGCCCGCGGCCGATTTTAAGACTATAATGTAATATGGCCCTTTAAAAAAAAAAAAAAAAAAAAAAATTTTTTTTTTTTTTTTTTTTGCATTTCTTAGTTAACCCACTAGTGCAGGGGTGTCAAACACTGATTGATTGGCCTGTGGCACATTTTAAAAATATAATGTAATATGGCGCTTTTAATTTTTAAATAATTTAAATGCACTCATTATATTACAGAGAAATATGTCCCATAAAAGAAAAAGAGCCCATCCCAGAGGACCCTGCATAATATTTTATTTTAAATTAATATTATTATGGAAAATCTATGTCCTTCTCCAATAGCTTCTAATTCATCTGACACAGTGTCTCCATTTTTTTTTCATACAAAATTAATACTTAAAACTTAATTTCCCTCTCAAAGTGCACCAGATTCATGCATTTCACTTTAAAAACGTAAAAAAATCTCCCGGGGGGGCATACCCCCGGACCCCCCTAGGAGGGTCGAGACCTCGGCTGGATACTATTTTCACCCTGCTGGATATTGGACGCAAAGGCAGAAAACACTGGATGTATCATTGGCATATAAGCAAGAGGGGAAATGTGTCTGTTTAATGTGCAAGGAAAGTGCTACCGTGAAGAAGGATTACAATTTACGAAGACACTATGAAACTAAACATCAGAGCAGCTACATGTCCTGATAAATGTGTTATTTTTGCAAAGTGGCCCGGCCCTTCGTAGATTTTTCTGTATGTGGCCCTCAGTGAAAAAAGTTTGGACACCCCTGCTATAAAGTATTTTCATATTGATGGACATCGCATCCACTCAGTTAATGCTGATTGTCAAGTCAGTTAGATGACTAAAAAGTACTTGTTCATATAGTTTGTGAATCAGAGTGAATGGTATTCTGCTAAAATATCAAATAGCATACTTTAAATATACGTGATATACACTATATAGCCTACAGTTGGATCGTTTTAACAGTTTGTTAATTAATACAGTCATCGCTGTGTCCGTTTGATATATCCGTTTGATATGAAATACAGTCAGATTTATTAGTTAAATGACACAAGTGAGAGCTGAAACATCACTACGGTAGAGCTAAGAAGGCTCTGAGGGCGCTCCAGACCAACCTTACCAACGTATGACGTACGAAAGAGATTCGTAGCAAAGAACGTTTCGGGAAACAGGCGAAATGTTAAGTAGGAACTCTAAGTAGGGGCTACGAATGACATAGTGTTAAGAAGGCTCTAAGAAGGCTTCGGGAAACCGGCCCCTGAAATGTTCATTTTAGATTGTAGTTGAATCCCTCAAGTAGACGTTTATGTTAAGGTGCAGTGGTCCACAATGTCCTTGTATTGGCTGTGACTGTATGTTACAGCAGAAAGAGCAGCCGCTGTCGAGTACTGGTGCCTCTCTCCTTTCACTGGAAGGACATCCGAGTGTGTCGGGACCGGAGAGATAAAGCCTTCTCTCAAGCACAGTGAAAGAGAGAAAGTGGAGAGTGGACTGATAGTTTGTGCTTATGGCTCTCACACAACAACACACATACACACACACACACACACACACACACACACACACACACACACACACAAATGCACACACAAAATCCATCTACATTACACCCTCTCCAACCCACACACAGACGGACATACTTCTTCTGCATTACTTGTTGCAATCCTTCAAGAAGGAAAAAGTGAAAAAAAGAATGAAAATTCCATGTTCCACTAGAGTGGCCACACAAGATGAGTTGTGCAGCACTTGAGCGACTCTCTCTGGGAAAAGGGAGTGTATTTACCGCACCGCTTCAACTTCAATATAAGGAGAGCCAACATGGTGCACATTCCCTAGCTGATAGGAGCAAGTCCATACACATAGTAATATGCACGCGCACACACACACACACACACACACACACACACACACACACACACACACACACACACACACACACACACACACACACACACACACACACACACACACACACACACACACACACACACACACACACACACACACACACACACACACACACACACACACACACACACAGCCTCTTGTCTCTCTGAACCAGAAAGTGCTTCTGCTAGCCGTTTCTCTCTCTCTTTTCTTGACTGACTATTTTTTCTTCTGGCCATGTGTTGTTATCAGACACTCCTGTTGGACCAATTAAAACGCAGCCTCTCCTTAATTTTGGATGATGTCACAGGCCATTATCTGCTCATCGCCTGGCCACATGACCACCAGACATGTGACCCTGACAATTCTAAATAATGATGAGAACTGTTCTCTATAGGGCTTCTTCTGCTTGGAATAAGCTCGCCTTTAGCATGAGACTCACCAAAAGCAGACGTTCTTTTAAATGTTTGCTTAAAAAACAATTGATCAACCCCATTTAGATCTTCAGTAAGTGTGCTTATGGATCACTATCGGTTCCTATTGTTTGTTTGAAGTGGTTTCATTTATTCACTGTTAATTTTAGTTGGTTGAGTTTGTCGTTTATGATTGTTTGTTTTGTTTTTGTTTTATTGATATAATTAGATTTTATATTATTGTTTGTTTTAATTGCTGTTGTTTTCTGTATGGACCCCAGGAAGACTAGCTGTGTAACTGTGGAAGCTAATGGGGATCCAAATAAAGAATAAAGGTGAATGCTTAACAGCTCCTGAATATGGTGACGCTTATAATAAGCACGGCACTTTGACTGACATGAGGAAAAAAGGGAGGTGACCGGCCGCAAAGAAAGCGACCGGAAAGGAAGAAAGCCTGTGCCGTGCATGCGCCCCCCTAACTGGCACACACACACGCATATGCACTGATTACAATATCTTGATTGGCACAGTCATTATAGCCTTTGTTAAGCAGTTTTGCCCATATTTGTGCTGTATTAGCCTACCTGTAGGCCTATATAAAATATGTTGTGAGAAGTGACATAATGCATTAAAGTCTATTCCAGAGCATTGTTTCTCTCCCGTGAGATCCACAATTTCCAACAACACCAGAATATAGTTTAAACTTCGAGGGTGAAATGTTATTGAAAAGTGATGCATGTAATCTTTTGCTAAATTCATAACATTATTTTATCTAATGGAATATAAGAATTAACTTTGCAACTATAGGTAATCTTATACATATAAAAGATTTAATATATTGTCGCTGATTCTCTTGAGTCGGGAAAACCTTGCGGAAGCTCTAGGCATGGTCGAAAGTTGGCGTGAGAATACGCATACTTCTCCGCACAGAATCTTTCTATAAATAATACCAATGTATGGGGTGACGCAGGGTTTTTGTGTGCAGCAGCCTTTATAAATGAGGCCGCATATTAAAGGTGTGCTCTGGGGGCGACTAAGTGCCCACACCTCACACCACATGTGTCCTGCCCTCAGGAAGGGATTTACACGCGCACCTTAAGCACTTAACTGCTGTAATAGCCAGTTCCGTGGTTAAATGGGATTTATTTTCTGCCATTCAGCCAAACTGAGCCCAACTGTGCAGTCAGAAGAGTGAGGATATGTGTGCACCTGTCAGTAGGGGAAGAACACGGCGACATGGCTGACAGAGTCCAGGTTGTAAACAAGCCAATTTATTAGGAGTTACCGCCGCAGGTGAGAGATTTTTACCAACCCAAGGTGTTGGTAAAACAGCCCTTATAGGCACACTCATTGCACACAACGTTGGTCAGTAAAGTAGTACAAAGTTGTGTCAGGGTATTGGTCTGATAACTGTGTGCTAACATCTGTCAGTGTGTGTAATTAAACTGTTTGTTTCCTTCCAACTAAATTGAGCACACCTGAGTTCTGTTGGAAAGCTGTCTGATCATCTGACTGCTCAGGCTTCTACATTCAGGTTTGCTTTAGCACTAAAGTGGAATCACCAATAGGAACAATGACTATGGTCATACTGGACCAGGTTAGGTTGGATTATAGCCTTGAAAGTGTAATGGAAAATGACATTCAAAGCTTGTATGTATAGAATAGAATATAATCTTTATTGTCATTGCACAAGGTATACAATGAAATTGCAGAGCTACTTCGGCCAGTGCATAATAAATATTAAAAAAGAAAACAGTAATAAGTTAATGAATTAAATAGCAAAGAATAAAAGGAGAAACATAGCAATATAAACTTTGTTTATCCAGCATAGCGCACACACACATACGTCAAGAGTTCAGGGACCTGATGGCCCAGGGAAAGAAACAGTTTTTAAGTCTATTTGTCCTGCTGTTGAGGCACCTGTACCTCCTGGCAGTAGATTAAACTAGAAAATCCCGCAGAGATTTTGAAAGTACGGGCCTCCGGCACCGACCGCCAGCCCCGCATCGGTGGCGCCCCACCTGTCGGCCGGGCTCAAACGCTTCTACGAATGGCCGCCGCACGCTTTCCAAACTCAAGTCCCAAGTTGTGGCCAATTGAAGGTTGCAATCGTGACAAATCTGCAGAAAAATGGCCGCTCTCGCGAAGACGTTTTCGCTAGGGGCGGCCATGTTTTTTGAGCTATCTCGCTAAAACTTTATACACATGTGTATGTTGTTCCCCTGATGCTGTGTACACAATTTGGTGATGTTCGGTTGGAAATCCACGAAGTAGATGTCACTTGACTGTATTTCAGGTCATGCAAATTTGGGATGAGAAAAAAAATCATGGCTGACCCCTATGGTCCAAGAGGCTTTATTGTAGAGCACCATGAGCTGTACATGTGTAAGAAATTTCAAGTCAATCAGAGTCAGGGGGCGAGGGGCGTGGCCTGTCAAACATTGCATTTTTGAATTATGTTTTTTGCATTTGTGGCGCCCCCTATGGGTTAACCTAGACAAACTATTAAGGACATGCTACCACATATCTTTTGCACATATCCAGCAAGTTTGATGATGATAGGACATCATCAAACTTGACGATTCCATTCCTGACTCCCACTATGTGTATCCTGTTCCTAGCTCATTGTTTTAGTTTCACCTTAGCTAAAACAGACTTCTATTCTGCAAGTGAACTGACGTAGTGATGACTCTACGGACTGCTCTATAATAACTCATGTATTCCTCTAAACTGCAAATAGGCAATTAGCACTCTGCAGTGAATGTTCCAAGCATTCTCTGTATTGGCCTCTCTCCTTGCAAGTAAAATCCTGAAAGACATTTGTTGGTGTTCTTCATGTTCAATTATTCAGTACATGTTGGTCATAGATTCCTTTGCCACAAAAAAAATCAATTGACGTTTTAAAGCGAGCGAAGAACTGTCATTTGCCAGAGGAAAAATATGTGATTTATTTTATCAAATGTTATGCAGCACCACAATGCTCTCACTGAAACGTGTACAGATGTGAGAATCCTACAAATGTCAGAGAGCTACAGGTTGACGCTCCCCTCGGTGTTCACATATCCCTACCCCAAGCCTCATGCTTGTACTATGTGCTAATAACATGCTCCATATAACTCCTGTCCATTTAAAAAGAGAATAGTATGTGAGAAGAAATGTATTTTGTGTGCACTGCTGTGTGCCAGATAAGACTCCTGAGTTGATTTAAATTGGATGTCTTTACAGTGCTAGCCAATTCACTTACCGCAAAGAAAACCAGCCATTTCAATGGAATGAGTCAAACGAGGCTTTACACAAAAGCAGCGATCTAACCGCCGACGCTATTCTTAAAGTTAAAAGCTCTCTCAATAGCTGGGCTCTCTCTCTGGCCTGTCCCTTCCTGCATCCGCCCTGACAAGTCCATCATCTAAGAGTGACCTGTCCACACGCTCTGCTTTGGCCTCACCTCCTAACGCTCTCTCTCCCTCCTTCTCTCTCTCACTCACACACACACACACACACACACACACACACACACACACACACGCGCACACACACACAGTCTGGATCCCATCCTGCCTCTCTATCTACAGAACCCGTAGCAAAGTAGAAATGCATATATTCTTCAATTCAGCCATAAACTTCTTTCTTTTGATGGGTGTTAAACCATAGTTTACGTCGTAGCTGAACCATTCACCCTTAGTCTGCCCTTGTGAATACTGTCCTTTGACCACAAGTAATGTTGCTAAGTGTGAGAGCTTTCAACAAGCCTGTTGCATATAAAGCCAAAGGTAAATAACCAGAAGACAGCTAGCTGAATGGTTGACACAGACTGGACCATGATTGTCTGTATTGAGTACATTGCAACAAACAATACAAATATTAAATACTATTCATTCATTTTTTACAGTCAAATAAGTATGGCAAAATGAATCGAAATAGGAAATATAATAGAAATGTTGTGCTTTCTGGACCCCGCAAGAAACATCAGTCATGTTTGCCCACATAATCGTACAGTATATACTGTATATATAGGGGAGAACGGGGTAATCTGAGCCACTTTTTATATTTGCTCCCCTCTAAGCGAGCTAAAATGATTTATCACTCAAATTTACACATTTACCATTAATTCAGGATGTTTCCTAGAAATGGGCATTAGCAGAATTTTTCAAGACAAAGGGCAGTGAAAATATGATTGTTTAAAAAAAAGGTGTCATGTGGTGTGGCTCACTTTACCCCAGCTGTGGGGTAAACTGATCCACTTACTTTTTCCACTCTGAAACTACCATAACAACACATATTGTAACCGTAAGAATCCTGAAAGCTAGCCACACATTCCAGAACTAATGTCGGACTAGCAAAAGAATGATGGGGTTTGGTCAATTAAGCAAAGCAAATTTTCTAAACACTTGAAAGTAACTCTGAACAAAATCAAATACAACATATTATAATTCAAACGGTTTTAATAAGATTCAAATGAAAGATATAATCAGTTACATTAGAACACAGTCTGGGGGTCAGAACACAGGACCCTTACGCGCCCCACACACATCCTGCGTCTACCTCTGGAGCGCGTCGCGTTACCTTACTGCTGCCTCTCTCGGACTTTTCTCGGACACACATGCAACGTCTCAGCAGCTGCTGCTGCAGCGCTGCTTCTAAAAGCCCTATCTTTCTACATAGAGTTTTCATAGATAATTCCCATTAAAAATGAAGTTCTTTCATGTCATCTATGATGCATATGATTTATATTGAGTCTTGACAGTAATCCGTGCGCCCCATTGCCATTTTTTTTCTTTTTTTTTGCCATATTTTCGCTTGTTGGAAGTTTTATTTTGAAGGGGACACACCAGGAAATGGTGAAACTACAGCGAAAGCTGCCAGTATGAAGTCAATATGACTCTCAGCAGAGTATTTCAAAAATCACTTTACTGATTTATACGGGAGAGAGAGAGGGGGGTGTGGTCGGGGAAGAAGAAGGCCGTAGACACAGATAGAGCAACGGAAAACTGTTGCGCTCATCATGATCTTTTTTATTTCTTCACTATATTGGATCTCTATATGTGTCATTTATCCAAAAATGAAATGCCAGAACTAATTGAAAATTAGGTTTTAAATCCCTCGGATTTTGATTGCACAATTAAATCGTGAAATAAAGGGATTATTTGCGTATACGACTGAGGGATGTTTTATTTTGAAATAAACACACCGGGTAAACGTGTAACTAGAGTGAATGCTGCTGGTATGACTGTCAGCATGTATTTCTCTATCAGTTAAAGCACAGAGACGCGAGAGAGACGCGCTGCTCTCAGAAAAAAATAGGCGAGCCTCCTGAGGTGAAGGGGAGCGTCGCTGCAGACGTGCCTCCGACGCGCCTCAGCAGTGCGTCTGAGGTTGGATGTGTGCTCGCTCTACGTTGATTTCACAGTCTGTGACCAAAAGTCAGACGCAGACGCGAGGTAGACGCGCAGTAGAGGTAGGATGTGTGTGGGGCGCGTTAGAGCCAGCTAGTGTCTGGGGGTCAAAGCATAGGAAAATCAGAACCAGCGAGAACAGCCTGGGACTCAGAACACAGGAGAAGACCCAACTGGATTACAACATCAGCCTGTCATACTCTACAACTAGGCCTTCTCTACATTCCAGCCCTGGTGGTTACAGGGAAAGATGAGAAGGTGCTCTTTCCGTGTGGTTGCCCCAGGTCGTCTTCCTGGTGTATTTTCTTGGCATGATGGCTTTTCTACAATGTGTATGACATTAAAATAAAACATATGTCATGTAATATTACATTAAAATATGTTTAAGACTAAACTTAACTTGTGGCTCATGGCGGGGGAAAGTGAGACAGTGGCTCACTTTCCCCCACAGCATTTGGCTCACTTTCCCCCACCACCACAATTTGAGAAAAAAACTACCTCTCTTAGCATTTCAGGCTAATCTTCAGTTATCAGCTTCACATGATTTCATATGTTGGTAGTTCATCAACACGTATGATAGAAGTTTTTCAATGTGAATACATTTGCTTTGGCACAACAGTTGATTAAGTTGACAGCAAGAAAATTTACTTTTACATGCAAAATACCTATTTTGGTGAAAAAAACATGCTTACCACAGCACCATGAGGTCCTCTCTTTCAGGGCCATGGGGAAATGAGAGGGGCTTGAAAACATATATCTCACATGACCACAAATATTTTCCGTTGCCTAGATACAGGGGGTGGCTCACATTACCCGATGCCTCAGATTCCCCCGTTCTCCCCTATATATAGTCATATTTTTGGGGAAATGTGCTCTATACATTATTGTAATTAGTCATGTAATTAAATACCTGCTTTTAATTTGAAAATGTGTGTATTGATAGCACTCCTGTCCTCTCCCTGTCCTTTATTTGACACTTAGATTTTATGAGAAAATGTTACAAATGAAAATCTCAGGTTAATACAATATAAACTGATCTGAACAAGAATATATTACACCAGAGATCAATTACATAAGTTTTATGCTGACTCCTCTGACCAGTGTGTGAAATGTGGCTCTAAAGACTCCCTCATACACACCTTTTGGCATTGTACGAAAGTTAACAAAGGATGGAATGAAATCCAAGAATATATATCAACCATTTGTAAAACAAAAATGCAGTTTTCAGCTCAGCTGTGTATCTTTCAGAATCCCGAGGGTGTAAGGTACCCTACGGGATGGCAAATTATGTTTTCTTCCCTTGTTTACAAGAAGCTCATTTTAAAATACTGGAAAGCTGCAGAGGCACCTACATTAAAGAGCTGGAAAGAACTTATGAAATACTATCTGACCATAGAAAATACATCATCTGAGGACAACAATAAAACAAAACAATTTAATTAAGTATAGAAACACATCTATGAGGCACTATGAGAAATAAAGCTTGTAGCATTGCTAAGAAGGGAGGGGGGGGAGCTACGGTGGAGATCACGGGACATAGAACATTTTCCTTTTTGTTATGTGTGTGTCTGTAAATGTGGTATATGTTATTGTGTGTGTGTGTGTGTGTGTGTGTGTGTGTGTGTGTGAGAGAGAACATGCGATCAATTACTGATTCTTCTCTGCTGACATATACTGTTATCTGTTGTTATTTGTTTGTTTGCTTTAAACCAAAATAAAATGAATTATACAAAAAAAGATGTTATGAGAAAATGTTGATGCATACAAAACAGAGCATCTTAGCCAGGCACATCCACTTATCATTAAACATACAATATTCTGGAATATAAATACATGTGGAATGTGTACATGTATTTCTTCAGAGTAAACAGTCAGGTGCAGGTCATGTTGAAAGAGAAGTGGGACAGAATGACAGAATAACCACGTGGTCTATTCTAAATATTTTTGCATCTCAGTAAGAAGGTCAGTTTTTCCATCTCGTGAATTTCTTAATCTTAAGCCAATTTCCTAAAGAAGGAGGATCTACCTGTAACCATTTATGAGTAATGGCTGTTTTTGCTGCCCCGTTTAGTATTATTAAGAGGTATCTACTACCTGTCCTTTATACAGTATATCTTTATGTCCAGTGGTGAGCACAAGTCACCAGACTTTTTTCAGTATCAGGTCTAAGCCATCACTGTAATCAGAGCCCTGGCATTAGCAGTGGGCCTTACACAGGGAGGCAGGAAGGCAGACACAATGCGGACTAAACATTAGAGTTATATTCTGAGGCTGTTGTAATGATGTAGCTTTGTCAGGCATGCATTGCTCCTCTCAGAGTGCTGGATCTTGATTGGGCTTTGGCTAAAGAGAAGCAATGAGAGGTAAAAGCACCCTCCAGGGGCCAAGGGATAAAACACACAATGGATGGCTACCAATTGGCGCAGTAAGCAGCACACTTATTGTTTGTGAGGGTGCAGCTGGTTGCTGAAGCGCCGGGAGCTAAGCCATATTGGACAGACAATAGACGAGACACAATGGAGAAATATTTTTGTATGGAGGGATAAAGATACTAGGAAGGAAAAGCCTGTTGTATTAGGACAGGGTGTAATAGAAATCCGTTAACCTGACCATAACAAGCAATTTGGCGACTCTCTGAGACATGCAGCTTTTTGTTTGGCTGATGAAGTAGCCAGGCTAGTTTTCTGTCCAATAGATGAAAACATCCAACCATGTTCTGTGTCTCTTATTTCACTGAAAAGCTCCACATTCCCCATGCTTCAGGCTCTATAGTCACCATACCTCGCAGCTGTAAATGCATGTCTCACAGCCTTTAGTGGAGTGTCCGTCTCAGGTCAGACTGCTTTCTGAACTACTGATTGGGTGGACTTCCTGTGATTGGTCTTTCCTGAATCGAAGGGGTCAATTTGATCTCTTCAAAGTTTTGTGCGTACTAATGGAAACTCAAAATTCAAAAAAGCATACGCTGATATAAAAAATACAGGTAATGGTACAAGTCTTCGAAAAATGACAGTATATCGATCTATTTGTTTTATGTATGGTGAAAAACACAATAGAAAAACCCTCAAACCGTGCCACCTACAGCTTCTACTATCGACAAAAATCTCATGAGTTACTTTGCTCTGCAGTCCCTTTGAATTATCTCAAATAATTCTCCTTGTGTTAGAAGAAGAATCATTTACAGACTCAAAATGAGATTGAGTGAGTTGTTAAAATGGCTATCTTCGAGTGTCCTTTAAGAGTGCTTTGTTGCCATGTTGGCAGGCAGGTGATGTTACTTACAGCAGGGTCCCTTACGCAGCACCTTGATGCGTCGCTGTGCGTGGCACTGGGCTTTCTCCAGCTCACACTCGTTGGAGTAGGTGGACGAGTCAGAGCCACAGACAGGAGCCACCAGGGACGGACAGTCCACTCTCTTACAAATACACTCAGCCTTGGCCGGGTCTGCCTGGTCACGCTCACACACAGCACCGAAACCACACAGCATCCCTCTGCAGCCTGCAAGACCAGAAGAAGACAAGAACAAGGTGTTAGGATTGATAGAAATGATCAGGATATTGTTTTTTGTCACAATTCCACAGTCGTTTACAGAAGCTCAAAGCTGTCTGACCATAGAAGAGCACAATGCATTATTCAATTAGACATCTGAATGACCACAGTGTTGAGTTTATCGTACATGAAGTAATTATGCATACACAAACTGAAAATAACTTTCACGAGTAGAGTAGTTTCTGTTTCAACACTAAACAGGCACAGATTAATCTCATCCATCAGAGGTGTCTTTGCAGAACTCTACACAGTTCAGCAGCACAAACACATCAGGGATGACACCGTAAAGGCAACAGATTCTCTCCATTCACTCTGGGAGAATCTGTCCAGCCATGCAATGCGAGCACAGTGTGTTGTTGGCCGTGCTGAGCCCATTGCAGAATAAGCTTCAATGTGAAATATTTGATATAAAGTCAGCAACAACATTAGGATCATTCTGCAGGCAGCAGCAGGCCAGCACACAGTCTTGCGGATACTTGGTTCTCATCCTCAGAAAAAGGCTGTGGTCTTTGAAACATCAGTGATCCACCATCAAGGAGTAAACGCAGCAACAGCACCAAGACAGACCAAGGTTAGCCAAACACTTCAAGCCTACCCAGGTCAGGCAACAACTCTTTAAGATTTTGATTTAACTTCCAACTGACTCTACAGCTCTGATTAAGTGGGAAACAGTAAACTGTTAGCTTCTGTCAGACGCTGCTGAATGCACTAAGCTAACAGGGAGTACCTGTATGTGTTCACATTGTGTGTCCAGAACATCAACTTAGAGAGTAAATGACCTGCGTGGTGGCAGCTCTTCACCCACTCTGACTGAGGGCTGTTTGGCAGCCAGCTGGCGTGACGTCCTTGCCTCGGAGGGGCGTTAAAAAGAGACGGTGAGCTCTTGCAATTATCCAAATTGATCATAAATCAATGGACAAATTGCATAATAATTCAAGTCCACCCTAGAAAAAAATCCCTCCTAGTTGCAGGGGCAAACGACCATTGTCACTGCTGAAAGTAGACTGTACTTGTCACAAACACACACGCACACGCACACACACACACACACACACACACACACACACACACACACACACACACACACACACACACACACACACACACACACACACACACACACACACACACACACACACACACACACACACACACACACACACACACTTCTTATCACTGGCTCCCAGGCCAGGACTAGACGCAAGGCGGCGTATCCACTTGGACTTGCTGGCAGGTGGCTTTTGCGGTACTGGACTGGGCTGGACACACACACACACACACACACACAAACGCACATTACACAAACTCTTTGTGTGCGGCATTGACAACTGCTCTAGCATCTGCGCAAAGCATCTCATTCTGTCTTCTCCTCACACTGAAGCACCACATGTAAATGTGTGGGTGTGTGTGTGTGTGTGTGTGAGGAGCGACAGGCAAGGAGGCTGTTTTTGACGTGCCCACTGTTCCCTGTGGGAGAGCTCCTGACAGCTACCTGAGCTCACTCTTTTTTTGTACCAGTGTGTGTGTGTGTGTGTGTGTGTGTGTGTGAGTGTTTGAATCTGTATCCCTGACAGCGTGTACCTGCCTGAGAGGTGTAGGCATTAGGTGTCTCTCTCTCTCTCTCTCTCTCTCTCTCTCTCTCTCTCTCTCTGAAACACACACACACACACACACACACACACACACACACACACACGCACACACACATACAGCCAGGTCCTAGCATGAAGGCCCTGTCATGACTGGCCTTCTGCTCTGCCATCACTTCACACCACAGGCCCTGTGCGTGTGTGTGTGTGTGTGTGTGTGTGTGTGCGTGTGCTAGTGTAAGCATGTTGCTCGGAGGCAAAGCCATGCATGCCAGCAGAGTGACAAGAGGTGAAATTCATTGGACCTGTGTCAGATGTGTACAAGACAGAGAGAGAGGGAGGGTATCTAACAGTATGACAGAGGAAGAAAAACACAATAGGCCTACATTGGGTCTTGCCTCACAATGATCTCTTTATGTCTTTGCTGTGTGTCCTAACAGTCTAGGTGACACCAATGTATTCCAGTAATGTCATAACCACATTAATGTTAATATTGTTAAAGGAAAAAATAACTGGCAAAAAGACTTGTAAACTCTTACGGGGAACCCACCACTTGGAGAAAAAACAATAAACATGAAGAGCAGCACTGAGGGGTATACTACGAAGCGAGGTTAAGGGCTGAGCGAGGTCTGTTGAGTCTAAAGCGGTCTAAAGCCAGAGTTTTCAGTATCACAAAAGGTGGCTCTCTTTCTACCTGGTTAGATCACCGTGGTAACAGAGGCTGCACGGCTAACCTGCCCAGACCAGTTTTTGTTTCAGAGTTTGAGTTTAAATTCGGCTCTTGGAGCGCTGCCCTTTAAGGAAACTACACCTTTGGAAATCCCGCGGAGGCGCGGACCTGACTATATTGTCTGAGCGATACTTCTCACCGACTAAACTAGTTAAATCAGTAAACTTATTGATCAGTAAGTTAATGAACGAAACGAAGCCGTGACATTAGAGTGAACTGTAACATCGCGCTGCAGCTTTTTGCCACATGCATAGTTATTGATGCAAAAAATGTAAAATAGCCTATACCTATGTATGCAGCGCCATGCTCTCACCTCAAATGATTTTACCTGGCGATCTACACACACTGGCTCTTAATGAAGCGTTCTATAAAATCACAGGTTGCAACATTATTTCACTGTAGGCTTCTTTCTTTTCATCAGTAGCGATTACAGTTGTGACGTGACAGCTGTCACAGTTCGGACATCGCTGCAGACTCACAGGTTAAGCTTCTCACAGTAGATTCATATTTGTCCGGAAAATACAGACTAGCCTACAGGTTTTGTATCTAGGCTATTTATTTGAATGTATAAGATGCAAATAAAGGGCTATTAGCCTAAATCAAAATCAAAATTGTATTAATTTTGATGTGGCCCAAAACTAACGTGATTTTCCACATAGGCTATGCTATTCATTAGGGGACAGTGTCAGACTTAAATCAGATTCTTAAGTGTAGGATTATCAACTAGGCTAAATGGTGTACTGTTTAAATCCGAGTTCAACCTTTAATTGCTTTATAATGTTATTTAATGTCATTTATTTTACAGATCGTTCTCACTGCGAGAACGATCTGTAAAATAAATTAATCAATTCAGTAGCCCAATTTTCTGACAACATTCCACTCTCTCCTTATTTGCAGTATGAGTTTTTTTTCGGCTCTCTGTTTTCTGCTGTTCTGTGATCATTCAGACTGACAAACTCTTGCGAAGTCAGCTGCTCGCAATCAGTCCGTTAGTGTAAAGTTAGCGGCACAAGATCAGTCCAGTCTGTGCGGAAGCAGAGTCAAATGACGGCCAAACGCCCCCTCTTATGGGGACGCGCACAGAGCCTGAAGCTGAAACCCTCGTTCAACATAAGAGGTTCATAACTGCCTTTGTGATACCGGTTAGCTCTGAGCGAGGGTATGTGTTATGTTCAACCAGATCAAAAAAAGAGAGCAGGGCTCTGTTGAGTTTGCTTTGTAGTATACCCCTCTGGTTTGTAACCCGATCTCTTCTGCAATGTTTTCCTAAAAGAGAATGTCCCTGTAGCCTCTAGCTAGGCACACTGACAAAGGGACTGACACCAGAGCTGAGGGTTCTGTCAAAGCCAAGCTATAGGTGTAGGCTGTGGAACCAGTGTGCCAGCTGCATACTTATGTGTTGGAAGTTCTTTCCTGCAAGCAATCCTCCTGGAACTTGAGGAAATATATTATTTGACACTTGAGATTTGTTAAGAACAGTAAGAAACGCCTCAGCCGTAAATATCTTATATACCACGGCTGGAAACCAAAGTACACCACAAACAAAAACTTTGTCAACAATAAATTGGAACAGCCGCCCTCGCCCCGGCCCAGTTTGATTGACGTGATGTCACTGGGAGCACAGACACAATAACAACAACAGCAAGGATCTTGTGGACATGTCCTGGAGACAGGGTTACATTCCCTGCATTCCAATATCCAAACTTCCATACTATTTAGTGTGCCAGAAAAAGATTTAGGACGTCCCAATACATTCAAGTCAATTGTAGCATGCTGAAAATAGCATTTTGGAGTATTCATTTTAATTCTTATCATTTTATCAAAATCAGGAAAGAAAAATCTTCCTTATCTGATTTTTTTCTCTCCTGTGCTGTGACCCTAAAATTCTTCTGTACTTTAGTATGTAGTGTAGTAAAAAGAACGAGTATGTGAGATGAAACGCAGGGATAGTCATTAGTTAACCATGACAACAAATGTGATAAAGATGTATTCTTCAGGAACTAGCCGATGTAAAGCCTTTTCCACAGGTTGCAAGGAGATTCTGGATTTGTGCCTTTGTTGCACTTTGTCTGATGCAGGTGATATTAGGGCTGAGTATCGTCAAGGACTTCGCGATACGACACGTATCACCATACACTGGTCACGATACGATATATCACGATATATCACGATATATTGCGTATCTTCATATATCACGATATATTGCGATATTCCATAAACAAGTTGCCTTGTCAAACATAACAGCACAATATATTGATAAGTGCACAGACAAATGAAGTCAAAACTATTTAATTCACAACTTCCTTTACTATTTTCTTCCTTTTTTTGATTTTGGCAAATGATCAGACACTGCTGCAGCTGCCATAACATCAAAATAACAAATCCAATGCACTCTTGTACTAACTGTACAGGACACACTGAAAATTAAAACACATCAGTGTGATTTTGTGACACAGTGAATCTTAAGTGTTCTAAACAAAACATATTTAACTTCAATAGTATCCTAGAGGCTCAGGCCTCACAGCAGACATGGGTTTGAATCTGACCCGTGGTTCTCTGCATTTCTTTCCCTCTCTGCCCCATTTCATATCTGTGTCTCTGCACTGTCAATAAAGCCTTGAAAAGCAAAAAAAAAATCATAAAAAAATTAATTAAAAAAATATCGATTTTTAGTTATACAAATCGATACTGATATCGCGAAACTAAGTATCGCGATATATCGACATTTCGATTTTTTAACACAGCCCTAGGTGATATGTGACATGACTGAGTAGTGTCATGCTGGGCTTACACTACACGACTTTTCACGCGATTTGACAGTCGCAGACAATCTTCCAATGTCGGACTGAAATCACAGGAATCTTGCCGGAGTTGTGGCGCACGCCCGTAATCTCAGTCGTTTGGTGTATGGTGGTCATCCGACCCGATTTCACTCAGTCTTCTTCCCGTCTTCACGTTCCGACATTATCAAACAGGTTTGATATTAGCGTTAGTCTTGAGGGGTTGGCTCAAGCGAAATGACGTAAACACTGTTACACTCTCTCCTGCACCAAGCACGACACAGGAGGAGCGGCATTAGTCGCGACCTGTGTCCGCCTGTGAGGCACATATTTCGGACACTTTCACCAAGTACCCTCGGCTGGAGAACCAGCTGACAACTGCGCAACCTTAACACTTTACCGTCAAATACAGGGTTAGGAGTTAAAGTTATTGGCGGACGAGATCAGCAAATATAGCTGGTCAAATAACTAAAGGAGGTCCCCCGCTTGGAATATGGAATTTACTTTTTTTTAATTAAATAATCACAATTGCGTTTGCGGAAATACTATTAATCTCAAAAGGAATCTAGTTGTAGTCTTGCAATATGACTATGTTGACAGGGACTGTGTTGTAGTCCATGTCTTTTCAAAATATCACTCTGTGACTGAAAACTAATGACTAATTTTCTTCAGGTGTGAGTTGATTGTCTTTAGATGTAAGAGGGTGTCAGTCTTCAGTCTTTTCAAAGTCATTTAAAAGTCCTCTGGTGTAAGCCCAGCATTAGTTGTTATTGGTAATTTAGTGCAAGTAAGTCAGTACAATGTAATACTATACAACACCAAAAAACTACAGCTTTCAAATTGTAAGTTAAATGAAAACCTCTCTAAAACCGTTCCCTCACAAATAAAACCGTTAGATCTTCATGGCAGTAGGATTCATTCCAGGTCCGATGTGCAAGTTGTTTTTCACTAGTTGCACTTAATGAATGGTTGAGTGTATGTCAGACCTAATGGTTAGGGCAATAATTAATGTAATTCAAAGATCAGTATTACAGCAATTTATTTTATAATAGATGCGCACAACCATACGTTTTTCCAGGTTTCAGGGAGTTATGTTTCCTGCAAATGTTGCGTTAGGCGCGTATAAACGCACCTATGCACGGAGTTCAAAATATTGAACTTTTTACGCTCTTGCGCGTGCCGCTTAGCCGCGTTAGCCAATCAGCCTGGAGAATGACCCGACGTCACACACATCGGCACGGTCGGAGAACAGTGTACACAGAAGCTGAGAAACACAGAGGAGGAAAATGTATTTGCGGGCGGCCGGTGCTGTATGACAGCCGCTCGGGAATAGAAGACGTGGGGAAAGTGAGCCAGGAGAATGGGCTTCCTGGTTAATTCAGTGAATATGTGCGGCTGTGCTTTAGCCGATAAACCAAGTTAGCGCCGGTCGGATAGCATTAGTTAACTCACCCGGTTGTGAGCGGCTAGTGCCTCAATATTATGAACCCAAACATGATGGCTATGTCTGGGGAACTTTCACGACAAGTAGGGGAGAACGGGGGAATGTGAGACATCGGGTAATGTGGGACACCCCCTGTATCTAGGCAACGGAACACATTTTTGGTCATGTGAGATTTATGTTTTCAAGCCCCTCTCATTTCCCCTTGGCCATGAAGGAGAGGACCTCATGGTGATGTTGGACGCATGTTTCTTTCACAAAAATGTTTTTTTTGCATGTAAAAGTAAATGTTCTTGCTGTCAACTTAAAGCTATACTGTACGATCTGAGAGAGCTAGCATGATTTGAAATTAGCTTGTCCTCGGAGTTCCGTTTAACTCCTCCCTCTCCCCTCGGGACTCCCTCCCCCACCCCTCGACACACAGCCGTGCACGAGCGCTGCTGGCTGCACTTCCCAATTGCACTGTTTACCAGTGATTGTTAACATTTAACTCACACACACAAACACTCACACATAGGCTACATGCAGAAAAGGCCCCAAAGTTTATAGGTTACAGTGTTGTTATTTCTTATAGAGTGTTAAGATGTGTTTTGTTCAGTGTGGATGACAGTATAGCTGTCAGTTAGTGGCCGTGACGTCAGTCGGCCGGAGGGTCTGTCTAGTAAGTTTCCTTTTCTTCTCTCTCTCGGTCAGGTGTGTGAGCGCGCATGTTGCCGCAGTAGTCGACACAGTTGAAACGTGTTTATGTGAATCACCCGTGTGTGAGTAAGTACATGCAGTCCCGATCGCTGTTATAAGTTACAGTTTATGGATGTTATTGACGGCCGCGATTCGCAGGTCGCAACAGCTGTTCTAACGTCTCCTCACGAGCGGAATGTAAGCCTGTGTCTCTTTTCCTGCGATCTATGCTGCTGTGCCTGTGAAAGAAGGAAAATAAAGAGCGGAAAAACCATACTCCTCTTCTCATGCTTATAGTCTGACGTTTTTGGCCTTAAGTGGTGTTCTGGCCGACACCTCTGAAGTGAAACCAGTGATAAGCAGATCAGCGCGGTACCGGTAGGCGACATCCACCAGTTTCCTCCGCTACACTAGGCTACATGATGAAAGATACAGAGCAGTAGCCTACTTAAAAATATAGCCTACTTTTTAATCTTTGGGTTTTGGGGAAAGTAGCAAGTCTTGTCAAGTCAAAAGGCTCAAGTCACGAGTCATTGATGTTAAAGTCCAAGTCAAGTTGCAAGTCTCTTTACATTTTGTCAAGTCGAGTCTCAAGTCATCAAATTCATGACTCGAGTCTGACTCGAGTCCAAGTCATGTGACTCGAGTCCACACCTCTGGTAACTTCTGTGTAGGTTCCATTGTGTAAGCTTGTTATGCTACTTCCACTAGGTCTAGTCCACTGCCAGGTAGCCTACTACGATATGGCACGAACGCTTTCTCTGCCCTCCGTGAACGCGCTCAGGCTCGCACACAGAGGGGAGAGAACGCGCAGGATTGTGATTGGTTCTTTAGATACGGGTCCATCGTCTCCGATTGGTCAGCATTTTAACAGGTTTATAGAAGGTACAGAATTTGGGGGTTTTTCGTTTCTTTTTCATTGCCCATAAGTCATTTATTGCTGTTGGGGTGTAAAAAGCACTTTTCACAACATATTAAAAAGTGCATATTGCAGATAATCTCCTATGATGCCTTTAATCAACTGTTGTGCCAAAGCAAATAGATTCAGTTAGAAAAACTTATATTATACATTTTGATGAACTACCAACATATGAAACCATGTGAAGATGATGACTGAAGAGTCAAGAGTAGTTTTTTTCTCAAATTGTGGCAGTGGGGTAAAGTGAGACAAATGCTGTGGGGTAAAGTGAGACAGTGTCTGTGCCCTCTTTTAATGAATCCATTATATTTGAGGTAGCAAGAAGATTAAATAAGACAAAATACAATGCGGGCCGGAGGTGGGGGTTGAATGGTTGAAGGGGTGTGAGCAAGGGCATGGTTTGGCACTCGTGTGTAGGGGACAGGAGAGTGACCTTTAACATCAAAAGACTCTAAGTAATATGTCTTTATTCAATTAATGATCCCAATAAAACAAATGCAGAAAAATATTAATCAAAGACTCAAAATATGCAAAATGACAGCTGGGTCTAGTCCTGTGTTCTGAGTCCCAGGCTGTTCTAGCTGGTTCTGATTGTCCTTTGCTCTGACCACCAGACACGAGCTGGCTCTAAGGGTCCTGTGTTCTGACCCCCAGACTGTGTTTTAATCTAACTGGTTCTATTTGTCATTTGAATGTTAATTATTGAATATGAATTATATGTTGTATTTGATCAGAGTAACTTTCAAGTGTTTAGGACAATGTTTTGCTTAATTGACCAAACCCCATGATTCTGTTACCGACATTAGTTTTGAAATATTTGGTTTTCAAGCTAGCTGTCAGGATTCTAACTGTTATAACATGTGGTGTTATGGTAGCCTGGAAATCCAGACCCTGATATCTTGAACGATAGAGGGTCTGGCCACAATCAATAGTAATTCCCAATACAAGGGGCGGCTCCTACTTGTGCATTTCAAATGCCACTGCATGCAATTGGAGAGCACTATAACCAATCAGAGCAATGAACAAGGTGACGTATTGAGCCTAAGCAAACACCGGGGTAACTGTTTAGATTAGACTTTTGCCTTGGTCGGTCGGCAAAACAGAACATTCCTCTTACTACTTGCTAATGAAAGATATGAGTGCCGTCTTCCAAATCGTAAAGGGTCGAGGCCAAAGCCGTCTCAAACAACATATCCGCAGCCATCTTTGATGTTTACTATCACAGCTTCGACGGCATATGCACAGCACTGTCGTCATCCGGTTACGTCCGCCCCAGAGCACCATACATAGGGCTCTGGCCTGCCCATATCAGAAAGAACAATTTGATTGGTAGCTCAGAATTTCATGATATATTTAATGAGCTTCAATGGAGAGTGCCCAGACCAACAGGCGCAGCAAAACTAATTTGCCAGCGCCTAGTGGCAGGTCTGGAAAATGCCAGGCTAGTGTTATGGTATGGTTCAGAGTGGAAAAAGTAAGTGGATCAGTTTACCCCCTTGATTTCTCTGATCTGTCTCAGTTTACCCCTAAACTGGGGTAAAGAGAGACACAAGACAACTTTTTTTTAAACAAAAAAAAATTCCGACAATGTCCATTGCTAGGACTAATGGGAAATGTGTACATTTCACTGATAAATAAGTTTTGCTCGCTTAGAGGGGAGCACATGTAAAAAGTGTCTCACATTACCCCGTTCACCTCTACAGTGAAGCACCAGTGTTTATATCTACGCCAGCCACAGTCCCCTGTCACAGCCAGGTAGGGTAATGTTGGCTACTTGCCTTTATTTTGTGCCGCCGTGCACACAATGCTGCTGTATGTGTTTTGTATGTTACTGCCTTGCTGTTTGTGTGCATTTCTGAGCGGCGTGAATATGCAATGCTGTTTTAATGCTAGTCTCTTTGTGCTGTTCAGTTGCTGTTTATTTGTGTTTTGGCACAGTTGTTGGCCGTGTTGTTGTTGTTTTTGTGCGGACATACTGTTGTGTCGGGTCAGGTCTGATCGCAGCCATGGTTGATTAGGGGAAATAAATTATCGGGAGGGAGACTAGGCGCGTTACACGCATAGAACCATTTTTGACACAAAATGATCAAGCAACATTTTAGGCACGTTACCCACACCAATCTTAACCCTGAAACACACATCCAGCGTCTACTGGCGTCTGCGTCTGACTTTTTTTTTTTCGGCGACAGTGCTAACACACTACAGCTCCACACATTCAACTTCCAACGCCCTGCCGGTGCCCGTCGCAGGCGCGTCTGCAGCGACGCACCACTACACCTCAGGAGGAGGAGTCTTTTTTGGGGGGAGACGCGCTTCTCTCTCGGATCTCAGTTCAGTTCAGTTCAGTTCAGTTCAGTTTTATTTTGTCATTGTTACAGGTAACACCGAATCGTTGTCAAAGCAAACACAAAACAGGCATAACATTTTAGTTGTCCACCAATTAAATCAATCAATCAATCACCCAGTATTTTACACATGGTAACTACTCCTATACATCATAAATACCCCATAGACTCCCATAACCCATAAGGTGCTTGGTGCAATAAATACATAAATCTCTCTGCTTTAACCATAGGGCTTTAACTGATAGAAAAATACTCTGCTGACAGTCACACCAGCAGCATTCACTGTAGTTTCACGATTTCCCGGTTTGTCCCTTTCAAAATAAAACTTCCCACAAGCGAAAATGTGAAACTCAATATTAATCATATGCATCATAAAATAACATGAAACAACTTCATATTAATGGGAATGATCTATGGGAACTCTTTGAAGAGAGACAGGGCTTTGCAGCTGCTGAGGCGTTACAGGTTTGGTCGAAAACAGAGAGAGAGATGAAGTGATAATTGAACGTGATGTAACTTTTTACTTGTGCATATATTGTGACATTTGTATTTCTTTTTGTCATAAGTAAAAGTAGGAAATGTTTAATGAAACAGAATAGAATGTGAATGCTCCTCTGACCAGAGGAAGGAGGAGGACCATAGGGTCACAGGAAGTAATAGGGGGAAGGACCTTATATGGCCATACAGTAGTAAGGAGTAGAGGGAGGGGGCTACCGGGGCTCCCCCGTGCAGATGTGCCTTTTTCACTCCTCCCTCTCACAAGTCTCATTGGTTTTCAGTTCACTATATAAGAGCCGGTTTTGAAGCAGGACAGGGCTTTTTGAGGCTTTTTTTAGGCTTTTTTGGGCCGCTTTTTGTGTGTTACTCTCTGTTCCAGCAGAATCTATCTGTCTTCAAACATGGAAGCAGAAGAAAAACTTAGAAAAAACTTTGTGAGTCCAAAATACTCCAAAGTACTTAGAGGCAAAGTCTTTTAAAACCACATCTGTGAACCTCTTGACACTAAGAATGACTTGATCAAGAATTTTTTAGAACTAGGAAAACGGACTGAGATGCAAGGGGATAGACGGATATTAATGGAAATATGGTACCCTTATCCAATGGGTCATGCCCTTCATTACTGGGACGCCATAACAATATCTGTCTAACTCCCTGTAATTAATGAAGTTTTCGTAGCGCGGGAGATGATACTAACAGGCACTCATGCAAGTGTTTGGGTATAGTTTCACGAGCTACAACAAATTTAGAAACGAGGACCAAGTCAAAATAACTCTATTGAATGAGTTATAGGCATACAACCTCTTTTATTTTCCTTTCTTGCCCATTTTATGTATTATACCTATACTCTCTTGTATTTTGTAAATAAAATCCCTTAAATGTTGTAAAGCCTCAGTTGTGAATTAGTTTATAACTGGAACAGAAGGACTTTAGGTATAGGGTTTTTTCTTCAAAGAGATGGTTTCGTCCCTGGGGAGGTAAGATTTGATTCTACACGACGGCACATTACTGATTTAAAACACACACAACTTCATACAACTAACTTCTCGGTAAAGAGAGAATATGTTGATACACCTAATCTTTAGAAATAAAAGAATAGGTTATAAATACCTTCCCAGATTAAACTAGATGTTTATATTCTGAAAATAGTATATTTGTTCTATTTTATTAGGAGGGTGGTTTACAAACTAAGTTTCGTATAACTTATAAGCAATAACTTGTGAATTGAAACCTTCCGTGAACACGGGAGAAGGATTTTCTGATAACAATATTAGAAAGGGTTAATAGTTTAGCGGAGTTCAGCAACATCAAGTAATGATGAGGGGGCTCTGATAAAGTAGGAACTTTAAACACGGGGTTATATATTGAATATTGTACTTTATTTAGACGTTAACTCAGGTGGTCCAGAGGGTTAAATCCAGGGCTATGAGAGGCGAAAGGTGGGGGTGTGTGTCTCTGGCAGGACCCGGGGTTAGAGGAGAGTCGTCTTTATGAAGGAATAATAAACAATTAAATCATTGTGCTACAAGTTGGTTAATATGAGTTTGATAAGATATAACTAATAAACTTTTGATACTAGCTTTTCATTTAGATCAGACTTTTATAGTCGGAAATCGTAATAGAGACGCAGCAGTAACTTTCATTAAAAAGTCTAATAGCAGAGGGGACAAATGACATGCTAAACCTCTTGGTTCTTATTGACCTTTGCAGCAGCCTACTGCCACGGTTGCTGTGTTGAAACCTCCTATATAAGAGGTGGGTAGGATCACTGAGTACTTGCTCAGCTTTATTCACAACAAGATCTGACCATAGCAGAGTGACTGACGTCTAACTCAACCAATAATTTTGCTCGTTTTCTTTACCATACACTGCAATTTCTCTTGGTTTTTTTTTGCGCATGTTCCCAAATACACAAACTAAGCCAAAGGTCAATACGCTCTCAAGGACTGTTTTGTAAAACGATTCTAAAATAATGAAGTACACCTGAAAGTTGTTCAGCTTATGTAGAAAAAACATCTGTTATTTTACCTTAGAAGTAGGACATATCTCGAATTTGAGTTGGTCATCAATTTCAATGCCAAGGTATTTATAGCTACTAACCCTCTCAATTGTTGTGTCATTAACGGTGCTGTTAGGGATCTCACTTTTATAACCATTTATTTTGTTTTAGTTGCATTAACAGCCAGGAAGTTGTCTTTACACCATTTGGAGAAGTTACTCACCTCTTCCTCAAAGCTGGTTAGCGCTGAGCTATCTGGTTTCAAATACCCCACAATTTATTTATTTATTATTATTCTTCCGGACAATTACACATAATACATAATTTTCTCATTGCATATTCATACATATTACTTTGTGTTATCGTCCGAAGGGAAGCAGGAGAAGCCAAAGGCTTATCGGGTCCCGCCCCCACTGCCATAAGATTCAGATACACAGATACACAGCTACTACAGTTAAATGGCAGTATCACCTGCATATTTGAAGACAGTGTGTGTGGATGTGCTAGCTCGGCACTCATTAGTATAGAGTGGGTAGAGTAGAGGGGACAAAACACACCCTTGAGGGGCCCCGGTATTGATGGGCCTAGAGGTGGAGGTCGCTGAGTTAAACCTAACCTGTTGAGTCCTGTTTGTTAGAAAACTGTTGATCCAGATTATGAGCTTTTGATTAACCCCTAGCCCTGCCAGTTTATCCACCAACTGTATGGCTGTATGGTGTTAAATGCACTGCTGAAATCAATGAAGACAATTTTAACAAAGGTACAAGGCCTTTCTAGATGTTGACTGTTGGTGCAGTGCAGATCAGCAGTGCATCATCCACCCCTCTTCTTGGTTGGTAAGCAAACTGGTGGGAGTCAAGACATAATGAAACTTCAGTTAGCAGGTGGTTTAACAATATCTTTTCAAGACACTTCATAGGCACTGAAGTTAAAGCCACTACGAGCAACATGGCACGTTGGCGGCCCCTTTGGACAAAAGCGGTAGTATTTTTACGACGCCAGCTGTCGTGAAGCTGTTTTCTAGCTCGTGCCGGGCGTGCAAGATTCAAATGATCAGGAAGCAATATAGTGCATGTCCGTGTGTTGAAAGTGTGAGGGCACCGGACTCTTTTCGGCTCCGTGAGAGTGGTTAGTGACACAGCATCAACTAATGCCAGTCAGTGCTACACACACCTGATTGCAATGAGTGGATGCAGTGTCACCTCTCACGGAGCTGAAAGATTACGTGTCCTCACAGAAAGCGAATGAACGAGAGACGGCAGTTAGTATGGATCACGATGAGTTAATGTGTTTATGTTGTTGTAAATAATGACTATTTCAGATGAATAATGGTCATCTGATGATGCTGGTGAGGCAAAGTAAACTTTGTTTTAGTAGGCTACCGCTCATTCATTTAGGAGTAAACACTGCAGTCTAGGTTCGCTCCCGTGAAATTGTGTATACGTTGCTTGGCAACGCCCTCCCATCTCTCCCTTTTAGCTTTTCTTCATTGCATTTTCTTTTTTTTCTTTGATGGTTCAGCCCCGTTATCAGTCATTATGACGACAAACAACTGTCTCAACCAAGGCTCCCGCTCCCCTTCCCTCACCTGGAGGGATAGGCTTCTCAAATCGTGTGCTGCGCCACACTGAAATCTGCAACCAATACGGATATGTGACCATAGAGCATGCACGTGTGAACCGAAAATCGGACTGGGTGTGCGACCAGACCAAATGCAGTAATAAAAACTATATAAAAACGTATTTCTTTGCACTGATGGTCTCGTTTGCTGTTAAAGGTCATTTATGATTATGAGAGGAAACATGAGACTGTTTAAAAGATATTTAAATGTTACTCGGAGCTGCTTTAATGCAACTGGTCTCAGGTCATTCATTTCTTTAGGCCTATTGTGTTTAGGTACTGGTATTATTAGGGACAGCTTCCACTGATCTGGTATCAGTCCTGTGTCCACTGAATGCTGAAACAGCCTCTGAAATGGGGTTGCCAGTGAGTTGGCGCATGCCTTCAGGACCTTGCAGCTGATCCCATCTGGCCTTTGTGATTTCCTGGTATGGAGCTGAGGAAATTGTTTCCTGACATCATCAATGGAGATAGCAATGTCCCTGTCAGTTTAATCTTTTATTCCATCTATTGCCTTTATCTGCTGTTCAGAATAATCAACCTCATCAAAACGGCAATAAAACGGGATTAAATCCATAGAAAATCCATAGTAATTTGCCACATTTAGAGAATGCATTTTAGGTTTATACTAGGGGTGTAACGGTACACTAAAGTCACGGTTCGGTACGTACCTCGGTTTTGAAGTCACGGTACGGTACAGTACGGTACGGTTCATAGTTAACGGAGAATGAACAGCTTTAGCTGTCAGTAACTAGCTGACAGTAACATACTGTATATTTATTTTCAATTGTTTTAGTTTTACAGTCTCTAGTGTTTTCTCTCTGATGATGGCGTTTCCTCAGCGCAGTTTCCTTCCTGTTTTTAATGAATTTCTTATTTTGGGGTATGGATGGGTGGGAGGGGGAATGTTTTTGCATGTATGCATATCTCTGGGTGGGGGGTGTGGGGGGGAGTTGTATTAAGCACTTTGTGTTACATTTGATTCTATGAAAAGTCCTATATAAATAAAGTTTGATTGATATAAATAAAATGCATAACAAATATAAAAATACTGCTGCAATTCTCCAATAAATAAAATACTTATTAAATACTAGTGTAGGTGCAGCATAAACTAAAATTGCAATGACAAAATATAGTGTTAATGCTCAGCAGGCTCTGTAAGCTGGTGTAAACAAATGGTATGTCATCTTTAAGGGTCTTTTTGACTTTAAAAAAATAAAATATTGCTGCAGCTCTCTTAAACTCTAAAGTGCTCTTATAAATATAACAAGTATCAAATAAAAGTGCTACTGCAGCATTAATTAAATGACAGCTTGTTTATATTCAGTATAAAAAAGAAAATAATGTCTGGGTTTTGCCCAGCTCGTTTTTCTTCTCAGTAATGGTGAGAGTAGCCAAACACCTGATGGTGCCTTTTCAAATGCGTATGCATGTTCGACGTGTTGCCTCCTACATCAGCGATCGCGGTGAAACAATAACCTGTGTGCCGACATTGTTCCACACGTCTATCACTGTTTTCATAATTCACCTGGAATCCGAAATTATCCCTCAAACGGGATTTGAATGACAGGGGGGCGCCTGCGCGCTCCGGTTTCCTGTTGTCTTTCCCAATGCAGTTCGCTCTCTGTTCGAAAGCACTGTATAACATTTTTATTTGCACTACTCATAGACAGTAAAAGAGGGGGGGAACGCTGCTACTACAACTGCTAATAGTGATGCCAACGGAACACTAGAGCGGAGAGGTGTGTATCTCTTGCTCTGACTGCAGTTGGGAGGGACTGCTGCGTGAGGACCCGGCCGCCTGTCAGTGCTGTGGGACCGGGGGGAGTGGCCGTTGAGCACCCGCTGCTCGTTTAGAAGTGTTAAGAGCGATACATGCTTTAGCGACAGCACAGGGTCTCCAAAAGTCACCAATAACACCAGAAAAAGTAGCTAGATTGGTCGCTTTTTTAAAAAAAAGAGTCGCCAGAGGGGTCTGAAAAGTCGCTGAATATAGCGGCTAAATTGCTAACACTGCCTGACCCTCATGCTCACAGCTCACCATGGAGCTAATAGACTCTCAATGATTCAATCGCTGGCTGCTACTGCGCACGTGCGAGCCGAGCCGGAGGCTAAATGGTCCGGGGGGAACTCCGACGACAAGTTTTAAGTTCCACACCGCAAAACAAGCCTGTACATTCGCCATATAATAACGTTATGTACTCCACATACGGACCGCGGTCCACCTCTGTAACACCAAATACGTGCCCGTCCCGTCACGGTACGGTACAAATACGTGTACCGTTACACCCCTAGTTTATACCAAGTCATGATTTGTAGTGTGGCTAATTGTATAATCAGTCACTGATTGTATTTGCGCATATAATCCCATGGTGGGAGGAGGATTTATTTTGAAAGACACACCAGAATTGTAAAAAACTATTGTGAATGTTGCCGTTCTTATGTCAATATGAGGGTCAACTTTTTTTTTTCTTAATCTATAGCAGAGAGAATAGAGCAGAATAGCAGAGAATAGCAGTTCTGATCTTTTTACATGGGCGCAGGACAGATTCGGAGAACCGCAGCCATCTTGTGGGAAAAAAAGAAGAAAGATAAAATGCGAGATCCTGAGCTTAACCCCGGAATTCCACTGCCTGCGCGTGCGGTGTCCTAAGGTTTTGCTTCGTTGACGGACGATCACGCTTTATAATGTTTTTGAATGTGGAATTTACTCAACAACAAACGCACTGAAGGTTATTGTTCCCATCCATACGAGTAAAAGAACAGTGTGTGTGTCTCTGGTTTGAGATTGTTACCTGCAGTGAACATCGGGTGTCTTATTTTGAAAATTAACCGGCGTCTGTGTTCCTGTCTATCTCGATGTGTTCTGTGCTTAAATTGATGCAATGAGCTCCGGCACCCAGCAGAAATAGAAGCAGTGCATATTTCACCGGACAGCTGGAGCAGCAGCGGAGCAGAGAGACGGTGCAGCGGAGCTAGTGGACGCTCACGCACTGACTAAAGTAAAAACCTGACAGCTCCGCTGCCGTGCTGGAGCGGAGAAGGACCGGACAGGCAGCCGGTGGAATTCGGCCTTAAAGGGGACATATTATGAAAAACAAAACATTGCAGGTGTTTGGGCACCCTTTTAGGTTATTGGGGTCTCTACCAGCACACACAAGCTTCAAAAAAGCAAATGTGTCAGTTTCTTCAGGGATGCTTTTTTAGAAAAAAGGGGGATTTGAAGGTTTCTTCCAAAAAACACAGACTGGTGACGAAACCGGTCGGTTTTCATTACCATAAATACTCCCACGGGAAAGCTTACCAGAAACTCGGTAGTTGATTGGCAAATCAAGACGCCCCGTTGGTAATCACACACAGCTGAGCCTCCACTCGCTCATGCAACAACAGAGGAGAAGCAAGCTGCAGTGTTAGCTCATCCTCAAGCTACCATCACACCCCAGCCTCGAAGCAGACCGGGGCTGAATGGATTTTTTGTTTGGCTATGCCCAGCAAAGGTTGGCAATCTAGTGTGATCTGCTGTTATACTGGAGTGTGGAGGAGATTGTGCCTGGAAGACAGAGAGACACCATCTCTCCTCTGGAAATGTAAGTAGTCCTATTTAAAAACAAATCTGTCCGTTTATGAGTTCAATGTGTGTAATGTGCTTTAATTTATTCCTCCTATAATAACCAACGCCGACTGAAACGAGAGAATGTCTCTGGGTTAAGTAGTTAGCGTTAGCGTTAGCGCCCGTTAGCTTTTATGCTAACGGTTAGATCTGTGAGTCTGTCCGTGACAGCCCCTGTGTGAAAACAGACGGCAAAACTGTATGGTGTGTTGGAAACTGAGTATTTGTTTGTTGTTGACAGTGTGTAGTTATGCAAGCAGTCGTGGTACATGCAGCAGTAGGCCTATTACATCTCCAGTGTCATATAATAGACAGGAATAGCCTACTGTAAGTTGCCTCTGCTGCTGTTTGTTTCCTGTCCATTATATTTCAAAAAGCACACAGTATCACTCAGAACTCGATGCTTCTTGAGCAAGGGCTATACTGAACTTATTAGTGGCCAATATATTTTCATTAGTTTGTAGCTTTGCCATAACTACAGATGTATCATGTATGTAGGCTACACATGATGTAACATTGAATGTGCCATGTTTTACAGCTATCTGGGTGACCTGACGGAGCGTTGACCCACAAGGACCGTCACACTATCTGTTCCATCAGAGGACTGTTCACTGGGTGGAACAGGTGGTCTTCTTCAGGGCCCACCAGCAACAACTGGACAGTTACATACAATATGGCTTTGCTTCTGTTTGAATTGTGTACACTTTATATTTCCATTTCACTGGCTATGAATAAACTGCTTTATTTTTAAGTATGGTTTTGGTCATTTTAAAATGTAACTAGAACTGCGAGCAGTTGTGAACGGGGGCCAAGCCTCCCACGCGACTCGGGATCGGGCGTCGTCGTCCGTGGCGCCGGCCCTTCGCTTCACGGAATCCGGGGATGTAAAGTTTTTGAATGTGGGATGTTCGGTTTGGGAGTTATAGACCAAAAGGCAAAAAAATGGCAGAGAAAGATGCTCAAGAGTGTTTTTGGCGCCCCCTTTTGGAGCAAATTAAGAAAAAAGTAGGACCAACCTGAGAACCATAGGACAAACACATGTGTGAAGTTTGGTGTTAATAGGATGAATCGTTTTGGATTTAGGAGCAGTTTGGTACAAGGTAGCTAATGTGCAAATCTTTAAAGCGCTACCGTTTGGTCTTCCGATGGTCGTAGAACAATTCTTTATACAACTTTTCCTCGTGGGAGTCGGTAGAGCATAATGCTTTTGGTTTGGTCCAAATCGGGCAAAAACTGTAGGAGGACTGTGTTTTGGTGACTGACACAGTTTTTGCGATCTAGCGGAAAGAAATCCCATACGCAAATGGGCGTGGCCTATCTCAAAACATGCAACTGACTTGTGGGCATCTGTGGATATAAGGTTTTTGACTGTCAGACTTTCGGTGTATGAGTTATAGCCCCAAACGCGTTTTCTTTGCTTTTTGTGGTTTTGGCGCCCCCTATGGATGACATTCGCAAAACTACGTTAGATAGAAAGATGCAGCTCAATGTACCAAACAAGTGGATGTCAAGTTTTTGAATGTGCGATGTTCGGTTGGGGAGTTATAGCAAAATCAAATTGTCAACCTCTCCATTGTAAAGACACTTTTTTGAATTTTCCCATTTTCCCGCCTAAAGACTTAGAAAATGGCGAAAACAGGCAAAAAATTTGAAAAACTCTTTTTTTTAATAAGTCCGGCCCACATAGGAATTTATTGCCCATATTTTTGCTAAAGGCTCAGGTATGCCCCATGATAGTCTCCCTTGAGTTTCAGGAAAATCCCTTTTTTTTTTTTTTTTTTACGGATTTGCGCGAATCTTTAAAGCGCTACCGTTTGGTCTTCCGATGGTTGTTGAACAATTATTTGACCAACTTTTGCTCGTGGGAGTCAGTAGAGCATAATGCTTTTGGTTTCGTCCAAATCGGGCGAAAACTGTAGGAGGAGTATGTTTTGGTGACTGACACCGTTTTTGCGATGTAGCAAAAAATTTATCCTATCGCAAATGGGCGTGGCCTATCTCAAAAGATGCAGCTGACTTGTGGGCATCTGTGGATGTAAAGTTTTTGACTGTCGGACTTTCGGTGCGGAAGTTATAGCCCAAAACGCCTTTTCCTTTGTTGTAGCGCCACCTAGTGGCCGGCATGTCTGAATTTTTTTGTATGCTGAGAGACCGGGGGTCTGAACTAGTGATGCAAGTGGCATGTCCCAACCCTTTACGGTTTGGGCTGCAGCACCACTTTTACGTAAGGAATAGGAATAATAATAATCCCTACAAGAACAATAGGGTTCCCTGCCCCGCAGGGCTTGGGAACCGCGTTGCTCTGCAAAACGCGGTCCCAGCCCTACTCGGGCTTGGCCCCCTAATGATACTGTTTCAAAGAAAACATCTTCAGAGAGATAAAGGGTTGAATTAAAAAACGTATAAGTCAATGCATGTAGATCGGTCTGAAAACTAGTCCAACATCCTGACTATGAAAATGTGAGTTTCAAGTAATCTTTTACTACACGAAGCAAACAGTGACAGTAAGCAACACAATACATGTTTTAACAGTAAAACTTTATTATAAATGAGTGATCACAATACAAATGATACATTACCTACTAGATATTGAAAGGGTGTCAGATAATTTGCAGCTCTGACTGTAATTGTTTCTATATATATTTTTTTTACAAAAGATAATGTCTTTCCAGTGGATCTTGACATGGTACATTCCTTTCCTGCCACGTTACTGTACATTTAGAGAGTTTATTCATAAATACTTAGCTCATATTCTGTTACTGACTGTGACATATTTAAACTGTATTTACCTGAGGATAATGTCAGGGAAACCAGAAATCTTGATGCAATTTTCACAGTTTTCAGCTCAGACTCCTGCCTGACCAGGTTCAGTTGTAAAGCTTTTGGTTTAGAAGTGATAAGTGTGCTGATATTTGCTGTAGAAATGAAGGTAAACATGGTAACATCGATCTCCATGCTGCATTGGCCAAAAGTAAACAAAACTGACAGCTGGGCGTGTGCCATGCCCATATAGGTAGGTATAGAGTAAATGAGCAGGGTGGTGCATGCACGCCCATGTAGATAGGAGGGGGGTAGATGTCAAAATCAAATTTTTTAGGGAGAGGCCAAAAAAGGCCTGAAAAGGCAATGAAGAAATGGGGATTGCTAGAAAACTAATGGGCTTTTTGTACAATAGACCATTAAAACCTTTTCTAGTAGACCTCGGAAATACACATTTAAACCCGAGTTTTTGCATAATATGTCCCCTTTAAGTGTTGCGTCGCTGCAGACTGGCTGTGTGTCTGCTCCATAGACTGTATAAAGGCTGCTCTAATCTGTTAACATGGCTGGAGAAATAAAGGCAGACACAAGAGCAGCAGATGAATGATGTGTGGGCTGGGCAATAGTACTGAGGACGCTCACGTTGTGCTTTTGCTGTTCACTTTTTTATGAAATCGCAAATGGATTAAAACCAAACCAGGAAAATAAGCCGATCACTCGTCACAAAAGCAGAGTTTTAAGCAAGGCGGGTGAAACACTGTGTGCAGGCAACTGGACCAATCAGAATGATTTTGCACTACAACACCAAAGCTTCCTGAACCTTTGTAAAGAACTAGCCCCTGAGCAGGATCTTTTTCCAGTGTAAATCAAACACACAGACTTCCTCCAAAGTTTCCTAGTTCCTGGTCATAGTCCCTGCGGCGGAAAGGGGGCCTTTGTGGTTAGAATGTGAGCAGACTGAGTCCGACCCAACTGCAGGAAGCACTGCTTAACAATCCCCCGCCCAAGTTTCACTCTTTGTAATAAATTAGACAAAAATTAAGTTGTTCTATGTTGTATACATTTTTTTTGTTTTGTTTTTTACATTTTTTGATTAAAAATGTTTTTAGTTAAAGCAAACGCATTAGCCAGGTAACACTTCATCCAATTTGCAATGTCTTATCCATTAAAAATGACACAGTGTAAGAGCCATGAAGATGCTCTTAATTGTTCGGTGGGTTCTGAAAGGAAAGGGATCGTGCTGTGGTGATTTAAGCCACAGTGAAATAAGGTCATGGTTTTACCAGCTGAAAGTAATTCTTTTTTTTAATCAATATATTTATTGGTTTTTCCTTTTTTTTAACAAGAACAAGAACAATACAACAACAAAAACAATAGAAATATACAAGCAATACTGACCAAATAATAATAATTAAAAAAAAAAATATATATATATATATAGGGGAGAACGGGGGAATCTGAGGCATCGGGTAATGTGAGCCACCCCCTGTATCTAGGCAACGGAAAACATTTTTGGTCATGTGAGATATATGTTTTCAAGCCCCTCTCATTCCCCCATGGCCCTGAAAGAGAGGACCTCATGGTGCTGTGGTAAGCATGTTTTTTTCACCAAAATAGGTATTTTGCATGTAAAAGTAAATTTTCTTGCTGTCAACTTAATCAACTGTTGTGCCAAAGCAAATGTATTCACGTAGAACAACTTCTATCATACGTGTTGATGAACTACCAACATATAAAAACCATGTGATGATATTAGCTAAAGATTAGCCTGAAAGGCTAAGAGAGGTAGTTTTTTCTCAAATTGTGGTGGTGGGGGAAAGTGAGCCAAATGCTGTGGGGGAAAGTGAGGCACTGTCTCACTTTCCCCCACCATGAGGCACAAGTTAAGTTTAGTCTTAAACATATTTTAATGTAATATTACATAACATATGTTTTATTTTAATGTCATACACATTGTAGAAAAGCCATCATGCCAAGGAAATAAACCAGGAAGACGACCTGGGACAACCACACGGAATGAGCACCTTCTCATCTTTCCCTGTAACCTTCAGGGCTGGAATGTAGAGTAGGCCTAGTTGTAGAGTATGACAGGCTGACGTTATAATCCAGTTGGGTCTTCTCCTGTGTTCTGAGTCCCAGGCTGTTCTCGCTGGTTCTGATTTTCCTATGCTTTGACCCCCAGACACAAGCTGGCTCTAAGGGTCCTGTGTTCTGACCCCCAGACTGTGTTCTAATCAAACTGGTTCTATCTTTCATTTGAATCTTATTAAAACCTTTTGAATTATAATATGTTGTATTTGATTTTGTTCAGAGTTACTTTCAAGTGTTTAGAAAATTTGCTTTGCTTAATTGACCAAACCCCATCATTCTTTTACTAGTCCGACATTAGTTCTGGAATGTGTGGCTAGCTTTCAGGATTCTAACTGTTACAATGTGTTGTTATGGTAGTTTCAGAGTGGAAAAAGTGAGTGGATCAGTTTACCCCCAGCTGGTTCACTTTACCCCCTTGATTTTTCTGGTCTGTCTCAGTTTACCCCACAGCTGGGGTAAAGTGAGCCACATGACAACTTTTTTTAAAACAATCATATTTTCACTGCCCTTTGTCTTGAAAAAATTCTGCTAATGCCCATTTCTAGGAAACATCCTGAATTAATGGTAAATGTGTAAATTTGAGTGATAAATCATTTTAGCTCGCTTAGAGGGGAGCAAATGTAAAAAGTGGCTCAGATTACCCCGTTCTCCCCTATATACTGTACCATTCAAGGTATTTAAATTAATATTTAAAGTAAAGCGAGACACTGCACATGAATAGGGTTAACATCTTTAACCTATAGACGCCGTCATGAAACTTTGCTTGATTGAGCTGACTACTGACATTAAAACAATAATTTTTTGTATTCGTTTTTCAAAGAAATGTTTGAATTTTGTTTGTTTTTTTCATTTTTCAAACAAAAAACGTTTGAAAAAAGTGTTCACACAAAAATGCATACAAATTGGCATGAAAAATTCCACAAAAGACAAAAAAATTAAAAACATGCAGCGACTAAATAGTTTTGGGCCAGGGTTGATAGAGAATTTAAATAATTTATAAAAGAAGACAATTTTTTTATAAATTTGTTAGTGCAGCCTTTCACTGTTAATTTAATTTTCTCGAGTAAAATACGGCGTCTTGCCAGAAGGGAAGTAAAGGCTAAAGTTTCTGATTGTAAGGCTGTGATATGGGGTTGTTGAGATTGGGGTTCCAAATATTGCAATAAAGGGTCTGTTTTAATTTGGGCTCCTAGCACCTTTGTCATGGTCATAAAAAAGTCATTCCAGAATCTGTTTAGTGTGGGACCGTAAAAAAACACATGACTCAAATTACAAGAGGAGGTGTGGCATCTGTCACATTGGTCCACAACATTTGGGTACATTTCCGATAGTCTGGATTTGCTAAAATGGACTCTGTGTAACACTTTAAACTGTATAAGCTAAAGCCTGGCACAAGGAGAAGATGAGCGTATAGTATACTATGCACAGCCTTATCCCACCATTGATCTGTCAAATCTACCGCAAGCTCACGCTCCCAAGCATTTTTGCTTTTGACAGCGGAATTGTTTTCCAGAGCCATGAGTTTGTCATAAATCTTTGATATTAGTGATTTCTGCTGAGGTTTTAAGATCAGAAGGTCTTCCCATGGTTGGTTAATAGAGAGGGAGGTATAACATGAAAAAAGAGAAGAGGGACAATGTCTAATTTGAAAGTACATAAATAAATGGGGTGTAGGTAAATTGAAATCTTTGAACAGGTCTGAAAAAGTAGCAAAAGTGCCGTCTTTATAAAGGTCTCTGAACACTTTAATGCCTCGATTTTGCCATAAGATGTAGGAGATATTCCCAACAGATGGGGGGAATAGGTGATTGTTCACTATGGGCATCAGAGTAGATGCAGAGGAAAACTTAAAATGGCACCTAAATTGGAACCAAATCCTCAAAGTAGTTTGCACAATCGGATTATTTGTGAAAGCAGAAGAATTAATGGGCAATGAAGATGTGAGTAAAGCAGGTAGTGTAGAGGAGAAACAGGACTGGGTCTCAAGCTTACACCATAATAGATTGGGAGATTGAAGCCAGTAAATTAATTTATGTATTTGTGCTGACCAATAATATAGAAGAAAATTTGTCGTCAGATGTAAATTTTTGCAATAATTACTTTCTTATCCTGGCTGTCTTACCTCCCCACAAGAAGGAAGTAGTAGTACCATCCAAAGACTTAAAAAACGTTCTGGACAAAAATAAAGGAGTGCACTGAAATAGAAAAAGAAATCTTGGCAAGAATAAAGAGAATAAAGAGAAGGCAAGGTGCGGGTCACATTAATCCCTAAATATTTTAACCCTGAGGGGCTGAGCTTAAAAGGAATATCCGATTGTTTGTAAAGTTGTAAAGCTAAGGTGTTTATAGGATAGCATTCACTTTTAAGAAGATTCACTTTATAGCCTGAGAAAGAGCCAAATCTCTCCAGCAATGATAAAATTGGTGGAATAGTAGTCAGTGGGTCCGATATATACAAAAGAAGGTCATCAGCATAAAGAGACAATTTTAAGTCGATGCCAGAATGAGGAATGCCGTGAAAGTGGGGGAGAGATCTTAAGGCAATTGAGAGGGGTTCTATGGCCAAAGCGAATAGTAGGGGAGAGAGGGGACAGCCTTGCCTAGTACCGCGTGATAGAGTGAAATATTTAGATCGGGAATTATTTGTGTGGACACTGGCTTGAGGGGTGATATACAGAAGCCGAATCCGATAAATAAACCTGTTCCCTAGGCCAAACTGTTGTAGAACTTCAAAAAGATAATGCCATTCTACCCGATCAAATGCTTTCTCAGCATCGAGCGAAATAACAACTTTGGGCGTTGAGGCGGAATGACCAGAGAAAATTACATTTAAAAGTGTTCGGACATTGAAAAACAGCTGGCGCCCTTTGATGAAGCCATTCAGTTCTTCTGATATGATGACAGGAAGAATCTTTTCAAGACGAGTTGCTAAGGTCTTAGCTAAAATCTTAACATCAACATTAAGAAGTGACAGAGGCCTGTACGAGGCGCAAGAAGAAGGGTCTTTTCCTCTCTTCAAAAGAAGGGATATGGATGCTTGGGTTAGAGTGGAGGGCAATGAACCACGTTCTAGGGACTCGTTAAAAACAGAGCTGAGGAGAGGGGCCAGTTTATTAATACATTTCTTAAAAAACTCAACTGGGAATCCATCGGGGCAGGGTGATTTATTGATTTATTGTTTTGCATGGCTTTGATAGATGATTTAATTTCTTCCAAATTCAAAGATGCATCAAGCTCATTAGCAGTAGTGGGATCAACTTTGAGGATATCAAGATTCTGGAGGAAAGAAGTAATTTCTGTCTTGTCTGATGATAATTCTGATTCATAAAGGGAGAAATAGAAATCCCTAAATATGTCATTTATAGAAGTGGGATCAGAGACAAGTGCGCCAGAGGAATCTTTAATTTGTGGAATTAATGGAGAAGTAGTTTGACATTTCAATTGATGAGCCAGGAGCCTACTCGGCTTATCACCATGCTCATAATAAGTAGCACGAGAACGTAGTAAAAGTCGCTCAGCGTCGCTTGTTGTAAGGAGGTCCAACTCTGCCTGCAGATCATATCTCTGTTTCACTAAACTCTAATAGTTAATTTTGTCCATCAATATCCCGGATTTTAATTAGGAGTTCATTTAGCCTGGCCTTACGGGTTTTATTGCGATGAGCTGAGTAAGAAATTATTTGACCACACAAATAGGCTTTGAGCGACTCCCATAATAATGAGTAAGAGACAGAGTCATCCTTGTTAATAGTTATAAAGTCATCAATTGAGGACAATATAAAGGTGTTGAATGCATCATCAGACAGAAGCAGAGTGTTAAACTGCGAACACACCGCACTGGCCGTGCGGCGAGATTACATACAAAGTCAATATACAAGCGCGTGGCCGCGCGCGTCCACCAAATAATCGGCGTCCAGCGGCAGGCGTTTCCACGGCGCGTGGCCGCGCCTCATCGAAGCGTGTGAATTGAAGGCACTACCATCTTTTTGGCGTCGCCGCGCCGCGATAGCCAATCAGCGTTGAGATTGCCCGGTGGTCTGCAAGACAAGGTGGGCATGTGGAGTGAGGACATTGGGCTTCCAATACATTTCTGCAAATATGTGTATTTTGCATCTGTTTAGCTGTTGGTTGTACTTTAGCCAAGGTAGCGCCGGTTAGCATAGTGAAACTCACCCAGCTGTGTGCTGTTCCTGAGGATAATATGAACCCAAACTTGACGGCAGTGTCCGTGTGGAATTCCAATATAGTACAGCGAAGCACCGGTGTTGTCCTCCGTCAGCCGGCACACTTTCAGGTAGGCTGATGTCTGCCTTTATTTTTGCCACTGAGCACACATTGTAGTTGTTATTGTGTTTAGTATGTTGCTGAATTGCTGTTAATGTGTGTGTATTTGCGATCAGGGTGCGTCTTCATGCTGTTTTAATGATATTTGTGACATGACTGCCGCTGGTTACACAGTGTATCTACATCTGTATTTTTTGGCACAGCTGGACCATGTTGTTGTTGTTGTTGCACCGTAAGTGTGACGGGTCTGATCTCAGAAACGGCGTCGGCGTCAGGAATATATGGCCCAATATGATCAAGCGGCGAGCCTCCTGCGTTCACGCGGCCAACAGCCGCAGGGGGCCAGTGCGGTGTGTTCGCAGCTTTAAACCTCCAGGGTGAGGAGAAACGAGGTTGGCCTGAGAGTTGTATATTGAGACTAATGGCGCTTTTCCACCGCAAATGTAGCTCAACTCGACTCGACTCAACTTGGTTTGGTAGCAGCACGGGTCGTTTTCCACCGCAAATAGTACCTGCTGAACGTGGGCGGGGTCGTCGTAAGGGGCTGAAAGCCTACTCCGGAGCAAAGTAGCAGAGAAGAAATTGCGAGCAGTTGTTGCACTATTAACTGAACCAACCGCCAAAAACACGGATGAAAAATGTTTAAGAAATACCCCCCTTGTATCTGTTTGCTAAAAGAAGTAGAAGAATATTGCTATGGGCCATTAAAAGGGATGGTTGTTGTCCCGATGTGTGACTCTGCCACACAGTCAGCTGTAGGGATGCGTCACGTACATCCCCATGCACGTAAACACGGGCATGATAAAGTTGACTGTTTAGTGCTTGTTTCAGGATACGTGTTTTCAAATGCAAGCCGTGTCTCAGCCTGAATATTTTATTGAGGTAATCAGTTCAGTCCGAGGCTTGTAATGTAATCGCTTGCTATCATGTCTGTCCCAGCTGGCTACTATTAGCCTAGCTGCTAGCTGCCCTACATGTCTCCTCTCGTATGATAAGTAACTTCCCCAACAACCAACACTGGGTGAGCTTAGCGAATATATGGAAAATAAATTCAGATCTGTGATGCAAATCAAATGAAAGAGAGCCAGAGAAGGCTGCACGCGGCGTAAATACACTCAAAAGTCCCGGAGAGTTGGGGAGAATAAACAACAGAATGAAGCCGGTAGTCTCTGGCCACTGATTAGCCAGACAATAGTCTCTGGCCAATCAGTGGCCGGCCGTCTGCCGACGTCACCTTTTAGCATCGGCTCAGCTCGCTTGGAACCTAGAGCGAGGCGATAGCAAAAAAGCAGCCGCTACGTGGTACCAGGTACCATGAAATTGCGGTGGAAAAGACAAAAATGCGAGTTGAGTCGAGTCGAGTCGAGCTGATACCATGCGGTGGAAAAGCGCCATTAGAGGAGCATGGTCAGATATAACAATTGAATGATACTCGGAGGTCACTTTGGAGACCAGGGAACCATCAACAAAAAATAATCAATGCGGGAATAGGATTGATGGACTTGGGAAAAAAAACGAATATGCTTTAGTTTGGGGATTATGAAATCTCCAAGGGTCTACAAACACATTTTTTACCATAAAATCAGAAATTGATTTAGACATGGAAGATTGGTTGAGAGTACGGGTATTAGAGCGGTCCAGGGTTGGATTCATAACACAGTTCAGGTCCCCAGCAAGAATTAAAAGATGGGTGTCTAGGAAAGGCAGGGTGGCAAATAATCTATTTGTAAAATCTGGGTTGTCAACATTTGGAGCATAAATGTTTACTAATAAAACCGGATTCTGGTATAGAAGGCCTTCGACAATCATATATCTCCCGTTCTTATCAGCTATGATCTTAGAAGCGGTAAAATGTACCCTTTTATTAACCAAAATAGCTACCCCTCTAGCTTTTGAATCAAAAGTTGAGTGAAAGACATCACTGACCCATGGACTCTAAAGTCTAACTTGATCCCTATCACGTAAATGTGCTTCCTGTAAGAATACTATGTCGGCGTTCAATCTTTTCAAATGAGAAAGTACTTTAGATCGTTTAATGGGGCTGTTCAGACCTCTCACATTCCAGCTTAAAAATCTAGTAGTGGATCCATTGTCTGAGTTTGGGCAAGTTGTATTAATCATCTAAAGGTTGCGTTTTAATAGGAATGGAGAAGGTAGATGAAAAGAGGAGATCCCCCAGGGCAAAAAAAAACACAGTAATCACACAGATATAACACCAGAAACAACCACAATCCACCCAAACCCACCCCCCTCCCACACATCAGTTGAACCCATCCCCAAACGATGGGAGCAGCAGTGCAGACTCCGACAGGAGCCGTCTTCAAAATGAAGCTTTCGACTTTAAAGCTAGAACTAACAAGTAGAACTCTGCAGAGCATTAAAGCTTAGCTATTTCTCCGGTAAACTGTATGAAAATAAAAAAAAATTGAGCACATCTATAAATATGGCTATGGAGAACGAATATCAACTTTGGAATAACTGAACTGTGTAAACAGTGAACAGAAGAGTTGTATGAAACGGAAAACTCACATGAATTAACGAATATTTGAAACTATGACTGCAGCTTTAAATGTACGGCTGTAAACATTATAGACGAGCCGTTAGAACGCCACAGCACGCATATAGGGGCAGATAATATGCGGTAACAGCACACACCCCCACAAAACAAAATGAACACCATCTGGACATAGTTTATCATTTGAAATGCACGTAACTATGAGTGTCGCCATTGTATACAGCCTGTATCAAATAGGCAAACACCTGCACAATCAGCTGTGTAGCAAAACACAGACGCTAACTGACAGCTGCACTTCTGCCTTCTATAGCTACAGTGTTACCTCTCATCCAGTGGATTAAACGTCCTTAAACAGTGTCTTTATGGGAATTTGGGGGGGCTTGTCGATGTATTTCTGCGCCTCCTGGGGTGAGTTTATCTACTTTCTGGCTCCATCGGACATCGTGACACGGAGTCGCGCTGGGTATAGAAGCGCAGGTCTCAGTCCCAGTTTGTAAAGCTCTGCCATGAAGTCCCGGTACTCTGCACGCTGGCTCTGCACATCGGGGTGGCTTGCCGCCAAACTTGAGCTGCCCTCTCCGTCGTGCCTCTCTGATGAGTAAATCCTTGGTCTGATATCTATGCAGGCGTAGAACGACTGGTCGCGGTCTCTGGCCCGGTGCTGGTTTAGCGCCGAGGGAGCGATGGGCTCTATCGACCTCCCGGGGAACCGGCAACATCTCGCTCCCGAAAACCTACCGCAGCAAATCTGAAAAAAAACTCAGTTGGGCGCCCGGTTTCAGTGGATTCAGGCAAACCGAGAATGCGTATGTTTTGTCGTCGGCTCCGGCCCTCCAAGTCGGCCACTTTAGCTGTTAGCCTCGTGCGTAGTAGAGACGGCTGTACTTCTCTAAAGGAGTGTTTGACAAAAAACTTTTGGTGTGATAGTATGAGTGCGGAATGTTATAAAAAGATAGTTTACCGGAGCTCACACTAAGTGCGTCTAGTCCATCTAACTCTCAAACCGGAAACCTCCAGCTGAAAGTAATTCTGGCATATATTTGAGCTGGCAGTTTCCCACAGATTCTATTTGCCAGTTTTCGTATGGGACTAAGGTGATACACAATTCGGATTTTCTTTCTTTGGTAGATCGAAGCACAAGTCATTGTGCAAGAGTCTACACTCTTTTTTGACCTTTCCACAACAATCTGAACATTTAAACCCAGCACAGTAAGTGAGCCAAGGTAAAGCCCAATGCTTTCAAATTCCATCCAAGTTTCAAAATAGTATTTGACTTCCATGCACGGTGGATGAAAGGTGCACATTGCATTATATAATTTACTATCCGTGGGACATTGTTGGCTACTTACAGACACAAATTCACTAAGTATGCCCCCAAAACCAGGGTCTCTTATTACTTTGAGATTGTTTCTCTGCTCTGTGAGGAAAATGTCCCTCCCACAACAGTCTGTTTTTCTGGTATAATGCTCTATCAGCTTCATTGTTTTGCTGCCATGTTGCATTTACCTCCAACAAAGTGAAAAGGGCTGAAATGGACAGTCATGTGCGCATGGAACGCATCTCGTACCCGATAAAGCTTGACAGAATCACCTTGACAAACTCAAAACGGCAATTTAGTGATGGATTCTCCTTACCTGTTAGCTTTTTGAAACATTTCCCAGCGATGTGGGCTTTACTTCAGAGGGAAGGTAACGGGGACCAGCAGAGGGAAAGGTAAGGGAAGGTGTGCATGAATAATTAACAATTCTGAACTTTACATGGGTGACAAGAATAGCGTGAAGCTGAATTATCCGGGACGGCCAGGGCAGTGACGTACAAATGGCAAAAACGTGCTGAATAACCCGCTCAGGTGAAGCCATTTGTTCCGTGCTCAGATTCAAATCAGTGAACGCTGGCTTCCACATTGACTAATGAGCGAGCGGCTGTCAGTAGATCAGGAAAGGGAAGCTCATGGAGGGAGATACAGCTTGGTGGCATCGGAGCGACATGGCATTAATGTTGAATGAGTCTAAATTCATTACGCGCTAGCACTCCTCAGGGACATCTTCCACTTACTTCCTAATAAAGGGAGCCTTTTCTTTTCAGCTGACACTAAGTAATACAGATGTGCTCCACGGCCGGCCGGCTTTTAACAGTCCTCTCTCTCACTCACAGAGGACTTAAGCCTCTCTATCAGTGTAGTTGTGCTAGGAGACCTTCGTGGCGAGGGGACGTCGCTATGGCAACATGGTTGTGCATGTAGGTGGTTTATTTACGCACACACACACACACACACACACACACACACACACACACACACACACACACACACACACCCTGGAGACTTCACCTAGTCATTGCCATAACCAGTACTTGCCTAAACCTATCCCTAACCTTAACAATAGGCCCCAAACCACCGTATTTACCAGTTGGGGACACAGCTTTTGCACATGCCTCTACAACAGGCCTAAAATCAAGCTCGGGTTCCTGAAAGATTCATTTTTTTATGTATTTTATTTATACTAAACCTATTCCGAAAATGCCCATTCAAAAAGTACATGCAGGATTTTATGTTTTTCCTGTCCGTGACTGCCTCGGCCCAATACGTAGTGATAGGTACTAGTGGATTTAAGTGTTGTCAACTGGCAAAATGTCATGATAATATCTACTGTATAGGTCAAACAAATCCACTTTCCCCCATATAACACTCTTGTTGAAGTTTTTTTAATGAATATGTATCTTAGGGGTGAGGATCTAAGGTGCTGTTTATACTAAAAAACGAAACGGTGCATCCGCGAAGATACTTTGGCGGGTGCACCATATCATTCACGTGACAACAGCGAATGCAGGCTTGAAACCGCAAACTTTTGAAATTAACTCCCAGGGAGGAATCTTTGGAAAACACAAATGTTTTGGCATCTTGTTAACTGGCAAAACCAGTTTCACTGGTAACGCTGATGTCACGGCTCCACTTCACACATGCGTAGTCTATTACATTTGCTGTCAAAATACCCACACGCGAGTTAGAAGTTAGAAGACAACATGAACGGTGTCTCCGCGGCACCATCACTGTGATCAGCGGAGAGTGTCGTGCAGGGCTCAAATATAACACTCGCCAATTTAGTCTAAGCGATTAGTAAGTTATTGAGACCACCCGCCACTTTGGCTGGAGAAAGATTTGTGCCCTGCCGATTTTTCTAGCAAAATAAACTTGTGTCACCACCTGTAATGCCAGGGACACGGCTCTCTACATTAAAAAACACTATCAGCGCGCAGCGGTTAAGTTACTGTTCAAACAAAAAGAGCATTAAGGCTACGGCTTCACAGTAAAAGCATTTCACTGGCTTCACATTTATAGCATTTTACTGGATAAACTTTTACTGGAGTTGACTTTTATTTTGAAGTACGCCTAACAGGAAGGTAGCCGCTCACAAAGCCCCTTCACTATCAGCATGTCTTCTGTTTTCACAAGTTCATCGCGGTGAAATAAGAGAACAGAAAGCTTTTCATTTACAATACTTGCAACCCTAAGCTTACACCAACCGCTTCATGAACATTAGTGGCATTAATTTTCGGTAACAGTAAGGTGTTATGCATCAAATTGTATCGGAAGAGCTATCTACTAGGCTACAATTGTCACCGCCGACTACTGGCTTGCCATGCGTACTACAGCGATTTCGGCCCGTTTTCTGCAAAACCATGTGCACGAGTGAAGTTTTCAAATCAATTGTGTCTGAATGTGTTAACTTTTGAAACCATAAAGGGGAAAAGCGTCACATTTTCACCATGTAAAGGGCCCCTAATTCTCCCACTATGGCTGTGTGCAGCACTGAGGCCATAGCTGTGTTGTGTAGGCGTGGCCAACAGCGATAGATGGGTGCGGCATTGATTAACAGTTGCAGGGTTCCCTCTATCGCAGTCCATATGATTCTTTACAGCAAAGAGTCCAGATTGAAACGGTGATAGACTATGCCACTGCTGAAAACTAAATACATGAAGAAAGAAACACAGCAGTGGGCAGCAGTTATACCTGTTAATATCTGCAACCCTACAAGCTTTCTATTGATCTGTGTTAGTGGTCCTCAGGGGGACCAATGCAGTCAATTATTGATCTCACTGCAATCATACAACGCCCAGAAGTAAAGAAAACCTCTGCTCACAAAGGAACAGCTAGACTTACCAGCTCAATAGGAGAAAATCACTTCTTTAAACAAGTTAGATGAAAAGAAAACAAGAGGAGTGAGGAGGAAAGAAGGGAGACTCTTTCAAAGGGATTTTCAGGAGAAAACAACTTTTGTCTTGTCCTGCTTATTCCCACTTGTCATCAGGGCGACACCAGAATGAACACATTGACGAACCAAACTGTAAAGATAAAATAATTGTTTAATTTCGCTGTGCCTTTAGCTTCAGCTGTGTGTGTGTGTGTGTGTGTGTGTGTAGGTTAGCTGAATTAAAAAAATGCATGATTCCATTTGCACGGACGCTGGACAATATGGCGTCTATCTTGGCTTTTCAAATACGGCGACCTTCAACGTTTGTTTCTTAATATCTTGCCTCCTATATTATCTAGAATCATAATTCCAGTGGCGAAACATAAATTTTTGGGGGTAAGGAATCCAATTATGCTAACTAGGAACCTGAACCACGTGGATATCTTCACTCAAGGTGAATATGTTTACAACAGTAAGGTATATATTACAAATATAAACTGTATGTATACCACACATCTTCATGGTAACATTTGGGGGGGAAAACGATATTGCTTGGTCACACATTTTCTTTTTAATATTGCAAAGGGACAGATAGATAGATAGATAGCTTTATTGTCATATGCACCGTTACAGCACAATGAAAGGTAGTCGTCTGTACCTATGTATTTTACCAGTGACCAACACACATTTTTCCTAATAGTCTAATACATGACCAATGGCCTTTCCAATGGCCGAGAACCCGGACATAGCTTTGAGCTTTCCAGCACCTTGGAGTAGACTTCACCAGGGAGGCTGAAAAGTATGATACCCCTGAAGTTGGCACACACTCTCTACTCCCCCTTTTGGATCAGGGGAACCACCACACTGGTCTGACACTCCTTTGGCATTGTCCCAGACTTCTACACAATGTTAAAGAGACGTATCATCCAAAGACAGCCCCTTAACACCCACAGCTTTCAGCATTTCTGTACGGCTCTCATCGATCCCTGGGGCTTTGCCATTGCGGCCTCAAGCTCTGCCTCCAACATAGAGGGTGTGTTAGTCAGCTTCAGGAGTTCTTCAAAGTATTCCTTCCACTGGTAGATTACCTCCTCAGTTGAGGTCAACAGCGTCCCATCCTCACTGTACACAGCTTGGATGGTTCACCGTCTCCCCCCCTCCTGAGGAGCATTTGCTGCCGACCAAAAGCCCCTCTCCATGTCTTCTCCATACTTATCCTACACCCGCTGCTTTGAGTCTTTCACAGCAGAGGCCTGTCGGTGCCTTGCATCTGCCTTTGGATCCCCCGGGATAACATATCCCAGAAGGACTCCTTCTTCAGTCAGGCGGCTTCCCTGACCACCGAATGCCCACCACGGTGTTCAAGGGTTACCGCCCATTGAGGCACCGCAGACCTTTAGACCACAGCACCCCCACTTTGACCACTTGGTTTCAATGTCCCCAACAGCCACAGGGATGTCAGAAAAGCTCTGCTGAGCAAACTGAATTCTGATTTGTGTATAGAAAATGTAAGATAGCCACTCAAAAATATATTATTGACCATCTTTATTTATTTTGTATTAACACCATCAGTTTCCTTGCCCCTGAAAAAACATCATCATCATCATCTTCAACCGCTTATCCGAAATCGGGTCACGAAAAAACATATGGGAACATATTAAGCGCTCTGAGTGAGAGAAGAGCGCTATATAAATAAAATGTATTATTATTATATATTTGGCTACTGGAATCTTGATTCTAGGTAATCTAGGAGGTGAGATATTGAGAAATGAGTGTTTGAAGGTAGCATTTTTTTCAAATCTAAGATGGCCGCCATATTGGCTTATCTGAAACATAAATCATGCATTTTCTGTTTTTTTATTCTTTGACGATTTCAAAAATGTGTGGTTTACCCATGAGTCCTCAAATAACTTCCAATGAAATTACATAGTGAACTGGACTATTTTCTCATTCATGCACATCAATTCCTCTCTCTTGCTGGATGTAACCCACACACTGGTGCGGCTGAGTGCCCTGACCTGGCTAACACACAGGAGGAACTTATTTAGCCAACAGCAGCTTCTCCTCACGGTGCACGGCCCAGGCCTGCACAGTCTACGCATTCCCACAGGAACCAGAGATACAGTGGGAGATAGGGAGGGAAAACTGCAGAGAGAGCTTTTATTGGCAGAAACACTATATGAGCCAAAAAGGAGTGAAGGGAGGTTAAAGCGAGATCTAAGAGGCAGACTGGAAATACTGACAATTCAAATCCCTCCGTTTCTTGTTCATTTCAATCAAATCTGGTTTCCACCAAGCGGAGTGCTACTGCTTTGAGATTTTGCCAGTGCTATTTCTAGTGTGTCCCTTGGCTGTAGATTCTTTTTTTAATTTTAATGAAGTCCCACTGGCATGAAGCGCAAACAAAAACACATCCACAGTGAGAACACACAAATATGTATTCGGCAAGTTGTAAGTACGCCTGCACTTTAACATACACAGTCAAGAATCGAAGGTGAAGTAGTAAAAGCTGTGTCTTATGTACCAAATGAGAATCACCTCTCCATTTGCCTCTTACATCAACTTTGTATAAATTGGCACAACCTCTACTTTTCTTTTTTTTTCTTTACTTTATTTAATTTTTGGCATCCAAAACTGTAGAGAGAGCAAGTGTATTTTTCGAATCAACTTCAGTGTGAGACGTTATTCCAAACCCTGAGGCAATTTTTCCTTTTGTTCATTTTGTTTGGCCCCTGCTATGAGATCAGAGACATTGCCAAAGCAATTAAACTGAGTCCTTGTTGAGAGAGCTTTCCCATTACATTTCATAACCGACCCATAGAGCTGTGTGTGTGGTGTAAAAGCATCAGCCTGCAATGCAATCCTTATGGGTAGAGGGTTCATTAAATCAATCTAGTAATCTGTTGACCCCTGTTTATATAGCCACGATGACTGCAATTCCTTCACTATGTATGATCACTAAAGGTCTAAATAGATATATGATCAGTTATATTTCTTTTTAAATTCTGCAGTTCAATAAACCAACAACTAACTTCTAATCTCCTGATAAAAAAACAGAGCATATACACAACACAGCAATACAGGTATGTACACAACCAAACTGCCAGTAGCCACATCGAACAAAAGCATCAGTCAATTTCAACCTTTTTTTGTCTTTAATTCCTCCCATCTTTTTTTGAAGGTATCAGAATATAGCAGGTGCTGAGTTTTCATAAATCCAGCCTGAAATATGACAGCTCTTGACAGCTATGATTCTCTGCCTAATCACGCTTGTTATGGGTGAAAGAATGCATGAAGTGTATCTGAGGGAAAACACAGTGGGGTATTTGTCTTGATCAGACCAGAGTGGGGACAGAAAAGGTGGAGGAGAGGAAGAATGAAATAGACTGGACTCCTCTTCAGAGAGTTAGAGTTATATTGAGTTGAACCAACAACATTTGTTTTTTTATATACTTTTTGAACCACAAATCTCAATTCCTAAAGCACTTCCATCAACTAAATTAATTAATTTAAAACTGTAGACTGTAAAATTGTATAAAGATTTTAAAACTGGCTTCATCCAGCTCTGGGTGCCGTACACAGGTATCATGGCGTAGAGAAATTGGATAGATTTGCCTTTTTCTGTAATTTTTCTATTTTGTTTTATTTCTGTCTTTTCATTTCTGTTTTTTTTGTATGTTGTGATGGTGCAGGTCTTTGTTTGTTTGTGTGTGTTGTGTAAAAAAAGAAAAAAAAATTGCAATAAATATATTGTGGAAAAAAAAACCTCTGGCTTCATCCAACATCTAGATTTTTGGTTTTGAAAGAGATGCACATGAGTTAGATTTTGAATATATATTTTATGCATATCAAATCGCATAATTATTCAAACATTGTTAAAAGTTTAAAATGCGTATTAACCTGCAGTGTATGGCTTTAATGTCTCACATGGAGAATGGAACCGCACTGTGTGTTGCTTGTACTTGAACAAACTTCTGAGCTTCACAGTGTTCCGGTTCTTCCAGGCTTCGCTCCACCCAATCCTATCAATAATGGAGGCATTGGTGACAGAGCCCTATTCTGTCACCTCACATCTCTCTCCCCAAACTCAGCGGCAGACAGCCAGAGATTCTCCTCCACAACAGATTACTGCTGCTCTGCAATATACATGAAGAAAGCCGCCATGGCTGCCAGCGCGCTCCTGAATTGAATTATTCAGCTGCGCCAGTGTTATGAGGAGAGGAGCCTTCTTTTGTTCCAATCTCAGAGCTCGTTGTCTAGTTAACCGTCACCTCCTAGAGACCTGTGATGGACTCTCTATACCAAGGTTTGCTTTTCTTATTACACACACACTCAATTTGTTATGCTTGCTAATTGCCGCCCATTATGTGTGGGATTTAATCTTTGACTTTCTCACAATGCACAGCATCCGTAAAGATGTGTAGAGGAATGCTTGCAAAGAGACTGAGACATATAATCAAGCATACACACACCACACACAGACATCACACCAAGCTCACGTCATCTCGGCTTCTCCACGCCTCTCTTTTGCACTTCTGCTGACACATTCCACTCTCTTTCACTCTGTCTCTTAACAGGCTCATCTCACTTTCCCCAACATTGCTTTGTGGTGTGTGAGGGAGGAGTAGACCAGTGTAAAACCTCCCTCTCTGTCCCTGCTACCACAGCATGAGGTCACAGACATATTTCCCTTTGCTTCACTTCTGCTACACACCACTCTAGTAGTCGCCTAGAGAAGGAAACACTGGGCAACAATGCAAACTTGTGAATCGGTCAAATATCTCGATATGAGTATGTATAATAATGTAAGGCAGCCACATACTGTGGGACCTACTCCATCACAGCAAACATTTCATGACAGGTCTTAACAGATTTAACACACATGTGCTAAATTGTCTGAATATCTAGGTATGCAACTGTAATACCTTTAGAACATATTAGAGATGGGCATTTTAAGAAATTTCCTTGCTCGATCATCGCTAGAATTATCGAGCAATTATCGATTAATCATTAACTTTTTCTATAGGCTATATTAAAATTCCCATTGGTAGAAAATACAAAATGCAGCATGTTTTTATCAATGAAATCTTTATTCCAACAATAATGTATAGGCCAACAATAATACAAGACAGTTAACTTGAAGACCTACCTACAACTGTTTAACAGTTTTAAAATAATAAATACAGGCATTATAGGTTATAGGCCTATGCGGCGCTCGTAAAGGCCGAACAATGCGCCTACAGGCGCTCTTAAAGGTTTGGAAACGCTTCAACAAGACTAAATCTGTATTCCAATTACTATAAGTAGCCTACTATCGGCCAACAATAATCAAACAAGGCAGTACAAGTGGACATTAAACTGTATAACTGTTTTGAAAAAAAAGGGAAAAAAATGCCGACATAGCTATGCCTATAGGCTGCAGCCGGCGCTCGGAAAGGCTCGCAACAAAAAGATGAGCCACACATTTAGAAACAATTGCATGAACTAGCCTATCTAAAAGCAATACCTTAGTGAACATATATAAGGCTGAACTTGTTGCTAAAATGTCACAGTTTTGACAAAATGTAACGACTCTAAGAGGCACCACGCCGAAAGAAAAGCGGAGCGAGAGACAACACATTAAGAAAAAAAAGAGCGACGTACATACGGTGGTGACTGTCCCCACTGTCCATACTATGGACAGTGGGGACAGTCACCACCGTATGATGGTGACTGTCTATGGACTCCATAGCATACAGTACCTCCAGCCTACATATTTTTGTTTAGGAATATGAGCATGTTAACATGCTCGGGGGTCAGACGCGAACGCAGCCTTGTAACTGTCAGTCCAGCAGCAGAAAACACCCGCTCTGACGGGACCGAAGTTGCGGGGATGCAGAGGTATTGTCGCGCCAACTTTGACAGCCTGGGGAACCTTCTTCCTTTCACTTTACACCAGTCGGTAGGGTTGCAATCCAGGGGTGGGGTAGGGGGGGGGGTATCCCTCAGAAAGTTATTAACCTCTGTGTCAATGCCAGTGTCCAGGGGCCGGTTTCCCAAAGCCTTCGTAGAGCCTTCTTAACGCTACGTCATTCGTAACCCCTACGTAGAGTTCCTACTTAACATTTCGCCTGTTTCCCGAAACGTTCTTTGCTACGAATCTCTTTCGTACGTCCTACGTTGGTAAGGTTGGTCTGGAGCGCCCGCAGAGCCTTCTTAGCTCTACCGTAGGGATGTTTCAGCTCTCATTTGTGTCATTTAACTAATAAATCTGACTGTATTTCATATCAAACGGACACAGCGATGACTGTATTAAATAACAAACTGTTAAAAACGATAACTGTATATAGCGTACATATCACATTTAAAGTAAGCTATATATTTTAGCAGAATACCATTCACTCTGATTCACAAAGTGTTCAAACTATAAGTAGCCTACATAGTCATCTAACTGACTTGACAATCAGCATTAACTGATTGGATGCGATGTCCGTCAATATGAAAATAGGCTACTTTATACGTGATACACTACAGCCTACAGTCGGATCGTTTTTATCAGTTTGATATTTAATACAGTCATCGCTGTGTCCCTTTGATATGAAATACAGTCAGATGTATAAGTTTAATGACAAGTGAAGTCCCTGCGATCGCTGTGGCATCGCCAGAGATAGGCTTGGCTACTACAGACCCCCACATTTCCTTCCGTAAGCACCATGCGTAAAACGGACACGAGTGACATCCCTGTTGCGCATGGAACTGCCACAAGTCATTCATGAAGAAAATAATTGCTGGAAACAATCTTAATCTCCTCCGCTGTTTCTATACTTTTCTATAGCCTAGGCTACCTTTTTTAAATCAGTAGGCCTATAGGCTATGGTAATACGTTCGACCAAGGTTAACACTAGAACCATCGCACTGTGTTCCACACACTGCGGAGCTGTCAGCTGAGCCGGCTCAACTGACAGCTCCGCAGTGTGCGTCGGATTCTCCGCCTCAAAACATGTAAACGTGTGAAAAAATTAATGAATAATCAATTAAAGCTTACCTTAAAATAAGTGTGCCATGTTACTGTTTATTGTATTTAGGATTTTAGCTCATTTGGACGCTGTTTGGGCCGTCTGTTTTTATTGATATAGGCCATTGGCGATATTGTACTTTCAGTTTCCTTACTGACCCACCACGAAACGTGATTATTGCCCTTAAAGATACTTAGATTATAAAGCAAGAGGTGTTAAATAAATGTTTCGGCTTAGAAGGATTTCTAGTAATCTTTTATTTGCAAAGACTTGTCATGCAGCTTCGCATGAAATAAGCAGGAAATGGAAAATCGAACTCTGAGCAATCGATTTCAGCAGTGTACGTACGACGTATGGAGTGTTTCTCCTAAGAGACCGTTCGGGAACCACGACTACAGAGGTAAACAACTTTGGTAAGTCATAACGTAGGAGTCTTCGTAGCTCGCTAAGAGATGACGTTATCGGGAAACCGGCCCCAGTATAGTGGAGTATTGCTCCCCGAGGAGTAGTGCCATATAGCGGAAGCCTGTGTGGCGGCGGCTCCAGTGTTTGCGCTCCCTTCGTCAGCGTGCCGCCCAGCCTGCTCGATAGCCTCCTGGCCTCCTGGTCTCCACTGCCTCTCCCAGTTCAACTAATTTCGCATGTGTACAGTGCACGTCTCCGTTTTTTACATTAGAAATAATAAAACATTGTGCCCTGGTGGTTAGATTTGTTATTTCTTCCACATAGTGATATTCAATTAAATGCTTCAAGACTCACAGTATGCAATACAACGTCCTTTTGATCGATAACAATATAAATTGATCGACACATTTCTTAACAAGCAATTATCGAGCATCGATTAATTATGCCCATCCCTAGAACATATTTAATAAATCAAAGAGTGAGTAATGTGGTCTGTTTCCAAAAAACAGCAATGGGTGACCCGAACATGCCCCCACTGCAAAAGAGCCACATAAATTCATTTTCTGAATTAATGTGTACTGGGGAATGGTGCTATTTTAAAATTCACATCAGCTTCCAGATGGTAAATACTACTGTATGTCCAGGCCTATTACTTGATTTCCCAACACCTGCACAAGTAAAAAGAAGTAAATTATGCTTTTCATTTCAAATGCAGCGGCGGCTCGCCCATAGAGGGCGATAGGGCGACGCCCTCCTTGAGCCATACCAGCAAAAAACTAAAATATAATAATGATAATAATAATGATGAAAAATATTAGTTTTTTTTGTATTTATAATCATAATTTATTATTTCAATACAGTTTTTACCTAGCCTGGAAATCCTGACCCTGATATCTTGAACGATAGAGGGTCTGGCGACGATCAATAGTAATTTCCAACTCTAGGGGCGGCTCCTACTCGTGCATTTCAAATGCCACTGCACGCAGTTGGATAGCACTACAACCAATCAGAGCGATGCACAAGTGACGTAAGCCCCGTTCGTTTAGCGAACAGCTGTTAAACTGTTCAATTAAACGTTTGCCGTTGTCGGTCGGCAAAACAGAACATTCCACTTACTTGCTAGTGAAAGCTATGAGTCCCGTCTTCCAATTCGTTAAGGGTCGAGGCCAAAGCAGTCTCAAACTCACACAACATATCCGCAGCCATCTTTGATGTTTACTATCACAGCTTCGACGTCGCATGCACGTCACTGTCGTCATCCGGTTACGTCCTCCCCAGAGCACCATATAAAGGGCTCTGGCGCGCCCATATTAGATAGAACCAATTGAAACGTTATACCAGATTTCTGGTAGTCTTGATAAGCTTCAACGGAGCGTCTCCAGACCAACACGCGCAGCAAATTTAATTTGCCAGCGCCTAGTGGCAGGTCTGGGAATGCCAGGCTAGTTTTTACCTGCATCTAAGTCTGAATATCATTGTACAATCAGCGTCTGTGCTCTGCACCGTCACTGTAGGGCGATTTTGGGCTGGTTGAAAATCGCCCCCAGCGCTCTTAGAGACTTCAATGTAAAACTTTTTTTTTTCAAACTGCAGGCCTCGCAATGCAATCTCTATGGGTTCCGGGGGTGCTCGCCCTAACGTGTTGTCGTCATACGTACAGTAAACAATGAACCAATTACAGTGACTGATACAGTCACATGTTCGGTCTGCTGCCCAAAGCGGTCATATTCAAGACCAACATAACTAATATCAACTCAGGCTAGGCTGGCAAGCTACTTGATCATGTCATTAAAAGGACTAGGTCCTTTCCACACAAAATGTAACCATCAAGCAAGTATCTACCAAGATGGATTGGGGGATCGTATAAACGCGGATTTTCACGGGGCTCGTTTGAACAGATAACGAGGCTAGCAGGATGCTAAGGAGCTAACGCTATGTCCTGCTGCATATGGACAGTATAATGGCTTTTTACCCATCATGATGGCAGAACAGACACCGCATGGATAACTTTGGGTGTCACCCCTATGCATCTTCTCTCAGACAAGGTAAAACAAACATTAAACATCAATCTGCATATGGACGAGCCAGCGCCGTTCAACCTATGTCCATGCGTTCAACAGCTGATCCATAAGACTGTTTACTCTGACAGCTGCTGTCCGTCCGCGGCATAAACCCGCCTACCAAGTAACGGTGCTGTAGACAGCATGGACATATAAAGAAAGGTAGACAGTAGTAACACAAACCAATGTGATGATTGCACATATGCTATGCCAGCATCCATTTATTTAATCAGAACACAACTGTCAAGTCAATCAGATTATTGTGATTAATTGTAGAGCAGGTCTCTTAACTTTTAAAGGAAGCCTATCTGAGGAGCACACTGGTAGATGACAAGTTATCTGTGAAGGCCACAGCCGGATAATTAAATCATTTTAGAGCTAAAATAGTTAACTAACTTAATGTCCAAAAATACCGTACAGTACAATGCTTGTCTAATGTTGCCAGAGTGGTTATGCCAGATGAACAGGAAAAACAAACTGTTAAATGCAATATGACATTGTCATATTAGCTATCTGATTTAGGTTAATTTTGGGTCATTTTACCCATCATGGCAACATTTGTCCCCCCTGAGATTATTGTCAGGAGCCGCCACTGTTCAAATGAACAAAAATGAACAGTTTTATATTCATGTTGTGATCACAGTCCCAGAAAACACAGCACAGCATCACATAACTTGGTTCTCGACACAGCAATGTCCTTTTTGCTGCTAAATATGAGCTCAAATGACTTGCTGAGTGTTAGTGGAATGGGTTTAGCGTTTGATTTTCTGTGACCACTTCAAGTCACTTCTTTGAATGGTGTAGTGCAAACATTCTGCCAGTTTTCCTTTATGACCAGAATTCAATGTTCCTGGTCGCTCTTTCCCGTAGGGAGCAGAAGCCCCCTGGCAATTTCCTATAAAGTAAAGCGCTGGAGAGGAAACTGAGCCTCCATGCTGGCTCCCACTATGGAAGGGAGAGGGTGCTCAGTTATCCCCCCCCCCCCCCCAGGATTTCTGGAGTGAACCCAAGTGAGTGGCAGATGGTAGCAGGATGAGACTCATAGACAACCTGCCGAGAGCTTGCAAGGCTAGCCAGAGAGCGCTAGCTCTCAAGTGCTGAGCTGGTATGCACTGGATAAAAGGGAGACGGCCTTCTCCATATGCTCCTCATTGCTATGCCTAAACACAGTGAGCTGTGCATAGTCTCATCATGGCCACTGTCAGCCAACTGAATTCAGTATAGTTAGAGATAACATGACCAGTTGTGCAAGCAAAAGCATGTTGAAATGTGTTAAAAGTAGGAAAACGAGCCAATCTAGCCTTTTGCCAGTTGGCACTAGTGCCACCATCAGAAAAGTGGTTATCCTTTCCTATGTTTCCATTAAAAAGTGAATTGGAGATCCAGGAGGTAAATGGCATTATCATCCCCCAAAATCAATAGATTAATATTGATTGTATGGAGGAAAAGCTCTTGCAGGAAATGTAGAGCTCAGAACCTCTTCCCATTATGAGGGAATGGTGGCATTGGCTTCACACACACACACACACACACACACACACACACACACACACACACACACACACACACACACACACACACACACACACACACACACACACCATCTCCTGCCCAGACAAAGCACTAAATCATCCCCTCCTCCCTCTCTACTCTCTAATCAATAGTTCTGACCTATCGATCCATACAGCCACATTGTTTTTCTCCTCCCTCCCTCCTCCAACGTCACCCAACCCAACAGCACTGTAAAGAGTGACCTCCTCTTACTTCTAAACAGCACAAAGTGAGAGAGTACAGAGATAAATAGAGCCTATTACAAGGTGTCTGTATTTCAGAACAGCCCAGCTCATTATAAACTCCACCACCATCGCTGTCCCACAGGCATTAAACACACAAACTCAAAAACACACCATTACCCCGGAATTCCACTGGCTGCGCGTGCGTTGTCCAACGGTTTCGCTCCGTGCGCCCACGTCCGTCAACACCCACCGGCTCCGTTTTCAAAGCAGGCACGGCCAGCCCCGCGGCCAGCTCCGCTGAACTCCAGCTGTTCAGCGGAGCTGGCCGTGCCTGCTTTGAAAACGGAGCCGGTGGGTGTTGACGGACGTGGGCGCACGGAGCGAAACCGTTGGACAACGCACGCGCAGCCAGTGGAATTCCGGGGTAAGGGTGTGTTTTTGAGTTTGTGTGTTTAATGCCTGTGGGACAGCGATGGTGGTGGAGTTTATAATTCCCGCGGTAATGACGGGCGATCGCTCTTGATAATATGATTCTCCTATATGGTATTTAGGAGGAGTGGAAAAAGTCATAGATTAAAATTTATAGGCAGTGTTCATGCACTGCAGGTTTTAGCATTAGGATTACACCACGGGCCTCCGCCAGCCGCCACTGTTGAATTAATTGCCGGTGACGTGAAAGTAGCACAAAAAGTGCCACGCTTTTGTGCTTTTCATTACCATGTCGGGAGTTCTCTGTGAGGCTTAGTAATATTTTCTCAGGGAGAGGGAGGGAGAGAGGGAGTGGAAAAAGAAGGAGTTGAAGGGAGGGGGGTTGGGGGGATGTGGAGGATAAGTAATATGGAGCTGACTGGAAGAGTGTTTAGCTCCTCTCTGTTCATTTGTCTTTATTTCTTCCCTTTGCAGCGCTTAGCCCACCCTGACCAACACCGCTGTGGCTGCACCAGGCAATAGCTGTGCTGCAACACCAATGTACATGCACACCCACGTACGCACGCATTTAAAGTATGCAGCTTTGCACATAACACTCACCCAGATCCTGCATGACGTTAATAAAATGGTTAGCAGGCTGCAAACCAGGCTTTCACTTCCCAAATTTGACAGAATGCTCACCCTATTGTATTTTTCTTTTACAGTGGAATGATAATGATTTTGTGTAATTATGCTCAAAATATTTTAGTTATATTTTCATTTTCCTTTATTTAACCTCGAAAGATGAATTGAGGGGTGACCCTCTTTTACAATGATAAAATATCTTTTAAAAAAAATAAACTTTCCACACACACACTTCCCCATCATGTGTGGTGGATTCATGCCAGAGACAAAGTGTGCCTGTCCCCCTCCCATCCATCATGTTTCTTTCCACTTCCCATCAAGCTTTCATCGCATTAAGCAGGAGTGTTTTCACTTCTTGGATAGTTTCCTTTAGAAGTTAGAATCACTGATGCCTGCACTCAAAGGTGGAGTCAGTGATTCTAGAGAATGCTTGTTGTCACACTGTGTGTGTGTGTGTGTGTGTGTGTGTGTGTGTGTGTGTGTGTGTGTGTGTGTGTGTGTGTGTGTGTGTGTGTGTGTGTGTGTGTGTGTGTGTGTGTGTGCTGGAAAGGTCATCATGAATAGTTCATGAGGTTGGGTGGGGTCGGGTTGTTCAGATGATCTCCATCTGGTTAGTGTGTGTGTGTGTGTGTGTGTGTGTGTGTGTGTGTGTGTGTGTGTGTGTGTGTGTGTGTGTGTTTGTGTGTGTGCGCGCGTGTGTGTATGCGCGCTTGCATGACTGGTAGCTGGGGCTCTTCCATATTGATGTTTTAATCTAAGCCCATAAGTATTCAGCTCAACATGACACCATTTACATCCTGGAAATTGGGCTGAAAATAATGGGAGGTGGGGAAGGGGTGGGAGTGTGACCTTTGACCCATGCTTTGTGTGTGTTTATTGAGGAGGTGTTCGGGGAAAGGGCCTTGATTGGTGTAAATAGAGTGAATTGATCCCTTGCCTGCAAAAAGACAAGGTTACCACAGAAATGGTTACAATATAAAGGGCATTGCCGTAGCTGCCCAGTCAATTCCATTTCAATCCAGCTTCTTCAGTCAACAACAGAAAAAGCATCTCACTGTATAGAAGAACAGACATGTGTCACACAGTTTTCTCAGTTTCATATTTTATTTTATTTACATCTGGCCTGAACTAAGCAGTTCCTATTAACTGGCAAAGCAGAAAGGTACAAGTCTTCAACCACCCTCTCTTTTTCTAAACTGAGACCAGTTAGTATCAGTATCAATAGTTAACATGTAAAGGATATTAAGCAGAAAAAGTAATAGAACAATCATTGAAAGTTTTTTTTACAATGGTTTTCACCCAATTCATAAAAAAACAACAAAGGGTTTTACCCAATTGAAGTGCAGTTTCCAATTAACCCAATTCATTTATCTTGTAATGTTTTGTGCTCTCTGTAGCTCTGATATGAGAATGAAACATCAGCTGGCAAAATCAGACACTTTTCAACTAAAAATTGCTCATGAAAAATAAACAAAAATAAGAAGCAAATGACACTCATGCCTCACTTTTGGCATATTTTTGTCAAACCGCTCTGTGTGAATGTAAGAGTAATAATTGCTGGAAACAATATTAATCTCCTCCGCTGTTTCTATATTTTTCTATAGCCTAGGCTACCTTTTTTAAATCAGTAGGCCTATAGGCTATGGTAATACGTTCGACCAAGGTTAACACTAGAACCATCGCACTGTGTTCCACACACTGCGGAGCTGTCAACTGAGCCGGCTCAGCTGACAGCTTAAGCTTTATGGAGATGACTTTATGGAGATGACAATTTCCATTTCCAGCTAGACTTGGCACCTGCCCACGGTACCATAAACCACTGGTAACTAGTTGACTGACCATGGTATTACTGTGCATGAATGGCCAGACAACTCTCCTGACCTGAACTCCATAGAGAAACTATGGACTATTGTCAAGAGGAAGATGATACACACCAGACCCATCAATACAGACGAGCTGAAGGCCACTATCAAAGCAACCTGGGCTTCCATAACACCTCAGCAGTGCCACAGGCTGATAGCATTCATGCCACGCCGCATTTAGGCAATAATTCATGCAAAAGGGGCCCAAACCAAGTACTTAGTACATATGCATGATTATACTTTCTAGAGGGCCGACATTTCTGTATTTAAAATCCTTTTTTTATTGATTTTATGTAATATTCAAATTTTCTGAGATTTTGAATTTGGGGTTTTTATAAACTGTAAGCCATAATAATCACAATTATAAAAAATAAAGGCTTCACATATCTCACTTTGCATGTAATGAGTCTGTATAAGATATTATTTTCACCTATAAAGTTGAATTACTGAAATAAATGAACTTTTGCACGATGTTCAAATTTTTTGAGTTTCACCTGTATTTGTAGCTTGTTTTCTTAGTCATTTTGCCTTGTTTTATTTCATTTTTGTTTGTGTTTCTTGTCTGCTTGTGTGGGGGAGGGGGGTGGGGGTTTTGTGAGTATTGTTTGTGTCTACTTGTTCTGTTTTTTTTTTGTCCGTGTGTGAAAACATTTGTAAAATCCACTAAAATAAAAGTTTTAAAAAAAGAAATTAATAGGGGGGGGGGGGGTGTAGCTATGTCACAATTTTAATGTTTTTATTGTGAAACTACGTGGACCAACGTAGCTATTTCACAATTAACTATGAGACTGGGTTGGACCGGCACATACCCCGCTGTAGTGAATATGTACATGGGTTCATTCATTCATTAAGACTTTTGACTCTAAAGTGAATTAAGACTTTGTTTCTGACTCTACAGCAAAATGTTGGTGTCAAAACCCCCAACATTCCTCTGGTTGAAGCCAAGGCTTTTATCTGTGTTTTCACACCTATCAGTCCCTCTGTCCTAACCCCCCCAGGATGTGTCCCCCTGTCTCTTCTGCCATTGGTCAGAAGTCTTATGCTGTATGATAACAGCTATTGAGCTAGTACAGCTCAGTCTCTTTGTCTCTACATCTCCGAACGGAGTGGTGCAGCCCGCTCTTCTTCAAGCACCATCCGAGGTGCTCAGTCCTCTTCTTCTCCTCGCCTCCACCGAGAGAAGTTGGAGGACGCTTTCTCTCCTCTTCAACCACCATCGGAGGTGGTGGAACGCTCATGCTTGGCCTACCAAAAAGGAGGCTAGCACGCTCTCTCCTGCCCCAACTTCCATACTGGAAGGGGGACTCTCCAACTCCTGGACCCGGGAAAGGCCCGTTGTTCTCTGCTCTCCCTGATCCAAGCCCTACACCACGGCCTGTCCAAACAGCCGTGAAGGTCCTCTCAACCAAAGAGGAACAAGGCCAACCGGCTGCTCCAAGCAACCCCAAATAAGAACCAGAAGAACCAGGGAACGAACCAAGCTCCCACCAAGGCCAGACCCTTAAGACGAAGAAGCTAAGAATCAAGCTAAGAGCTACAACCGTAGCCCAGAGGCAACCACGCCAGTTAGCATGCTGCTACTGAAGATCCAGAAAGCACCAGTTCATCCGAACTGCATCAAGACCGACCCGCGAAGCAAAACCCCTGTTTCATGCCAAAGGATGCAGAACCTCTCACACTGCAACAAACCCTGTGTATCATCATCTGGTATCGTATGAACCAATGGGCAGTTAGCTTAGCTTAGCAAGAACACATGGCTGAAAAGACTGTTAACTTGGAAATGTATGTGTACTGATTTGAACTATTCATTGTCGTTTTGGTAATTGGGTTTACATACTTTGAGATCTTAACCTTAGGGACACACACCGAAGCCTCAAGCTCTCCCCCACCGACAAAGGTTTTTCACACCCCCACACTCACACACACAATTTGCATCCACAGACCTGCACCCCCACACTCTCTCACACACACACACACACACACACACACACACACACACACACACACACACACACACACACACACACACACACACACACACACACACACACACACACACACACACACACACACACACACACACACACACAATGTGTTGGATTTTATTTACTTTGTTAATAAATTACATGCATTTTCTTTTGTAACTAGAAGTTTCTGTCATTCATTTGTGAATATTATTGGGAAGTCCGCAACCAACAAGTACAAGGATTCTGTAGCCTTCAGTGTTAAGATCATATTACCAAATTTATAATAGTAATTATTTGATTACATTAATTTTATGGAAATGATCATTGAGACTAGGATTTATTAATATTGATTTATTTAACTGAACATTAAACTAATCAACATTTGAGAATAAATCATTGATTAAACGAGACAATTTGCTATTATTTTTCCATTCTTAAAATGAATGGTGGTGCCCCTTTGAACTTTAAAAAATTATTAAGGTATTATTAATCTTCAGATTAATTTCTAATAGCAGAATTAATCTGAACCACCTGTAATCGCTACACCGCCTACTGCCGGTAGGCTAGTGGAAACGCATGGCAGATCTAGTAGGGTAACTTTGCCAAACCGTGCCCAACTGAACTGTGCTGCTCACAGACAACGGTCATGATCTAAACACGGACAGAAACCTACGCTGTTGGTCGCTATAACAGCTCATCAGATGAACGACCCAGATGTAAACTGGACAAACAACCAAATGTTTAATGTTGGGGAGGCTGAAAAGATAGCTTTACCACCTCATAGGAAGTGAGTCCCCCCCAGCTAACTATGCTCACTGTCTGTCCTACCAAGTGCTTTATTTTCACTCAGCAAGTTAAGGGTGAAGTGAAGATAGACAGGCAGAGAGGAGCGCTTCAGACGCATATTTCATCCTGGTCATGAATTGTGTTGGAAAATAGAGAAAAGCGTGTTTTTAGTATCATATGATGATGAAAGGTTGATTTTTTTTTTTTAAACTGTCACTTTTCCTTTTTCGTGCTCAAAACAGATATGGATTGAACGGAAGATACACGGGTTATACACAGAACTGCAAGCAGAACTGTCCTATTTCTTCCTCTGGTATACAGCATATACAGCACCCTCCTCGTACGCACTCTTACTTTGCAACCTCCTGTCACAGAATATGAAAATATGATTTGTATTTTAGAACGAAAATCCAATAACCACTTGTTTTTTTAATATCCTTTTCTGAAAGGAAAATACAATTTCCAAAAGATACACTGACCGAAAACTTAGTATATTGCACCTCGGGTAATTATAACACAACGCCTCCTACTCAGCACTGATCCCCTGTTGGGTCTTCGGGCAGCAGCATGGCAAAAACACAGAAAAGCCAAACAGACTCCATATTAGCTTTTACCATCCTGCATTATCCTTGACTATCCTTGATCCTTTTCCCACTATGGATGATACTGTGATGAACAAAATTACAAAAACCAAGACTCTGCTGATTACCTAGAAAACAACCCGTTCCATGCCACAAGCCTCTTTCTCAAGTACATTAGGGTCTGTTGAAGACTAAACCTAATATGGCAGAGACGAGGCAAATATTTTGCCGGAGACAAAATTAAATGAAAGCTGGAAATTATGAAAAGCCTGTGAGAAAGTTTATGTGTACGGCACTTAAATTGTCCAAAGCGCTGACTATTTTTGCATATTCCGCACAGAGGCTTTAATTTCTTACAATATGAAGACTTTGCCCTCACATTTCAGCTTGTTGAGTTGTATAAATGTGCTGCCGGGAGAGAACAAGAAAACATTGAGTAAATATTTACCAGTGTATGGTTATTAAATTGTTTTGTGTGTGTTATGAGGTTTATTGTATAAAACTGTGTCAAGTTTCTTCGCCCTTCGCGGAATTACATAGCATTTTAATAGTAGAAAATATCCAGTAGTGTAAATGAGATGGTAAATAGCACCAAGATAATTATTTTTTCATAACAAATATTGAAGGTGTAATTATATAACACAGAGCTCCAATTAGTGCTTTATCTTTCCCCAATGGTTCAAATATGCATATTTGTGAGGAATATGCAATGAAGGGATTTTCTATATATTTTTGTGAATCCATTCACATTCTCTCCCATGTGAGAAGCTCAAACTGTGACTGAAGCTGTGCACAGTGTGTAGTGTGCAGTGTGTGTTTGTAGAAGAGAGATGGTTTTTATTCAGCTCACTGATACAGCCCGTGGCCGTACCTCCCCAGTACAGTTGCTGTGCTGCTGCTAGAGGTATATCTCTCTAATATATATATATATATATATATATATGCTCTTTAGAGACAAATGAACAATGTGAAAAAGGTTAAGGCTAATTTGGCAAATTAAACTTTAGTTATAGTTTTTATTCAACTTGACATTAGAAATATTTTCAGCTTTTAACTATAATAAACAGGAATGTGTTCATCATATATTCTAACATTTCCCAATGTAAAGTGATAACAAGCTATAAACACAAAACACTGCATCAAATAAAACTGTAAGCTGGGTGTATTGTGACTTCCTCATATATAATCTTCCAAAATCTATTTTATTTTCACAAGACTGTGTTCCTGTCTTATCTATTGTCTTCTCCGCTGCCTCAATGATCTAAATTAATTCTAAACGATCTCAAATGTTTTCGAAGCGATTCGCTCTCTCGATCTCAACCAATCAATGTCCATCATAGTGGCTCATCCAAGTAGACAGCTTTTTCGACCCCCCAAAAACGTACTCCCTTTTTGATACGATTTCGTCTTCTGTTTTAGTGTCTTTTTATTTCAATATGTATTTATTTAATGTGTTGTCGTGTTCCTCTGTCCCTGCTTTACATTTGGATTATACCTTATTTTGATTACCATTGGAAAGTTCAATTTAAATTATACCTCAATGTTTGAAAATTAAACAGATTGTAGGAAAAAATCTCCCTCACTTTTGTTCTGGCTTGCAAGTGCAAACAAAAACATTAAAATATTCAAACAAGGATTTGTGACTAAATGTGCAAGCGTCTAGCTTTCTTTGATAATGCTCCCGAGAACCAACAGTAAAAACCTTTTTAGCGAGGCAAAAAACATTACTGGGATAATCCTCTTTTCATTAAGTGCAATATGAACTGTGTTTACCTAAATAAGGAGAGAGCGGCTACAAATTCCAACGACTGACAGCTCTGGTGTGTGTGCTGCGTAAGAGGAGTGTGCTGGGATAAAGTGTGTGTGTGATGTCTGCGCTGACTTTATCTCAGACAGAGCAGGCCCTCACTCTGCCATTAGAATAATGTCTTCACTGATAGAAATGGCAAAGATCGTGTCCAGGACAGGATTTGGAGAAAGTTGGACTGGTTGGAAATCTTCAACCTGAAATAATGCTCAAAGTGTTTTGACCATGTTTTCCACTTAAATTATTTTCATATTTGAGCTGTTATATAAAAATGTATTTGGTAAGTGAACAGCAGGGTGGACCAGATATCATCTTGTATTTAAGTGGGCTTTATGGTGCATCCCTTGACAAACAAACACCAATCCCTGCTTGTTTACCTGCACTGGCTTGAGGGTGTGCTGATGCATAATAATCACCATGTGTCTGTATATGTATGCCCTCATGTGTGTGTGTTTGTGTGTGTGTATCCAGTGCCTGTAGCTAGCCATCTCTTATCTCCAACACGGTATCTCATCTTTTGCAGGAGGACCGCTGTGACCAATCTAACTGTGCCCCAGGAACTGAACTGAACTGTGTGTGTGTGTGTGTGTGTGTGTGTGTGTGTGTGTGTGTGTGTGTGTGTGTGTGTGTGTGTGTGTGTACTAGCTTGCCATCTGCCCCTGTAGCAGTTTCTAACCTGTGTGGACATTCAACAGGAGTGCTGAACCATCTCTAACAGCTCCAGACCAGATAGACAAGAACAAGAAAAATGCTTCTGCTTGAACATTGAAGTTTCATTTTAAACAATGAGGAAATGTACTACCTTTTGTGAGATGTATGACATGGCTTTGAATCTTTTAAATTAGTTCAAGCGTGGACCTGCGTCCACCTGATATGGTACAACTATGACCGTTCACTCAACAACTCATTATGTTATTGGCTCGATAAGGCAAATCTTGATATTTTATTTTACATTCATTGATTTTGGCCTTTGATATGGTATATAAAGGTGTATGGCTGATCTACTGATGAAGCAATGCATTCTGGGACGTGTGTGTAAGTGTACAATGACACTCCAATTGGACCATCTTGTTGTGATTAAATGTATCTATATGCTTCAGACAAACACACATGCACTACCTCTCTCTTCTCTCTGTCGCTCACAAACACATGCACACTCACACTAAAGGTGCTAATTCTTCCCTCCCAGGGCTGACTGACGAGCCCTTAGCACGGGGGCAAAGTGGAATGGATTTCAGGGAGAGGGAGGAGGAAGATAAATCAATTGCAAATTTCAGTTCAGGTCAATTTCTGAATGATGATAACTTAATATTCTCAATAAGCAGAACGGTGGGTATATGCTTGAGTGGTTGCCAAACCTGCCGTGCCCTCACTCTCCCTTCTCTTCCTCCCTGGCTACACACATTCTCTCTTACCTTTAGTTTTTTAATTTTCTGTTAAAGTTGTACTGGGTTAGATTTCCGTCTAGTTAATTAAGTTCTTATCAAAGAGTGAGTTAAAAAAAAATGGTGATTGAGCATATGACCCACTGATTTAAGCGTTTGTATTTGCAGCTTTGCCGAGTAGAATGATTTGGATGTCTGTGGCGACTTTCCTGTGTTAAGATAAAATGCGACACACAGTTAGTGACGCTTTTAAGTCACTCAGCCTTCCATTGTACTTGGAACACAGGAATTTCAAACTTGAAAGTACCAAGTTTCACCCCAGGTTTCACCAGGTGAATCGCTGTTTCGCTCGTGCAAGGCTTTTGTGTTCCAATTTAACATCAGTCTTGGAGGAGTGTTTTAACTTTACACTGAATAAACCTAAAGGCTGCCTTTCTGCCATCTTCTACACATTTTTCCAAACACCCACCGGCAATGAAAAGCGAAAACAAAATTGTTTAGGCAAGGGCGGGGTGGGGTGGAACGGTGCACACAGGTGGAGACGGAAGGGTTCGCTGTCACAACTTCAGCCAGTATTTAGTTTGTTTTCATATGTCTGTTTTCCTGGTTTCCTTTCTAACTTTCATATCATTTCAGACCCGGCCACTCCCTCCTGTTCTGCACTCCCTGTTAATTGCATTCACCTGGCTTGCCCTTACTCACCTGCTCCCCATCTGCTAATCAGCCCCTCAGTTTATGGCTGTGTTCGGAAAGCCATACTAACGTCCTACTCATACTCATTTTGACTTCAATTTGAGTATGTGACGGTTGGGTATGCGAGTTTGGGTATGCGAGAAATTCCCGGATGAGTACTAACTTCCGGGAAGATTTTGGGTATGAATCGATTGTATACTTTTCCTACTCAACCGCCCCACAATGCACTGGGTCAATTCTACCCGCCCAGGAAAATGAAATATTTTCGAGCAAGTTGCTAGGCAACGACATTGTTTGGGGTCCGCGATCTGACAACTGTACGTGCAGTCATTCATAAAACTCTTACAATAGATAAGAGATGAAGATAAATACCTAACAACATTAGAGTTACTAAGTGAAATGAGTGATGTGAGTCTGATAGTGGAGAGATCAGAACAGATCGCTGTTCCACACACCGCAGCTCGTCCAGCTGACAGACAGCTGACTGCTGTCGATGATGAGCCGGACAGAGAGCGTCGGAGGGATCCTTCGCCTCAAAACATAATTATAAAACAAGAGGTCTAAAACACAGATGATGAACTCAGGACTGTAAAAATCTAGTTCAATATCTAACCTGTAGAGGGCGGTTATACGCTAAACAGCGTCTTAACTGCCTGAATCTTATAAGAAGAAGAAGAAATTCTTCATTGCTTGAGTATACTTCAACTGAAAACGTTTCGACGCACCTCGCATACACAATCGATCTTTGAGTAGACAGTATGCAGTATATAGATGGTGAGTATGTAGGATGTAGGACGCTAGTATGGCTTTCCGAACACAGCCCATATACCAGTCCATTTCCTAGTGATGGCCAGATGAAGCTTTTTGAAGCCTTGAAGCCTTAAAGCCAAATGGTTCACAAAAAGGTTCATTTCTCAAGGCTTCATTTGAACCGATTTGAACACAATACAACCCCCCCTGCTGGTCAAACAGTGTTAAATAGCCAGATAATTCTATCAATTTGTAATACACTCAATACTGTCCTGCAACAGCGCAGCCATGGGAATGAGTGTCTGACAAGTAAATAAATCAACACATCTTAATAAATGCATTTCATGTAGCCTATTGTTCATGTATTAATTCTTATAAATACAACTTATACTTTGTTTGTTGTATTATTATGGGTATGAAACATGATAAAACATATAAATCTAATAAATCTATCAATACATATTTTTTGTCAAACTTTGAATTACTCATAATGACAGGAATACTTATTTTCAAACTGTCGCAGTGTTATAAAAAGGTAAGGGGCAGTGAATGTGCTTGTGTACCTTAAGGATTTGATTTGATTTTTATTGAGAAACAAAATGTGTTCCACTGTGCTGGGGTTCAGACAATTTCCCCTTTTGGAAACAACTTCTCCTGCTTTGGAGAACACTCTTTTACATTGTACAGCGGAGGCAGGGGTGCACAATAAAGTCACAGCAAGTTGATACAACATCCACGTCTACATCACTCCCAAACCAATAAATCGCCAACACTAACCCGCAAAGTGCGAGTGGATCCACAATACCCGAAGCACTTCTTGAACAAACGAGGCTTCGAACGTCATCAGTCACGTGATTCGCCCTAAACGATACAAGCATCGATACGCGCTTCACCAAAAACTTCCGGGATTACTCGACACACGCTCCGAAGCCTCGGCACGTTACGACCCATCACTACCATTTCCCTCAGTCACTTGCCAGATTGTCCTAGTGTCAAACCTAGCGCTCCAGCATTCAGATATCATCCTGTGTTCCGATCCTGCCTGTTCGTGTTTCAACCTGTATTTTGGACTTTTGCTTTGGATTACCCTTTTGCCTGCCCCAACTGGATTTGTTGCCACGCTGTTTTACTACCTGGTTTGTCATCCACTTCCTATTAAACTTTGTTGCTGCACCTGAATTGTTTTGTGTCTTGCAATTGGGTTCTTGTCTGTCTTTTTCCTGAAACCCTGACATTCGCTGCATTTAAGCGTGCAGCAAATTGATCCATTTATTACGATTATCTTGTTTTCATGATTGAGGGATGCCGAAATGGAAATGGAAATTCAATTAATCGCCCAGCCCTATATCTCAATCTCTTTTTTTCTGTTATTGAATTCTAAAAGTGAAACTTTCATATATTCTGGAATCTAGATTCATTACACATAAGGTGAAATACATCAATAAACATACAGAATCAGATGGTTAAGATTTCTGTATTATAAATCCTGTTTTTAATTAGTTAGTAATTAATTAGTATGTAATATTTTGAGATACTGATTTTTTATTTCATGAGCTGTTAGCCGTTATCACAATTAGAACAAAAGGACTGAGACATTTAAATGTATTTAATTAATCTAGAATATATGTAAATTTCACTTTTTGAATGAACTTTTGCATGATATTCTAATCTCTGTCACCTTTGCCGTGAGTGTTTGTGTGAGATCTTTGCGCTTAAATGTAACCATGGCAATCCAAACAAAAGTTTGCTCTGGGAAAAAAATTCAGAAATCTTCTGACAACTAACAGACGATAATATATGAATTCACCGAATCAAGATTATGAAAATAAAGAACATATTTTTCGCAAAAAATCTTATAGAAACATCACACAACACACCGATGCTCTTTGTAGCTCCTAATTCCCACTGAAAAAGACATTTGTGGCGGCCATTTAAAGCTTTGAAGGGCTGCGGGTTTAGGCTCGTCTCCTGTCACATGACCAGGGCCGTAATCCACTAGAAACAATTGCTTGTTGATATCTTATGGTTGCGTTCCGAATCGCATACTCTTTCTTTTTTCTATTCTACATACTACATCCGACGATAAAAAGAATCTAGTTAGGATGCAGTAGGCATACTATTGGGACATACTTTTCTCTCTTATTTCATCATAACATTGCGCCTTGATCTTGCCTCTTGCTTTTATATCCGTCGCATCCCCGTTTGTTTTCATATGGAGGCTTCGTCGATGTTACGTCACTTCTCGTGCGCACTGGATTGTGGGTCAGAATCGCCCAAATAGGATGCACTTTTCAACACTAACAATCTTGGCCGCATGAAGTAGGACATCCGGGTACTTCTAACCATCCTAAATCTGGCCACAAGAATCGGGACATCCTAAATCTTTTTTCTACATACTATATAGTAGAAAGTATGCGATTCGGAACGCAACCTATGTCTTTTCTGCACAAAAACATTCAAATGCCTACATATTCCTCAATGGCAGAATCGTTCACTGACAACGTTTTTTTTTCTCTGACGACTAGGTTGCTGTTTTTACAGTTCACTGTTGACATAACCACTGAGCCTTCCCTGTCCTCACATACTACCAGAGTGCCTGTGAGCCAGAGTTACGCTAACGTCATCACAGCACCATTTCCTCCCTCCAACTGCCATGCATGAGCTACATTCACACATAATGGAGTGAATTAGACATACACACACACAAACACGCTCATTATTCACTCCAACATTTTCTGCAGACATGCACACACCTGGTAGGTTGTACTGACAGTTGGGGGTCTCCGTTTTCTATTGTGTGTGTGTGTGTGTGTGTGTGTGTGTGTGTGTGTGTGTGTGTGTGTGTGTGTGTGTGTGTGTGTGTGTTGCTTAGGATTTCAGTTTCTATGGTAGTGTCTGAGTTTGTGTAGGAGTGATGTGTCTGTGTGTTAGTTGTAAAGAAAGTACAGCAAACATCAGAGATAGAGATCAAAAGGAGTAAGAAGAGGATTGCACGCTGAAAGAAAAGCCTTTCAGTTCAAATGTGGACATTGTTTCCACACAAACTTGCATCTTGCCCATATTCACAGCTATTTGAACCAATTGCGCAATATCTAAAATCTCAAGTAGGGGAGAACGGGGTAAGTAGGCACACTTTTTACTCTAGTGAGAATTGCTCATCACCAAAACATCTGTCAATAGCCATTCCTACATTAAATTGAAGCTTAAGGTGTTGGCTAGAAATGTGTGTCTCTCTTTTTTTCCAACTTATTGTAATGAAGAAGTACTTTACCATCAAAGACACTCTGACACATTGTGACAACCAACCCCATCAAGGGGTCGGTTGTCACACACAATGGGGTTGTTTGTCACAATGTTATCTTAATGGGAAAAATCTTAAAAAGAAGGCAAGGAGGCAGAACCAAATTTGAATGTTTAATTGCATTGTCAAGTTGACAAATAGGCCTACATAACGTTCTGTAGCCTTGGCAGCTGGTCTAGTTTGGGATGCACTGGGTTGTTTTGATTTTGTTGCCCTTTTTTCTTTTGCTTGCTTGCTGCCTTTTCCTGCTCTATTCTTTCCTTCTCTGGGGTGTCAGTGAGGATACAGCTTGACAATTTCTTTCGTTATTGGGTTCCTTTTCTGGCTGCAGCCTTGAGATAACATGTGACAACCAACCCCCCAAAAAATTTGACGACCAACCCCAACTTGAATTTCTTGCTAGCATCAAGGCCAACAACCATCTGACAACTAATTAGCTTGCTAACCACAATCTAAACTATAGTTTACCCTTCACACTTTCTGAGGGTAACAAGTGTTTTGTTATAAGCCCATTGTGTAAAAGCCTAGAAGAAAAATACTGAGAAGCAAAATATTTTGAATTTGACATGAAAAACACAAAACATCCTCTCACCTGAAATGCAGCTGTCTTCCTCCAAGGAAGTCTATGTATGTGACCTCTGATCCCAATTCTGGACCTTTTTTATATCAACATTTCAGAGCTAGCGCGCTCTGGTGGCGAGATATAACGAACGTGACATCCAACCCATGTGACAAATTACCCCGTTCTCCCCTACTACCAGTAACAAGTATGTCCTTGAATCGATCTTGATGGAGGTGATCAATTATGTAATTTTTCACATTTAAAAAAAATAATCAAAATGAGGATACAACATATAAAGCTGCTGATAAACTTTAACAGTTAGTGCTATTGGATGCCATTTAAGTCTTAACAGTGGCAACAAGGGGAATTCCGGGTTACAGAGCATGGAGTAGGTGCGATCGCTTTCTAGCTCCCACTAACTATTTCAGACATAACTGACTAAACCCTATTTTCATCAATTTTTTTTGTGCTTGTATTGCTGGTAACACTAACACTGATTCGGAAAAATGCCTAAAGGAAAGAAAAACGCAAAAAGAGATTCGGCAGAGTCAGATATGTCCTCCTCGGACAGCGTTAGCATTGACGTTAGTGCTAGCTCAACGGCTTCCATTCCGGACTTGCTTGAGCAGCATAGAGCAGCCATAGCCGCTGAGTTCAAGTCATCGTTCGCCAGCATGGACACTAATGCCTCGTTTCCACCGAGTAGAGCGGGTCGGATCGGAGCGGCTCAGAGCGGGACAGCTCACTTTTAAGAATCTCGGTGTTGTTTCCACCGCCGACCCTACCCTTACTGGTAGGGCGGGGTTTAGGCTGGACTGCGATAGCCGCCGCCAGAATGTGGGTCTGTCGGCGCTGTGGAACAACTGTGGTCAAGCCAGCGGTCTCTTGTTTTTGCTTGGTCAAACCAGCCGCTTCTTTATTTATTCCCCCCTTGTTGTGAGCACAGAGACGGCTCGGTGCAACTGATAAGAGACGGTGAGCGAACAGCGCTGGCTGCGGCAGCTACGTGACATCGTAGCAGTGGGACACAGTGTAGCCAACTGATTCATTTAATGACGAGGAAAAACACCACACAATAAACAGTGCCGCGCTCACATTTTCGCCAAAAGTCTCTTCACTCTAGCCGAGGTGACTACAAACGGCGGAAATGATTCAAACCAGCCGCTTCTTTATTTATTCCCCCCGTGTTGTTGTGAGCGTGTATTTACTACTATCTATGGCGTAAACACACAGAGACGGCTCGGCGCAACTCATAGAGACAGTGAGCGAACAGTGCTGGCTGCGGCAGCTACGCAGTGGGACACAGTGTAACCAACTGATTAATTTATTGACGAGGAAAAACACCACACAATAAACAGTGCTGTGCTCACATTTTCGCCAAAACACAAGACTCTCTTCACTCTTGCCGAGGTGACTACACATGGCGGAAATGATTCTTTCGGCCAATCAAATGACGGCAGTGTGTAGCTCCGCATTTTCGGCACCCTTTCAGGCGGCTAGTACCCCTACGGAGGAGTACTGAGATTTGGAGCGGCTCAGAGCGGTTAGGTGCGCTTAAACCGTACCCTACCCAACTTTTGGCAAATGAAAAGCCAAACTACCCGGACCAAACCGCTCCGATCCGACGGGTCGGATCGGAGCGGTTTGGTCCGGGTAGTTTGGTCCGGGTCCGCTCTACTCGGTGGAAACGAGGCATAAGCTAGACAACAACCAGGCCGTGGTCTCAGGCCAGGGGAAATGTATAACCGATCTCGAGGAGAATGCAGAAACTGTTTGCGGACGCCTGGAGCAACTTGAGGCTACGTGCTCCTCACTGCAGGAAGATAACAAGTCGCTGAAATCTAAACTATCGGATTTGGAAGAGAGAAGTAGGAGACAGAACGTTCGTATTGTGGGCTTACCAAAGTCACTTGAGGGCGCACGCCCCACCGCCTTTTTCTCCGAGCTCCTCGTCAAGGTTTTTGGTAATCAAGCTCTCCCTTCTCCCCCGGAGCTGGACAGAGCTCACCGCACTCTGGCACCCAAACCTGGCCCGCGTGAGAGACCACGTCCCGTCATCATCCGCTTCCACCGATACCAGACTAAAGACTTGATCATGAGAGAGGCACGTAAACAAGGTGAGCTGGAATACCACGGCCACAAGCTCCGGTTCTACGAGGATTACAGCGCGGAGGTTTTGAAGCAGCGGACTGAATACAAGGGGCTCATGGCTGAGCTGAGAGAAGGTGGTTGCGGTCCGTCTCTGAAGCATCTAACTACATCTCTACTTTGGGTGTGAGTCCGTAGTAAATACGATTGCCTGCTGTGAGTATACAAATGTGGACAAATGCTCTTTTCATATCCCCAGCCAATCTCTCAGACATTTTTTTCTCCCTTTTTAAAATGAGTAAATCAGCTGGGTGAGCGTGACTTTTTTGTTGCTTGTCATTTTGACATATTGTTTAATTCACTCACTTTATTTATTTGCATCTCTATTTTAAAACGGCTGGATAAGCGTGTCTGTTTTGTTTTTTTGCCATTTGGACAGCTTGTCTAACTCACGCCTTTATTTTTGTTTGTATTTTGAATCTGCTGACTGTGTTGTCATTTTGACAGTTTGCTGGATTGTTCATAGTGTTACTAGCTGTTATGGGGTGAATTGTACAAGACTTATGTGGGAGCTAGCACAGATCAGGAAGTTAAAGCTTGGAATGTTTGTTGTGAGACTAGCAGAGGTGGGCAGAGTAGCCAAAAAATGTACTCAAGTAAAAGTAAGTTACTTTAAGATTATAATTACTCAAGTAGAAGTAAAAGTACTCATAAAAATTATTACTCGAGTAAGAGTAAAAAAGTATGCCGTGAAAAGACTACTCAAGTACTCAAGAGTACAAGTAGGCCTACTGAATTACTCCGGATTTATTTTTGAAATATACAGAGCAACACAAACGGTACAGAATAGACGCGAACATAATATAAAACAGCAATGTTCAAATAAAGATATGTTAAATAACATAATTTTAAATAAAACAATAAATAAGGTATTTAAAAATCAAATTAATAACCCTTGAACTCAAACAATAATACATTAATTATCTGCCAAATTAAATACATCACCTTTCAAATAAAATGATAATAAATTAGGCTTGTCCAAAATTATATTAATTAAAACCAATACACTTATAACACTGTCGCAATTGTTTTGCACATACACATTTTAAAACAAATTCCTACAATATGTTACTGGCCCTGAGAAAATTATCTAGGTTGTGTTTAGCCCCAAAAATATAAAACACGCAAAATTAAACTTCGTTACACATCAAAACCTGCTGGCACACTCACTTAACATATGAAACTACAGAGTGGCTGAACAAAGAGACCACTCTCAGACTCTCACACAGCCAGACTGGGGCATGCGAAGTGAGTAGGCTACAGGGAGAACAGGACATGTGTCAAAGAAGAACAGTTTCTCTGTAATTGCGGGTGTGTGGGAGTCTATGTCACTGTGATTGTGAGTGTGTGATTGTTATTTTGTGAGTTTGTGTAATTGAGAGCTTGTGAGTTTGTATGTGAGGCCAGACGAGTGGCTATTGCTCCTCGGAATCAGCGGTTTCTTCGCGAACATAATATAAAACAGCAATGTTCAAATAAAGATACAAACGGCGGAAATTTTCTCGACTCACCCAGATAGTCGGTAAAATATGCGTTTAACCTACATGGCACGGCCACGGACACAACATCGGTGCGGAACCGCATCCTTTAAAAAAGTCCGCGGACATTGTTGAGCCCTATGACAACATGACAACACTTGTCATGTGACTCAAGTAGCTGCATTTGATTGGCAAGCTTTTGTAATGTGGTTTTTATTGGTTGAAATAGTCACGTGATAGAGATGTTGGCTGAAGACGTCCCCGGGGAGAGAAATCATGAGAGAAATAGCTCTCACATGTAATAAATAAAATATATAAAAAAATAAGGACGACCGTCACGTAGCCAAATGGAACGGCGTAAAAGTACCGTTCTTTCTTCAAATATTTACTCAAGTAAAATTAAAAGTATGTTGCAATAAAACTACTCCTAAAATTACAATTTATTCAAAAAGTTACTCAAGTATTTGTAACGGAGTAAATGTAGCGCGTTACGACCCACCTCTGGAGACTAGTAAGGGTCTTTTGGGGTTTGCTGTTTAGAGCAATATATGGGGTGGGGTCTGGGTGGGGTGGGTTGGTGTTAACTCGGGGTTTAGCTGCTGTGTTTTCAGTTATTTATGTTTTCCTATTTTTTGTGTTTTTCTTTTCCTCTGTATTTTGCTACTCTGTCCTTGTGCCTCTCTTTTTCTTATCGGAGCAACTCTTTTTATTTTTATTTTCACTATAACTGAGCTAGATGAAGGGCAATCTTAATTTAATTAGTTGGAATGGCAAGGGGCTAAATCACCAAGTGAAAAGGGGTAAGGTCTTAACCCACCTAAAACGGCTCAGGGCTGGAATAGTTTTCCTTCAAGAAACCCACTTACATGACTCTGACCATGGGCGATTAAGTAAATGCTGGCGTGGACAATTTTTCCATTCTAATTTCAGGGGTACGGCTAGGGGCACTGCTATCCTTATTGATAGTAATATTCCTTTTGAGTCCTCAAACATTATATCAGATAAAAATGGACGTTTTATTATTGTTTCAGGCAAACTTTACAATAAGTCAGTCATCTTGGCCAACGTCTACGCGCCTAACGTTGATGATGTAGAATTCTTTAAGAGATTTTTTTCTCAACTCCCTGATCTCAATTCCCATTCTCTTATTCTTGGTGGGGATTGTAATTGTTATTTAGATCCAGTCTTAGACCGCTCTTCCCCAACCCTGCCACTCTTAGCAGATTTGCAGGTTATATCAAATCATTTCTTGCTGATTATAGCCTCTCTGATCCATACAGGTTTGTATACCCCATAGGAAGAGAATATTCATTCTTTTCACATGTCCACCACACTTACACCCGAATTGATAATTTTTTTGTTGATAATTCATTGATGTCAGACCTTAAGTCATGCAGTTATGAAAGTATTGTGATCTCAGATCACGCTCCTCTGCTCCTTCAACTGGCTTTCTCTGACGTTGAGTATACAAGAAGGCAGTGGAGACTGGATCCATTGTTGCTCACAGATGAGAGTTTTCTTTCACACATCTCTACACATATTAAAACTTTTTTGAGTATAAGTAAAACACCAGATGTGTCCAATGCAACAATTTGGGAAGCTCTGAAAGCCTATTTGAGAGGTGAAATTATATCATTTGCAGCATACAAAAATAAGTGTACAAAACAGAAACAAACTGAAATTGCTGATCAGATTCTTAACATAGACAGACAATATGCTAATTCACCTTCATCTGAACTTTACAAAGAACGTTTAAAACTTCAGACAGAATTCAACCTTCTTTCCTCTCGTCAAGTTGCTGACCAGTTGCTTAGGAGCAGAAGTACTTTTTACGAGCATGGTGACAAGATTGGTAAACTCCTGGCCAATCAACTGCGCGGATTTAGAGCGAAGCAACTTATCCCTGGAATACGGATCAGGGGCCGTATTCACAAAACATTTGATCTTAGCGCTAAGAGTACTCCTAAGGAGCACTAAAAGTTCTTAGTAAGGAGTAATTTCTTAAAACCTATTCACAAAGCTGATACGATCAACTTTTACTAAGGAATGGGAGGGACTCCTAAGCTAAGAATAGAGGGCGGTGTTGACCCTGTTGCTATGGATGATGTCATGTTCATACCTTCTATGCCCACAGTGATTGGCTGAGAGGGAATGAGAGCTAAGAGTGAGTTTATGATAGAACCACTGTGGGAGATATCCATATCGTGTCGCTGTATTAAAGTGAAGAGTTTTTATATACAAATAATGACAAGTGACACTGATTTAACATGAACCCAAGATACTGCAGGGTTTCCCACACATTCGTTCACAATTAACCTACAATAGCGCCACATTGGTCTATTCATTTAAAATTTTACAATGATTTGAATCGGAGAAAATATCCTCATTGAACAGCTGCACACCATGCACTCTCACTGTATTTCCCTCAACAGCGGAATATGCAGCAATGGTCAGACAGCGATAACCAGGAAATTCACAATTTAGAAACAACAACTGGCAAAATCGTAAAGTGCATGCGGAAGGAAAAAGGCGAGACACGCAACTATACAGTAGCGGACCTGTGGAATGGAGGAGATGGAAGCGCCACATATGGGCCTACTCTAGTAACATATTAATTAAACCCAAACGTGACACCAACAGTAACTTTCAGTGCATCGTAAACCCAAAGCAACTGCAGGAAAAGGAACTTAATAATTAATAAATAATTTTTGGTAACACTTTAGTTCGATAGTCCACAGTTGACACTCAACAAGCCATCAGTTGATACGCAGTTGCATGTCAACAGTGAATGAGTTTACATATCTCAACAGATAAGTAACATGAATTCAACTAACTGTAAGTTAACTATAAGTTGCACTATTAGTAGATGATTAGTTGATATTCAACAGAGCTTGTTCAACAGATAAAAAAACAAGGATTCAACTAACTGTCTGTTAACTATAGGTTGCACTATTAGTAGATGTTTAGTTGATATTCAACAGTGAGTAAGTTGATACATATTTAGAATGCATTCAACTGTCAGTTAACTATAAGTTGCATGTTTAGTAGATGTTGTTTTGTACACGTAGCATGCATTCAACTAACTGTCAGTTAACTATTAGTTGCATTATTAGTAGATGGTTAGTTGATATTAAACAGTGAGTTAGTTGATACTTAACAAAGCTTGTCATCAAATATGTAACATGCATTCAACTAAGTGTTAGTTAACTATACGATCATTTTATTTTGTTAATTTATTTTTACAAATACAGTCTGCAACAGACATTGTACTTTTTATTACATGTTCTTTACAAATATTCAACTATCAGTTGAGTGTCAACTTCTAGTAACTTGACTATCAACTGCTGTTATCAACCAATTCTCAACTTACGTTTCATATGGATCAACTTTCCCCCACTCACAAGGAACACATCTAATGAATGAACATTCAACCCTCTGTTGATCATATATGTTCATTGTAAAATAAAGATGAGAATGTTTTATCAATCAATAGGCACTACCTGTAGGTGACTACCTGTTGATTGTCATATGACTGTCGACAAACTATCAGTCAATATTCAACTTAGCATAAGTAGACAGGTCTTGGGACTGTCAAATTAAAGTGAAAACAGTTTAGTGTCTACACACTATTAACAGAGCAAAACAGAGAAAATAGTTGATTCTCAACAAACTATCAGTCGACGTTCAACTAAGCATTAGTAGAGAGGTCTTAGGACTGTCAAATTAAAGTGAAAACAGTTTAGTGTCTGTAGACACTCTACAAACTAGTAACAGTAGAAAATAGAGACAAGTTTTGCTCAACTGATGAGTAACACTGGATGACCCCAAAGTAAAGTTAAAAAATATATAGGCAGCATATCTGAACAGGAAAGAACATTTATTTGAAGTAAATTTAACTTGTTTCAGTAGTTACACAACATGTAGGTACACAGCAAGTACCATCAATACCTCTAAAAAAGACAATAAAACTAATGCATGTATTTATTTAGGTGTCACTTAGGCAATTGTTTAACGACAGATCGTCCAAAAATTGACATTCAAAAAGCTCAGTAAAGTGTACCACAACACCCAGTACCACTAGTTATGATACTGAGCAAACATATGTAATATATAACATCAGTTCTCATGAAACGCTTTGTTATGGTAAGAAAAAGATATATAATTTTGTTATGGACCAGAATATCTGAAGCTCCTAGTAGCTCGGGAGGAAATGGATTAACAGCAATGGTGAAACAAGACACACTGATTCAGCAGTTAGGTTTGACAAGTAAATGTAAAATACTTATTTTCTACTCTCTCTTCCTTGAAGTGTATGTCATTGTTGATTCTCAGTAAAACATAAAAAAAACACAACAGTGCCATTTTTTTCATTATGGACTCAAGATAAAAACAACTTAATTATCACTCTCCTGTGACCAACCACTAGTTTAACCTGGTCCTGCCACTGTTATTTGACTGAGCACATTTGAATAATTTTTCGCTCTCTTTAGATCCAGTTGTTGGGTTACTAGCCACTCCAGGCCTGCTGTACTCCTCTTCAATTTAAGCAGTCGGGCTGAAGAATCCAGGAATCTTGTCCTATCACCCAGTTGATGAACATGGAAAGAAATGATCTGAGAATTACCACAAAATAGTTCAAATGCATTTTGATTTCCTTTATCTAAATCATTATAGCATTGTGGTTCCACATTCAAACACATAATGCTTTATATTGCTTTAATAAAATATATTTGGTACCCTAATCGAATAAAATTCTCACTGAACCTTGTACAGATTGAAATTATTTTTTAATTAAAGAAACATGTAATCTCTATGACCATTCTACACAACACCACATGCATAGACTCAGTTTTTGCTCACTTTAGACTGAAATAGCAATGTGCACTTTGAATGTGGAACATGCAAACATTTATTCAAATACAGTTTAGTGTCTATAAACACACTTTATTTAGACAGATACTTGTGAAGCTAGGCAGCGCTAGGCTCATGCTAACGTTGCTAATATAGCTAGCGCGCTAGGCGCGGCGCTAATGCTAACGTGGCTATGCTAGCGGGAGGCCGCGTCGCTAATATATATGACATTATTGTTACATACACAAAACGATATCTCACAAATACCTCAGTTAACTCACCAATTATTCCCTTTGGCTAATGGCAGCATACTTGTGACCACCACGGGTCTTCAGTGTGAGATGGATTGGTTGGTCAAGCTGGCTTTTAGCACATAGCTTTACTGTCCAGGCACACATCCATTTTTTAGCTGCCCAGGTCAGTAAAACGAGCCCTCTCTGTCTCGAAAAAGCCCTAACCACGCTGGGGCAGTTCAAGTGCTTGAAAAAGGTGGGTAATCGTAATGTCGATAATATTCGAAAATCCAGACTCCAAACATATTATCACCTTCCCAAAGTTTAAATACATATTTATAGATAGATAGTTTTTTTATATAATTGTTAATATCAGCAATGGCTGTATAAACCTCTCAAGATTAGAGGACCTAAATAGGCCTACATAGAGTGGTGTGCAATACAATGAGAACGTATAGTGGTTACTGATAAATAACAACTATAACCTGTAGGACATTATTGATAATATTGTGAGCAGAAAGTATATGAAAAAAATATATATTGATCTATTAATGTGTATTTTAAACTTTGGGAAGGTGAAAATATGTTTGGAGAGACTTTATTTAGGAAACATATTTCATTTCTAACTGTATCGACATTACGATTTCCCACTTTTTTCAAGCACTTGAACTCCCCCAGCTTGGTTGGTAAGGGCTGTTTAAGCGAGAGGTCTCGTTCTTTACTGGCAGCTAAAGAGAAGGTTGTGTGTCTGGTCAGTAAAAGCAGCAGCTATATGCTAAAGACCGCTTGACCAACCAATCCATCTCACACTGAAGACCCGTGGTGGTCACAAGTATGCTGCCATTAGCCAAAGGGAATAATTGGTGAGTTAACTGAGGTATTTGTGAGATATCGTTTTGTGTATGTAACAATAATGTCATATATATTAGCGACGCGGCCTCCCGCTAGCATAGCCACGTTAGCATTAGCGCCGCGCCTAGCGCGCTAGCTATATTAGCAACGTTAGTATGAGCCTAGCGCTGCCTAGCTTCACAAGTATCTGTCTAAATAAAGTGTGTTTATAGACACTAAACTGTATTTGAATAAATGTTTGCATGTTCCACATTCAAAGTGCACATTGCTATTTCAGTCTAAAGTGAGCAAAAACTGAGTCTATGCATGTGGTGTTGTGTAGAATGGTCATAGAGATTACATGTTTCTTTAATTAAAAAATAATTTCAATCTGTACAAGGTTCAGTGAGAATTTTATTCGATTAGGGTACCAAATATATTTTATTAAAGCAATATAAAGCATTATGTGTTTGAATGTGGAACCACAATGCTATAATGATTTAGATAAAGGAAATCAAAATGCATTTGAACTATTTTGTGGTAATTCTCAGATCATTTCTTTCTATGTTCATCAACTGGGTGATAGGACAAGATTCCTGGATTCTTCAGCCCGACTGCTTAAATTGAAGAGGAGTACAGCAGGCATGGAGTGGCTAGTAACCCAACAACTGGATCTAAAGAGAGCGAAAAATTATTCAAATGTGCTCAGTCAAATAACAGTGGCAGGACCAGGTTAAACTAGTGGTTGGTCACAGGAGAGTGATAATTAAGTTGTTTTTATCTTGAGTCCATAATGAAAAAAATGGCACTGTTGTGTTTTTTTTATGTTTTACTGAGAATCAACAATGACATACACTTCAAGGAAGAGAGAGTAGAAAATAAGTATTTTACATTTACTTGTCAAACCTAACTGCTGAATCAGTGTGTCTTGTTTCACCATTGCTGTTAATCCATTTCCTCCCGAGCTACTAGGAGCTTCAGATATTCTGGTCCATAACAAAATTATATATCTTTTTCTTACCATAACAAAGCGTTTCATGAGAACTGATGTTATATATTACATATGTTTGCTCAGTATCATAACTAGTGGTACTGGGTGTTGTGGTACACTTTACTGAGCTTTTTGAATGTCAATTTTTGGACGATCTGTCGTTAAACAATTGCCTAAGTGACACCTAAATAAATACATGCATTAGTTTTATTGTCTTTTTTAGAGGTATTGATGGTACTTGCTGTGTACCTACATGTTGTGTAACTACTGAAACAAGTTAAATTTACTTCAAATAAATGTTCTTTCCTGTTCAGATATGCTGCCTATATATTTTTTAACTTTACTTTGGGGTCATCCAGTGTTACTCATCAGTTGAGCAAAACTTGTCTCTATTTTCTACTGTTACTAGTTTGTAGAGTGTCTACAGACACTAAACTGTTTTCACTTTAATTTGACAGTCCTAAGACCTCTCTACTAATGCTTAGTTGAACGTCGACTGATAGTTTGTTGAGAATCAACTATTTTCTCTGTTTTGCTCTGTTAATAGTGTGTAGACACTAAACTGTTTTCACTTTAATTTGACAGTCCCAAGACCTGTCTACTTATGCTAAGTTGAATATTGACTGATAGTTTGTCGACAGTCATATGACAATCAACAGGTAGTCACCTACAGGTAGTGCCTATTGATTGATAAAACATTCTCATCTTTATTTTACAATGAACATATATGATCAACAGAGGGTTGAATGTTCATTCATTAGATGTGTTCCTTGTGAGTGGGGGAAAGTTGATCCATATGAAACGTAAGTTGAGAATTGGTTGATAACAGCAGTTGATAGTCAAGTTACTAGAAGTTGACACTCAACTGATAGTTGAATATTTGTAAAGAACATGTAATAAAAAGTACAATGTCTGTTGCAGACTGTATTTGTAAAAATAAATTAACAAAATAAAATGATCGTATAGTTAACTAACACTTAGTTGAATGCATGTTACATATTTGATGACAAGCTTTGTTAAGTATCAACTAACTCACTGTTTAATATCAACTAACCATCTACTAATAATGCAACTAATAGTTAACTGACAGTTAGTTGAATGCATGCTACGTGTACAAAACAACATCTACTAAACATGCAACTTATAGTTAACTGACAGTTGAATGCATTCTAAATATGTATCAACTTACTCACTGTTGAATATCAACTAAACATCTACTAATAGTGCAACCTATAGTTAACAGACAGTTAGTTGAATCCTTGTTTTTTTATCTGTTGAACAAGCTCTGTTGAATATCAACTAATCATCTACTAATAGTGCAACTTATAGTTAACTTACAGTTAGTTGAATTCATGTTACTTATCTGTTGAGATATGTAAACTCATTCACTGTTGACATGCAACTGCGTATCAACTGATGGCTTGTTGAGTGTCAACTGTGGACTATCGAACTAAAGTGTTACCTAATTTTTTATATAAATATAATAAATATAAATGTGTCTATACTTTCTAAATATAGCTTTACTAAGATCATTAAACCCTTACAGCTATTAAGGTACCTTTTGTAAAGCTCACTAGCATTAAATCTCTCCAAAATGCCATCAAATGAGTGGCTGTGATTTACTCTTAGTGGCTTAGGAGTCCTCTCGAGGACTCCTAGCTTTTCATAGATTTAGGAGCTAGTTTTAGCGCTAAAATGCTTTGTGAATTACACTTATCTTAAAAAGTTAGGAGTCCTAAAATTAGGAGTGAGACGCCCCTTATTTTTGAGAGTTACTCCTAAATCAGCAAGTTAGCCTTAAAATGTTTTGTGAATACGGCCCCTGAAATTGATAAACGAAAAGTTCAAAACATTCTATTCAAATTTGTATAGTTCTGATTGTACAGTAGACGTAACGGTGATGGAAACCTTTTTCAGTAACCTAAACATGCCTTCCCTTTCTCAAGACCTGAGACATAGCCTTGAGGCACCTATTACTCAGAAGGAAATTATTGCAGCAATAACATCTATGCAGTCAGGCAAATCTCCTGGTCCAGACGGACTTCCATCTGACTTTTTTAAGAAATGTTCAGCCGAATTGTCGCAATTTTTATGTTCAGTATTCTCAGACTCATTTGACTCAGGTAAACTCCCGCCTTCGTTCTATCAGGCCTGTATTTCCCTGTTGTTAAAAAGGATAAAGATCCTCTAGATTGTGCATCATACCGACCAATTTCACTATTAAATACGGATGTGAAGATACTTGCTAAAATTCTCGCCCACAGATTGGAGGATGTTCTCCCCTCTATCATATCCCCCGACCAAACTGGGTTTATAAAGGGACGCCAATCATTTTATAATATCCGCCGGTTAATGAATATTTTATATTCCCCCAGAAATATTGAATCAGAATGCCTCGCTTCTATGGATGCTGAAAAAGCATTTGATAGAGTAGAATGGAATTATTTGTTTTTTACCCTTGAAAAATTCGGTTTGGGTCCTGTTTTCACTTCTTGAGTTAAATTATTATATGCATGCCCTTCTGCCTCAGTATTAACAAACAGCCGCTACTCAAGCAGTTTTGATCAGCACCGTGGGACCCGGCAGGTTTGTCCTTTGAGCCTGCTCCTTTTTGCTATTGCAATCGAACCACTTGCGATTGCCATTCGCAGTAACAAACCGATTCAGGGGATATGGAGAGGAGGAATTGAACATAAGGTATCATTATACGCCGATTACTTACTTTTGTTTGTAGCCAAGCCAGCCACCTCTTTACCGGAGGCACTTTCTGTGTTGGAGGTCTTTGGTCAGTTTTCTGGCTATAAACTTAACTTGAGTAAGAGCGAACTCTTTCCGATTAATAAAGAAGCTCTTAAACTTGATTATACAGCTCTCCCACTCAAAGTGGTGACAGATCATCTGAGTTACCTTGGGGTATGTTTTACCAGAAATTTTAAAAACCTATTTAAATCGAACTTCCTCAAATTATTGGATCAGGCGAAGCAAATATTATCGAAGTGGTCTCCTCTGGCTTTCTCTCTTATAGGTAGAATAAATTCAATTAAAATGACATTACTCCCAAAGTTCCTATATCTATTCCAATGTCTCCCCATCTTTCTCCCCAAATCCTTTTTTCAGGCCCTTGACTCTTTAATGACAAATTATATTTGGAATGGTAAACACCCTCGGTTACGGAAAGCTTTTCTTCAAAGACCCAAACAAACAGGTGGAATGGCCCTCCCTAATTTCCAATACTATTACTGGGCTGCTAATATCCGTTCTTTAGTGTATTGGGTGCATTTTCACCTTGACGACTCAGCCCCAGTCTGGGTAACAATGGAGTCCAGCGCTATTAGCCCATTGTCTCTATCTGCCCTCTTAAGCGCCGCACTTCCACTCTCTTCGGCTATTCCCAACAATAGTCCCGTGATTAAGCACTCCCTTCGAATCTGGACCCAATTTAGGAAGAATTTTGGAATGCAGAATTTTTCACTTTTCAGCCCAATTGCAGCTAATCATTTGTTTACTCCCTCGACGGTGGATGGTGCATTTAAGATCTGGCATAAAAAAGGCTTAAAATGCATTGGCGATTTATTTATTAATGATCTATTTGCTAGTTTTTCTCAATTGACAAAACATTTTGGTATCGAAAAGACAATTTTTTCCGATTTCTGCAAATCAGGCATTTTACGCAGAAGTTAATTCCCCAATTCCCTTATAAACCGCCAGCCAATCATGTCGATTTGTTTCTTTCTGTAAACCCCACATTAAAAGGCTCAATTTCTGTGTTTTTCAACCTTATTTCAAAGTTGCATAGCCCCTCTTTAGCAGCTATAAGAACCCTGTGGGAGCAGGACCTATGCTCTGCCTTCACAGATCACATGTGGGATTCAGTCCTGGATCGGATACACTCTACCTCCAAGTGTGCCCGAGATGCTCTTGTGCAATTTCAAGTAGTACATCGTATCCACATATCTAAAACTAAATTAGCTCGTATGTTCCCTGATGTAGACCCGACCTGTGATAGCTGTAAGAGCGCACCGGCATCACTCTTTCACATGTATTGGTTGTGTCCCACCTTGACTGAGTTCTGGACATCAGTTTTTCAAACAATTTCTGAAGTACTTCAGCATCAAATTGAGCGGAACCCTTTTACTGCAATTTTTGGCATTGCTCCAAATTCGGGCTTGCCTAAAGTGAAGCTGAAGGTACTGGCCTTCACCTCTCTACTTGCTCGTAGGGTTATCTTACTCAAATGGAAAGATCCTGCTCCTCCTTCCCACTCACATTGGATTAGAGACATTATGTCATGTATGAATCTAGAGAAAATACGTTACACTACCCAGGGATCTGAGAATACATTTTACAAAATATGGCGCCCCTTCTTAAATTATTTTAAGAAGCCAACTACAACAATAGAAGAGTAGCTACCCCCTCCCCTCTTTTATTTAATTCAATTGTATTTCTTTATGTTTTTTGTTTCATAGTGATTATTTATTTTTATTTCTTAAAGTGTGTATTTAGTTTCTGCCATTTTTAACATTATGTATTATATTGTGTACTAATTTCTTAATGCAGGATTGTTTGTAATTGGGTGTGAGGGTGGGATATGGGTGGGGTATGTTCGGGGGAAAAAAAGGGGAAAAAATGTATAATCCATTGTACTGCAATTGCTTTGCAACTCTGTCATTTAATAAAACAAACTTTGAAAGAACAGTGGCAACACGTAACTTGTTACTGTAAAAGGAAGTTTCACAGTGTAGTGACAAGAGACAGCTGTGGGAGATGAGAGCTGTCTGACAACAAGGGGAAATGTCACAGTTAGTACATGTCATGTTTGGAGGGACTCACACTGAAGTGTGTGTGTGTGTGTGTTATGTTGTCCCGTATTAATCACACACAACTCTGAAAACTGCAGACGTTTGTGTCCTCCTGTTGCTTCCGACAGCAACTGCCGCCCGTGACACAGACGTGGCCGTTAGCAGTTCAAAACACAGGCTTGCATGCTTCTATGTTTGGCCGAGCGCAGCAGCTGATCCTGGGTCAGCCACAACGTTAGAGTGACTGTGGTGCAGAGCGGGTGGGATGCACGGGGTGGGTCATTCTGTGCATGCGTTAAAAAAATTACCGCAATAATTCCAGTAAAGAATCACCTTGCGTTAACGCGTTCATTTTGACAGCCCTATTTTTTTAACAAGTATTCTCCAGAAACGTTGACTCCACCTTAATTCCCCCTTCATTTCACCCGTAGTGCACAAAACATCCCCGTGTGCCCTAAACTACTTCCTCATAGATATAGACATCATGATCCCTCTACATATAGCATCAGTTGTGTCACAGCACAGCTGTAGAAAACTGATGGCTTTTATTTGTAAATTGAATGGCTGGTTATTTCTAAATGTAATGGCTGGTTATCTCTGCAGCTTGAATGCTGACCACCCAAATGATCTTCTCCAAATCCAAGCAGTGGTGAGGCCCGTGTGACAAACATTCTTTTATTTGTAACGGTCAGCAGTCCCATGGATGACTGGCAGTTGTACGCACATGCAGTACAAATGCAACAGCTGCACATGTGTGGCAAATGTTGCAGTGTGCAGGCGCCAAGTGCAGTATGTAAAGAATCACATGCATGTCCAGTGCACCAGCTATTAGTGTGTTGTTGGGGAGTGTAACACCCGCTCCAGTCCCACCAGTAGAGTAAGCACCCTATAGACCCGACAGTAAAATGACTGAAGAGTTTCATCCTTTATAAGTTCTGATACAGTGACAGATGCCACAACCTCTCAAAGTTGAACATTGAGGGCAGCTTGGCTAATGGTCTGATCAAAGTGTTTATTTTTTTTCTCAGAAAAAATCCTGAAATAAATAGCATCTTTGAAAATAAACTCCGAATTTTGAAGGATCATCTGCATCATTAGCTCAGTCAAGGCCTTTGGTTCAAGTGCTTTAATTTTTAAACATGACATTATTATTATTACCCTGCTATTGGCACAAGAGGGTGATTTAATAGATAAAGTATGTGGTTATTCATACTTGCACACAGTCATCCTAACTATCTACAATATATGATTTGAGTGAAACTTTGTATTCAGCTCTGAGCAACGTTACAAGGTCCTGAGTAGGCTAATTGTAGGCCATGTGTCAGTAGGGTGTAATTGTGTCCAGTGAAGTGGAGCACATACTGAATATTAGGCAGGCACACACACACACACACACAATTCATCACACATACTCCACAGACGCACACACAGGAACATACAAAAGTTAATACCCACTGTAAAATGGGACATTCAGGTTTCTATAATGTGTGTGTTCCAGCAGTGTGTGGTGAGTGTGTGTCCTGAGGTTCAACTGCAATCTGTAAACAATGTTTTTGGCGTGGAGGGAAGAAAAACAAGAAGCCAAGGGTGAAATGTTTAAGAGGGAGGGACCGTGTAAGAGAGCACTGAACTAGCGATGCCTGACTTTCACAGCCACTGTTGCTTCTGCAGTAAACTAAGACATGCACTGGATCTGTGTCAACCATGTGGATACTGTCAGCACAGAACATAAACACAGCAACACTCCAATAAGTTCCACTTCATAATAAAGTGAAAACACTGACTGTAAAGCAGGACTCTTTACTGCTAATAGTGGGATATCACAGCGCATTATTGTTCGGCAGTACATTGCCACGGAAAGCCACTTATTATACTCCTCTAATTAACAACCTGACAATAAGATTTGTCGCACTGGCTACACTTCCCAGTGTGGTTATTTTCTGACAGCACCACCCAACAATTAAATTAGCGCCTGTCGATCAAAGATCAGATTAAACTGAGTCCCCTTTTTTAAATAACTTGTGCTGCTGTGTTAATGGAATGAATGACATGGATTTGCTGGTGCTGTCAACATGCAGAAAACAGAGATTTCCCATGAACGGACGTTAGGCCATTCAGCAAACTAATTACTTCCGATGCATGACAAAAATGCTGAGACGGAATGGACTCTTGACCATCACCCTGCTGAGCGATAAGGGCTTCAATAAGTAGTAACATACTATTAATCTGCCTGCATGGGTTGGTACTGTCGATGGGGTTTTGTTTCTATGCAACTGTCATTATTTCTGTTTTACTTCAGAGACTCGGCATTCTAGAAATGGTTTTGTTTAAACCTAATTCCTCTGCCATGAGGAAGATGGAATTGTTTGTACAAAGTTTAGATGAATGTGTGACTAAGAGGCAACAAAAAAATTAAAGTTGCCATTACAAGCTTTCATCATCACAGTGGAATGTATAGGTGAAACATGTACTTAAGGCTTTCCTGTAATTTGCAACTGCATTTCAACATTTTATCTGTCGTGGGCGTTTAAACTAGCTTGGCACCGCCTGCCTACCTACTTCCGCTCAATTTTCATTTCACTTCAGTAGTCAGTCTGGGGCTGCAGTGTATTCATGGGTTCCTTCTCCAGCCAGACTTTTGGCGGTCCAATCAGCGAACAGAGCGAGTGGCTGAGAATGATGACGTCGAAGTCGCGCCCCAGTTTCAGTTGAATGCTGCGTTCCTTTATACTCGGAACTCGGAGATTTTCGACTTGGTAGTTCCGAGTTCCGACCTGTCTGTGTTCCATTGCATCTGTTCGGGAAAGTATGGACGCCTACAACATTGCTCATCCAAATAATTAAACGTTAGGCTCTAGCAAGATTCAAGATTCAAGATTCAAGATGGTTTTATTGTCATATGCACAACAATTACAGAGCAGTCGCTGGCAATGAAATTATTTGGTCTTGGGCTCCTCCAACAGTGCAATAAGAAGCGTAAGACTTAAATAATAAAAAAACAACAATAACAATAGTAATAATAATAATAATAATAATAATAATAATAATAATAATAATAATAATAATAATAATAATAATAATAATAATAATAATAATAATAAGAAGAAGAAGAATTAAGTGTATAAAAGGAACACAAGGAGAGCAGAGACCTAAATACAAAACTAAATAAATGTAAAATGTAAACAGACGTTTTTATCCAGATGTCGACTAGTATAAAGTGGCAAGTTATGAAGTGTCATTGTGGTGAGCTAAGTAGCTCAGGAGTTCAGCAGTCTTATTGCCTGTGGGATGAAACTGTCCCTGAGTCTGGTGGTGCGAGACCAGATGCTGCGGTAGCGTCTACCAGACGGGAGCAGCTGAAACAGCTTGTTGCTGGGGTGATGAGGGTCTTTAATAAGCCAGTTAGTCTTCTTCCTGCAGCGCTGAGTCTAGAGGTCCTCCATGGATGGCAGCTCCATCCTGGTAATGTGCTGGGCAGCTTTCAACACCCTCTGTAATGTCTTACGGTTGAGGGCGGAGCAACTGCCGTACCAGGCGGTGATGCAGCCAGTCAGGATACTCTCTATGGTGCACCTGTAGAAGTTGCAGAGTATCCTTGAGTCTATGTTGAACCTCCGCAGTCTGCGGAGGAAGAAGAGCCGCTGTCTTGCCGTCTTTGTGATGGCGTCAGTGTGGTGAGTCCAGGTCAGGTCCTCGCAGATGTGGACCCCGAGGAACTTGAAGCTGCTGACTCTCTCTACTGTCGTCCCGTTGATAGTGATGGGGGCGTGCCCGGCTCCCTGCCGCTTCCTGTAGTCCACAATCAGCTCCTTAGTTTTGCTGAGGTTGAGATGGAGGTTGTTGTCCTGGCACCAAGATGTCAGGGCTCTCACCTCCTCTCTGTACGCCGTCTCGTCGCCGTCGGTGATCAGGCCGATGACGGTCGTGTCGTCAGCAAACAAGTTTCCGTTGCCATAGACCACAATATGTAGTGAAGTCGGAAATTTCCGAGTTCCCAGTACAACTGGAACGCACCGTCAGAAGCCGCCACATGACATATGTCACAACCAAACGTTATGCAATTGGTTGGCTGATCCAGAGTGGCACTGGGCAGATCCAATAGTTTTAAACTTCAGCAGACACCCGCCTTCAAGTGAGTGAACGTTTGCCAATAGAGCAGTTCCAGACCTTCAGTAAAAATGAAATGAAGTACGATGGTCTGGTTGGACCAGGCTACGTTTAAACTGCAGATTGCAATAATCCCTAATCACACCTTTGTGTGGCTTTTGTGAAACAGAGAGGCTTAATGGCGACTAATCAGACATGGCTATGGGAGATGCTGGCTGACAGCTAGGAGGAGATCACAGGCAGCAATAGCTCAGTGTGCTGTCCATCCACATCAAAGAACTGCTGATCCATACAAAGTCTGAGCTCCTGGAATAACCTGCAACAACAATCGGCCCCTAGGGTTGCTTCACAGCCAAGGGACACGTCACAGCAACATCTCATTGATAACTGTGTCAATAATTACTGTGTTTCATAGGGGATTTTTTTTTTTTTTAAGCAAAATAAATGCTGCACTTCAAGGCGGGGCACTGCAGGTAAAAACATAGTTTTTTCATGCACTGTCCTCTTACTTAATAGTAATCCCCTCTGTGCACAAACTCTTACATATGGTAATTAAACATTAAAACACCTGCGGCTTATAGTCCAGTGCGGCTTATAGTGCGGAAAATACGGTAAATAAAAGGTAAAAATGTATGCGTTTATTTGACTAAATCCTGTTTGTTTGCGTCTGTATATTTCCCTATTAAACCATCTTTAACAGCCAGTATCTCAACATTATTATTTTTTTCAATACTCTATTGCACTATCCTGAAGGTTATTACAGAATTATTTGTTCAAATGGTGTTAACTGTCTAATTGACAATACATTTTCTTCTTAAAAACATACTGAAAATGTGTTTTTAAGACCTGTATAAAGTATTATTGATTTATAAAATGAAAAAGTCTGTATCCAAAATCTTTTCTGTAAAAACTTTGGACTCGTATGTGTTGTAAAAATTATTTAAAGATTTTAACTCTTGCTTTATCCAACATCTAGATTTTTGTTTTTTTAAGAGATTTAAATGTACACATAATTAGTTAGATTTTGCCAAATTTGCATATTTATTCAAACATTTCTGAAAGAAATGTATTACAATTTACTTTATTTAATTTTTTATTTCAGTACCATACTGGCAAAGTTTCATGATATCTATAAATGCTCACCCTATTCACCTGCAGTGTCTTGCCTTAAAGCTACGGCCCATCCAATCCTCTGTGCTCTGGCTAATAATATTTGAGTTTTTACTCTCTCTGGTCTGCTGCTTCTTCTAACCTACCAAAGTAGATCAATACTAATACCAATCTGAGGTGAGGCCAGGCCAGCCTGAGTGGTAGTGCTGTCAAAGACGGATGGTTAGACGTGGGGGCTGATCGGACCTGGCTAATTCCTGTACCTTTCACCTTTGCTCATGAACAAACTCAACTCACCAACATCTCCCGACACTCACGTAAGCATCTGCTGAGTCCGCAAATAGCGAACAAGACAGGCTGCCCCGACCGGAGTTCAGCTGTGCAGTTTGGAAGCTCTGTGTACTTTCAAAGGGCAACAAACTTCTCTGTTGATAAAGGCAAGCCTGTCTGTTCACCCCCACCATCCACCACAACAACTAAGTAAGAAGCTCTCTCTGTTAGAAGCAGGACATGACAACTCTGCTGCGAAATATTAATCCTGGGGAGGCAATTTTACAGTGTACCTTTGATATCTTGATGCAAGGGATATTCTCAACCAGCACCCCCCAAACTCAAAGATGAGGTAGATATGTTGCCTGTGTTGTGTGACATCTCTGATGTGAAATGATTTAATTAAGATAGTGCCGAGGAGTCGTTATAAATTATGCCGCTCTCAGGCTTACTATCAAGAACACAGGGAAAAGCCCTGGCAGAATAAAATTGCAGGAGTGTGCGTGTGTGTGTGTGTGTGTGTGTGTGCGTGTGTGTGTGTGTGTGTGCGTGCGTACGTGTAACTGAGGGGTGCATGGTATTATGGAGTGCATGGGTGTATGGAGTGCGTAGCTACTGTATTTTACCAGAGCTGACAAAGTCATGTCAATACTTTAGGGAGAGGTAATGTTCTCAAAGTGAGCCTGCTGGCACCTTTTTTTTCATGCATCTTGGATCAAATCACATATCATTGGAGGAGTTTATTTTGTCTGTCACTTGTCAGTCCCTCTGGGGAAATGCAGTTGGTGACTCATGTGAAAGTGAAGGATTCCAGGGGAATGGGCTCCTCCCAGACAGGAGAAGGCTTCTGCTTCTCCTTTACACTTTGGGTTGTAATCTAAGCACCATTCACAACATCCTGAAAGACACCACCAAACGCGGCTTCCATCTCTTCAACCTGTTGCCCTCTGGCAGGCGCTTCAGGTCCATACAGGCCAGAACAAATAGACTCAAGGACAGCTTCTTTCCCAAAGCTGTCACCATATTGAACTCTAATTTGCACTAATACAACTGCACTGACGTACATATTTCCACTGACCACTGCACCACCAGACATATCCCCTCTATCGTTCTATGTTTTTGTTGTCCGTTTGTGGTTCTTTAGTGTGTATTTTAACTCTTTAATTGTGATACTGTGATAACTGATGCACTTTTAAGGAGCTGCTCTCTGAATTTCATTGTACTGTGTATAACGACAATTAAAGCTTTCTATTTCTATTCTAATCAGATGAGATGAAGAATGTTTCAGGGGACCCATCTACACATGGTTTTCCTGAAGACCTTGGGACAGAATTAGAGAAGTGAATCTTTTCTTTATCCTCTTTTATTACAAAGAGTTTTGACATTTAAATCACATGCCATAGATACCTGGTTAAACTGCAAGGATTGTATGTGATATTAGTACCGATTATTGCCATGTACTCAGAGTATTTTATATATCGGTGTATTTTGGCGTCATTTAGTGGAGAGATTCTAGAGGTCAACGCTCCCCTGCTAACCCATCACGTAAGGATAATTTACAGAAGCTACAGTGGCCTTCAAGGACAATAAGCTAGTTACAAAATATGGCATCATCCACCACTGCCTCAAGTCCTTCCGCAATATCAAGTGATGAGATGAAGATGTATTTAGTTATTCATTCTATTGTACTTTTTACGTCTTCTACATCAACTGAATATAAAAACACGCAAGGCCGTTAAGTTTGTCTGTTGTGTGCTACTGTAGAAAACATGGTGGAGCAACATGGCAGCACGCTATGTTGAGATGAAAAGGCTCATTCTATGGTCATAAAAAAAATTCAAGCGATGTTACACTCATTAAAACATACTTGTGAATATTTTATTCCATTCTACCAAGGCTGCTTTGAATTTGCCAATTCCCTTTACACACTGCACCTTTAACCAGTGGTCAAACATGTTTGGTGTGTTTCCTCTGGATATGGACTGGGACAACTAGAGGCCAAGAGTTTGTTTAATCAAACCTCGAGGCAACCCCCAATTTCCAAAGTCCAATATTAATCCCTCTTGCTGTAAATTAAGCTGAGCTTTCCAGCCAACCAACAACTATCTTATTATCAGGAGACGACAGGCCATAGTGAGTGTGGCCTGCTGCTCTGAGCTTTCAAAGAAAGAGCCTAATTAAAGGCTGCTATGTGACTTTTGTTTCGGTGTTTTGACTGGTGATTATAGGTCATTCATGGGGGAGTGTTTCTGAGCTATTTGCGGGCGGCGCAAATATCATCTAATAGCTTCGCTGACGGCTGAACCTGCATTTTTCCCCAGCCAGCTCCAAGATTCCCTCGCTCTAATTTGCAGAACAAATTCCGTGACTTTCTCCAGAATCTCCACATGCTAATAAGGACGTCTCATCAACGGATTATGCTGTTTAAAAATGCAGACTCTTCTGTATCTGGTCTGTGATTTCCTGTAATGAAGTACCGGGAAGAGGAGCGTCCTTGGCACTGAGGACAAGTTCAGTAGAACAAGGCATACTCTCTTCTGGGCAGAGCTAGATTAGCCGAATGCTGGTCTACAGTATCTTCTGTATTCTTCGTCATCCCTCTACCAATACTTAAACCATGCATCTCTAAAAGAGTGGCCTACTGTCTTATTTGGGCCAGCTCTAATTGTAATTCTAATTTTGCGTCCCCCGGGGAAAGTTTACCTCACTGATAGGAGACTTTGCCTTTTGATTTTCTTCTGCGTCTGAAAACAGCAGAGGCTGCTGATGGAAAAAAAAACTAGAGAATTATAGAAAATGTAATTAAGAGCTTGCAGCGGCTTGTAAATGGTTGACTAGTGCAGAAACAAACTCTGCCCCTCAGACGGCAGGAACTTTAATACATGGGACGTAAATGAGTCGAACGATAAGCATGGTGTCCTTTCTTTTGTATAGGGGAAAATTCAATGGGAGACAGAAGTGGACTGCTTCATTGCCTTAGCAGTAGCTCAGTGTAGGGACTTAGAGACCGGAGGGTTGCTGGTTCAAGTCCAGCATGGACCAGTCTTGTAGTATGGACTGGTAGCTGGAGAGGAGCCAGTTCACCTCATGGGCTCCGCTGAGGTGAGGTGACCCTTGAGCAAGGCACCAAACCCCAAAAACTTGTCTGAGAGCCATCTCAGTGATACAGGAAGCCCTGACATCTATCCTGCAGTGCATGTTTAAAGGTCTTGTTTGCATGTCTGGATTTCTGGCCTAAAATAACAAAACTGAGAATGTATTTTCCACAAGAGCATTAATAAATAGGTCTTCTTAATTTTCCAAACTTTAAATAGCCACATTTTAAGGCAATATTTTTATATTAGCAATATGCAATCAATTTCCTCTTCCGTTAAAACAAAGACAAATAACTGCTGCAGCAAACTGTTGTAAAATTTAATCTCCAGCGTTTGGAGAAGTGTATAACAAAGAGAGGTAAAGATAGAACTGTTATACACTGACCCCGGAATTCCACTTGCTGTGCGTGCGTTGACCTGCGGTTTTGCTCCGTGCGCCCATGTCTGCCAACACCCACCGGCTCCGTTTTCAAAGCGGGCACCGCCAGCGCCGCCGGACAGCTGGTGTCGCGAGACCGAGGAGTTCCCGCGGTAATTAAGTGACGGGCGATCACTCTTGATAATATGATTCTTTATATGTGGTATTTACACAACAACAAACACACGGAAGGTTATTATTCCCATCCGAATTAGTAAAAGAACAGTGGACATGCTTGTCTCTGTTTTGAGATTGTTACCTGCAGTGAACACCGAGTGTCTTATTTTGAAAATTAAGTTATTATCGTTTTGTCGGCGTCTGTGTTCCTGTCTATCTCGATGTGTTCTGTGCTAAATTGATGCGGCGAGCTCAGGCATCCGTCAAAAATAGAAGCCGTGCGTATATCACCGGACAGCTGGAGCAGCAGCGGAGCAGAGAGACGGTGCAGCGGAGCTAGTGGACGCTCACGCACTGACTAAAGTAAAAACCTGACAGCTCCGCTGCCGTGCTGGAGCGGAGAAGGACCGGACAGGCAGCCGGTGGAATTCGCCCTTGACTCCTCAGGTGTTGAAGTAAAGCAGAGTTGAGATATGCTCCAGTCAAGCTCGGATATTTGCTGAAGCCAAACACCACAGCCATTTCACACTGACAGTGAACAACCTATTGTCTGCCTAAATAATGAAATTCATCACAGACTAGCTCTAATATGATACATTTTAAGTTGACTTGTTTGGCAAAACTGCTTTTCTAAACGAGCTGGCCTACGGCCAGGTGAGTGAGCAATTATCAGAAAAGGATTGAGCGAGCCCCCACTGTGGCCTTTTGTCCCTGGCTTCAGCTGGCCGGCTGGGATCATAACAAACATTTTCTCTCCTCGTTTTTTTCGTCAGCACAGAAGACAAACGACATAACACCTTCAGAACCGCAAGGAGTCCATCCGTGAGCTGTCTGTCAGTGCAGCAACCAAAATACAACACCAAAGTCTATCAAACACTGTCTCGCTGTGCTGCCTCTGATAAATATTCATGATAGCAGCTTGAAAAGCAGATGCTTTCCTCAAATTAAAGCTTGCAGAGAACCGCCGTTGTGGAATGAAGTTGGGTTGCTTTTTAAAATTCACAGCTTGTGTTACTGGGCCAGAAAATATCTCTCAATTCTTCACCTTTCTGCAAAGGGATAGAGGTATTTATTAGGGCTGCACGATATCAGGAAAACTAGGGCACGATATGTTATAACATTGTTGGATATTGCGATCACGTAACTTTTTTTTTTAACCTTTATTTATACAGGTAAATCCCATTGATCACGTAACTTTTGATAATTAAACAAATACTTGATACTCGAATATGCAGCTTTAATGTCTTTCTGCATTGAGTTTACTGCCAACATAGACCCCAGACAGTAAGTAGCCAATGCAGACACTGATAAAAATGAATTAAAAAATTAATTGCATTATTTAAATTCCATTTATTAGAAATGTAAAAAAATAATTTATTTCTATTTTCTGGTAGGCTACATCCAATTGGCCAAATATATTGACATGCATGGCACATGGAATAGACTACTACAGTATTTATCGCAGTTAAAGCTGTCTTTGCCATAGGTATGCCATAGGTATACCTCAAGTGTTACTATCGCTTGTACATCCTAGTATATATGTGAGGGTTGAGAGTATGTGGATAACAAGGCAAGGTGGTGGTTCTTGGCTACAACCCCCCCAGCAGCCACATGTAATGTGGACCCCCAGGGAGAGAGGGGTTTATGTCATATCATCACCTATCCATGTGAATGTTGCTGTGGAAACATCAGCCCAACTCGTGCGGAGCAGATCAAATCAAGTCATCAAAATATCCCATCAAAAGGATGGGGGGATCCTGGTCCTGGCTACCCGGGGGCAGACCAGGCCACGTGCATTCCATACAAAACAGTGTAGAAACAGATAGTGTGAGCAGTCAAATCTGGCAACACAGGCAGCTGCCCACATCCAAGAGAGGGGATGTTCCTGACCAAGGTCATTATTTGCAGGTATACGCCAAGGCAAGTAGAAAGAAAGCACAGAGGACTTACCATCGGGAGGCTGAGCCGGTGTGAAGTGAGGAGGTTTGTCTGAAAGAGATAAAAAAGAGAGAAATGGGTTTTTAGTTTTGGGGAGATTCAGAGACTTCCCAAGGGTAAAAGGCGAGTAATTGAGCTGCTCCAAAAAAAAAAAAAGAGGCAATGGCCCTCATTTATCAACCGTGCGTAGACCAGAAAAGTGGGTGTACGCACATTTCCACACAAACCTCGGCATTTATCAATATGGACGTGAGCGTAGGATACGCTCAAATCCCACGCCAGCTCTCAGCTCGTGTACGCAAGTTTGTAAACAGCATGGACTCGCAGTGCAGGCTGTGCCGGGTAGCCGATGACTGTGTTGGACAATTATTAGAAGATAATACAATGCAGTGTTTGCTCAGACCGAAATAAAGATATTAATCACTTAAAAATGTGCAGCTTATTATGGTGTGCAACTGAGTAGGAGAGCTGATACAATAGTGCGCACACCGGCCTCTTAGGAGTGGTGCATGGGACTGCGTGAGGGCAGTTGTCTCCGTCTTGGATCAGCTGGGGGGACACTGAGGCCGTGTCCGGACTGCCATACTAACGTCCTACTCATACTCATTTTGACTTCAATTTGAGTATGTGACGGTTGGGTATGCGAGTTTGGGTATGTGAGAAATTCCCGGATGAGTACTAACTTCCGGGAAGATTTTGGGTATGAATCGATTGTATACTTTTCCTACTCAACCGCCCCACAATGCATTGGGTCAATTCTACCCGCCCAGGAAAATGAAATATTTTCGAGCAAGTTGCTAGGCAACAACATTGTTTGGGGTCCACGATCTGACAACTGTACGTGCAGTCCTTCATAAACTCTTACAATAGATAAGAGATGAAAATAAATACCTAACAACATTAGAGTCACTAAGTGAAATGAGTGAAGTGAGTCTGATAGTGGAGAGAGATTAGAACAGATCGCTGTTCCACACACCGCGGCTCGTCCAGCTCAACTCACAGACAGCTGAGTGCTGATGAGCCGGACAGAGAGCGTTGGAGGGATCCTCCGCCTCAAAACATATTTATTATAAAACAAGAGGTCTAAAACACAGATGATGAACACAGGACTGTAAAAATCTAGTTCAATATCTAACCTGTAGAGGGCGGTTATAAGCTTAACAGTGTCTAAACTGCCTGAATCTTATAAGAAGAAGAAGAAATTCTTCATTGCTGGAGTATACTTCAACTGAGAACGTTTCGACGCAGCTTGCATACACAATCGATCTTTGAGTAGAGAGTATGCGGTATATAGATGGTGAGTATGTAGGATGTAGGACGCTAGTATGGCAGTCCGGACACGGCTTGAGGCACGGGGGCTGCATTCATTCACAATGTTAACCTAAGTATTGAATATAGGCTATACAAGTAGTACGCTGCTCTTTATGATAAAAAATACACGGCACAACATTCAGCTTAACATTTTATTTATTTGACGCACTTTTTAGATGTTAGTTCCTCTTTTAATGTGTCATTCATCGCTTAAGCCAGCGATTTATTTCCACCGTTAACCGGCACGTTTTTCCGATCTGCTGGTGGAGGGCTCTCACAGCTGATCGTTGCCGGGTCGGCTTGTGCAGCTGACGGCCGGGCTGACCACTCCTGTATACAGTACTACAACGCAAAATGTGTTATTTTTAGTTTGTAAACCCCGTTTGAGTAGTGCTATCTAAAAGGGCCAATACATTCTAATCATTAAAATCTCTGCAGACGTGTATTTATTTTATGGGGACCATTATCGGACAGTTGGTGCGTCTTTTTCTCCTCTACCACTTATATTATGCCCGCACCCCCAGTTGGTTGCATTTCAGAACAGCAACACGCTTTTTTTAGTGGCGATTTTTAAATGTAAACCTAAAATGCAAAATCCTCAGCTGGAGATCGTTTGTTGTCAACACCAACGCTGTTGACCGCATCAGTTATTTCCTTCATAACTGCTGCCTTCTGTCGTTCTTTAATGCCGCTTGTAATGCTCCGAAATGAAACTCTCTCTTTTTTTTCTACTTTCGCTGTTATTCTGTCAATTTCTACTTCAGAGAAGTTCCTCTTCTGTGCCGTAATGCGCATATCCATGTCGTAAAACCTCTGGGCGAGGCCTCTAAACTGAGAAAATATAGGGGCGTGATACGATTGTTTTCAGCCGCCGCATTTATCAATAATGGCCTGGCGTACGCCGAGATTGGCGAGATTCGACTGTTTGATAAATCCCACGCGATACCTGGCGTAGGGAGGTATTTGCGCCAGAATCTGCACCAGTTTCCACGCAAGTTTGATAAATGAGGGCCATTGTGTTTACAGGCTGGGCTCTTTTATCTAACATTGTAATGCACGACTGGGCCCTGCATGAACCCAGCTGAGTTAATGGACAGGAGTGGATTTCAGTGATAGCTCTCAAACCTGTATGACTTTTGATATTGTAGGAGCACATGAGAATTGGAATACACAGGGGGAAGGGTTGTATTTTTCTTAGTTTTGGGTTGACAAGTGTGAGATGAGATTTTAAATTACATAACAGCGATGACATACAGTACATCAGTGAAAGCTTACTCAGTCCCCCTAACCCCCACACACACCTCCCCCAGGAACCACATGCAGAATACGTTTGAGTTTTTTCCAGCTTCATATATCAAATGACATCATGCACTCAGCAGACAGTGACATCAGCTTGTCGGCTAGTGGGAACCATAAAACAAGACCTGCGGAAATCTCCTTTGCAGTTTTGACACCTTGATGCTAGATTAGGAGAAGCATTGTAAATAGATCAATAACATATTATGTAATGAATGTGGCTTAAGTTCAGGTAGTTAGTTCCTACATTGTTTAGCAGGGCAATGGTGGATGTTTTTAGTGAAAAAAAAGAAAAAACAGAATCAGGGCTGTGACTAATACTTATTGTTTTTGTCCGGTTATCTGACTATTATAATATTTTGATTACAGGATTGATTGTTGCAACCAAAGGTGGCAAAATAGCAAAAAACTCATTTCCAGAGCCTTGGGGGGACGTCTTTTAAAATGGTTACATCGTCCAACGAACAGTCAGAATCCAAAACAGAGGAAAGCAGCAAATTCTCACAAGCTGGGAGCAGAAAACATCGGGCGTCGTTGTTTGGTTTACAATTTTTTATTCTTTTTTCAAATTGAAGTAGATTAAAGCGGCAACGAGTAACATTTAAATATCTTTTAAACAGCCTCATGTTTCCTCTCATAATCATAAATTACCTTTAACAGCAAACGAGACCATCAGTGCAAAGAAAGACGTTTTTATATAGTTTTTATTACTGCATTTGATCTGGTCGTACACCCAGTCCGATTTTCGGTTCACGCGTGCATGCTCTATGGTCACATATCCGCATTGGTCGCAGATTTCAGTGTGGCGCAGCAACGTGAATTGAGAAGCCTATGGCTCCAGGTGAGGGAAGGGGAGCGGGAGCCTTGTTTGAGACAGTTGTTTGTAGTCATAATGACTGATAACGGGGCTGAAACATCAAAGAAAAAAAAGAAAATGCAATGAAGCAAAGCTAAAAGGGAGAGTGATAGGCGGGCGGGAGGGCGTTGCCAAGCAACGTATACACAATTTCACGGAGCGAACCTAGACTGCAGTGTTTACTCCTAAATGAATGAGCGGTAGCCTACTAAAACACAGTTTACTTTGCCTCACCAGCATCATCAGATGACCATTATTCATCTGAAATAGTCATTATTTACAACAACATAAACACATTACCTCATCGTGATCCATAGACTACTAACTAACTGCCATCTCACGGACACGGACTCGTTCAGCTACGTGAGAGGTGACAATGCATTAACTCATTGCAATCAGGTGTGTGTTTAGCACTTACTGGCATTAGTTGATGCTGTGTCACTAACCACTCTCTGGAAGCCGAAAAGAGTCCGGTGCCCTCACACTTTCAACACACGGACACGCACCATATTGCTTCCTGATTATTTGAATCTCGGGTTGCGTTCCGAATCGCATACTTTCTACTATATAGTATGTAGAAAAAAGATTTAGGATGTCCCGATTCTTGTGGCCAGATTTAGGATGGTTAGAATACCCGGATGGTCTACTTCATGCGGCCAAGATTGTTAGTGTTGAAAAGTGCATCCTATTTGGGCGATTCTGACCCACAATCCAGTGCGCACGTGAAGTGACGTAACATCGACGAAGCCTATAGGTCCATGTTATGAAAACAAACGGGGATGCGACGGATATAAAAGCAAGAGGCAAGATCAAGGCGCAATGTTATGATGAAATAAGAGAGAAAAGTATGTCCCAATAGTATGTCTACTGCATCCTAACTAGATTCTTTTTATCGTCGGATGTAGTATGTAGAATAGAAAAAAGAAAGAGTATGCGATTCGGAACGCAACCTTACTCTCTCCGCACCAGCTAGAAAACAGCTGGCGTCGTAAAAATATACTACCGCTTTTGTTCAAAGGTGTCGCCAACGTGCCGACTTACTCGTAGTAGCTTTAAGTTTCTACTGATTTACTAATTGATTAAAAAACTCATCATTTCAGCACTGAAGTGAAAACATCAAGGGGATAGTTATGTGCCTGTTGGTTGGAGTATTCAGACACTGTTAGACATATGGCAATGAATGATGCAGAGACTTAGCCTGGAAATCCAGACCCATATCTAGAATGATAGAGGGTCTGGCCACGATCAATAGACCTTTCCAACTCAAGGGGCGGCTCCTACTCGTGCATTTCAAATGCCACTGCACACAATTGGATAGCACTACGACCAATCAGAACAATGAACAATGTGACATATTGAGCCCCGTTCGTTTAGCGAACAGCGGGTTAACTGTTAAATTAAACTTTTGGCGTGGTCGGTCGGCAAAACAGAACATTCCTCTTACTTGCTAATGAAAGGTTTGAGTGCCGTCTTCCAAATCGCCCAGTGTCTAGGCGAAAGCCGTCTCAAACTCGAACAACATACCCACAGCCATCTCTGTTTACTATCACGGCTTCTGCGGCGCACTGTTGTCATCCGGTTACGTCCGCCCCAGAGCACCATACATAGGGCTCTGGACCGCCCATATCAGAAAGAACGATTGGATTGGTAGCTCGGGATTTCTTGACATATTAAATGAGCTTCAATGGAGAGTGTCCAGACTCCAGACCAACAGGCGCAGCAAATTAAATTAGCCAGCGCCTAGTGGCAGGTCTGGATTTCCAGGCTAGCAGAGACTAACATCTGGTGCGAAAGGAAAACATACAAGTCTTGCAGAATCCTATCCAGTATTAACTGTACCTACTTACACAAACAAATACCATTGTGTTAAAGGTCACCTATTGTGCAAAATGCACTTTTTATTGGTTTTCCAACATTAATATGCATCCCAGATGTGACTATAAAATTCCCAAAGTCTGATAAAAAAACAACCGAGGCAGATTTATATCCCCTTATGATGTCACACGAGTAGAAGCAACACCCCCTATTATAATACTTTTATAAGCAGTTATAAGAAACATGTTAACGATTTATTGATTGCTTAATAACATTAATAAAAGTCTTATGGATTTCTTATAGTTGTTAATAAAAGCATTAAAAATCCCATTTATTGAGTCTTACTAATTTACCTATTATGTCATTGTTAAACTTTTACCAATTATTTTTTCCTTTATTACGTTTGTTTAAATACCAGTTTACAGAGTCTAGGCTGTACATTAACACCAACATTTTTTCAGCACGCACACAGTATGGACAGGTAGTGTGAGGAGATATTCACTGATTCTGACAAAAAAGTAATTTTGACAAGCGTTCTCCAGAATCGCTGAATTCCCCTTTAATCCTTTATCTACAGCCTGAGTCGAGTACTTTGCGAGGAGGAGAAGGACGTTCCATAAACCCATCATCGACATGATTACTGTCAAGTTAAATTACTTGTTTATTAATGAATGTGTACTGCAATTAAAGGTGGGAGTCAGCAATTCTGGAGAAGGCTTGTTGTCAATATCCCTTTTTGACAAAATCAGTGAATCCCTCCTCACGATCCACTACCTGTCTGTACTGTGTGTGCATTGGAAAAAAATCTGGTTTAATTCACATCCTAGGCTGTTATGTGAACAAAGGGGCTCCGACTGATTATTATTACTAATCAACTGGTAAAATAAATATGAAGCATGTTTTGGAAATTTGGTTAATTGGTAAGACTCAATAAATGGGTTTGTAATGCTTTTAACAACTATACGAAACTTTTATTATTGTTAATATGCATCTATTAAGGGTCTTCTTACCTATTAACTAATGCTTATTAAAAGGACCTTAATATAAATCCTTACCATTTTTTATTGACATATAATATACAGTACAATTAACAAGTGAGTTTTCTACATTTTTGAGGGATGCAAAATATCGTCAATTATCGTTATCGTCAAAATCCCCAAAAAATGTTAGATATAATTTTTTTTAAATATTGCAAAGCCTATAATTTACCAGGGAAGTGCATAGCCTCTCACAAACATGGTTGTGGTCCTCGAAGGTCGTCACTTGCACACCACAACCACACCACCATCTGAACTTCGCATACAGTCAACTCAGCTGTCCGAATCACTAAGCAGAGCCCTTGTGAGTTGTCAGAGCTGCCTGCCTCAAACAAACACACACACACACACACAAGCTCAGAGAGGATGTGCAGCCACCCAGACATCCCTCCAAAGTATGTGCAGGATAATGAGGAAGATAAAACCCATCACATCAATTACCCCCACAAACACATTTTTCCGGGGCCCACGTCAACCGCCCTGCCAAAGCCTTTCCCGGGACTGGCTGCAATACCGGTCGGAGTCCCAAGACACAACTGAATTTTAAATTTAGGCTCACTTCAAATTGCTTGTCGACAGCCGGGGCTTCGGGGAGAAGGAGAGGTAGCAAGTGTGTGTGTGTGTGTGTGTGTGTGTGTGTGAGAGAGAGTGAGAGAAAAAAAATGAGGAAAGGGGAAACAAAGCTGCTAGATGTGAATAATGAAGTGTCTGCTGAAGCTGTTTTCCAGTCATGATGGTAACTGATTTCCATCTGGGGGGGAGGAGGTAGGGAGGGTCAAGAAAACATCTATAAAACGAGTAGAACAGAAATTGGCATGGGGTAACTGTAGACGTTTTGGCTATGAGTGTAAAGGAGCACACACACAAACATACAAATCCACACAGTCTCGCATTTGTAAGAATGTCTGAACAAACAGAGACAAACGCTCACAGGACAGGTGCATGTGTTCTGTTGTAACAAGGTGAATCAGAAGGATGCCCGACGGAGAGAGGAACAGAGTGCTGAACAAAGTGAGCTGGAAGAGGCGTGATTTCTTCACATTTTCATAACCAGAGGACAAGATAAACATATCAGCCTTTCCCATCTCCCTTTGCACCTGACAAAGCCGCTGTGAATTCACGTGGCTGCAAGAATGGCACAACAAAGCCATCGTTCACCCTATATCTTCGGCAGATCAATATGTGTCTGACTGTGACATTTAGTCATGTGCGCAAAGAAAAGCTGTGTGTGTGCATCCTTGTATGAGTGTCACCTTTGGTGTGGTTGATGTATAGTCGTACGGAATGATAAGGCACGTGTGTGTCTGTGTGTGGGCTGTGTGTGTGTACATGCTTCTACCTGTATGGTAAATTGAAATTGCAAATCTGAGACACAGACACACACTACTACTACTACTACTACTACCAACACTATCACTTTCCTTTCCAGCTGCCCTTGTAGATACAGAGAGATTTTTGTGGAGCTTATAAGCTTAATCAACTTTGTGTCAACTCGTTTGATGTAGGCTTGAGTGGAACCGACATCCATTTATGAAAGAGTTATGCACTATGCCTTTAATGTAAAACTATACAGAATGTTTTAAGGAAAAAAATATATTTCTTCCACCACAAATGTTGTCTCAATACTTTGGATTGGGGTCTAGGGCAGGCGTTCAATTGAAAACGGGGACGATTCCAGGAGCTTTGAAACTGCAGTAGAAGAGAACACAGCAATCTGTACTAAACTAAAGTTGCGTTGAACCAAACGTACAGTTGTTGAGGAACAGGAGCACTGCGAAGCCCAGTGTAGACGTGGCCAGCAGGATCAGACAGATGTTGCAGGGGATCATGAAGTAGCGCACCACCAGTGAGACCTTGTGCTGGTACCTGCGCTCCTGCTCCGGGGGGGTTGGCGAGGGATAGTGGCACCCGCTCATGCTCCACTCCAGCGACCCCCTCCCCTCCAGGTCGGAGGAGATGACGGGCCGAGGAGGGCGACGAGCGCTGCCCAAAGACCTGGTGGAAAAAATGATGGCGGCCGGATAAGGCCAGAGGACGAAGATGAATAGAAAATAAAAAAAGCAAAAAATAGAAAGGTTTGCGTTTCAGCTGCGCTTCCAGCTGTGCAACCCGGCACGGACTCGGTGGCTGTTTCTGTTGAAGCTTTCAGCGGTTTCCAAGCAACACATTTTTAGAGATAATAACATCCATTTGGAGAAGGAGGACAGACACGGGATGTTGGACTGCTACAGACCCCCGCCTGTCCATACGACCTCCATTCTGCTCAAACTACACGGCGATCAGAGTGCGATTATGTATGTGTGTGTATTGTGAAGTGGTTTATACTCACAGTGCAAACATGTGTGTGGATTTAAGTGGTTGGTGATGGTAATTTGTTTGGTAATGTGCGTCAGTGCACTCTTGGCACGTATGCGTGTAAAATGCACTTAAGCCAGAAAATGTGCACGTTAAGGATGTGGGTGCTTTGGATTGTCAAATTATCCACACAGAAAAACTTTCAAGTCGACCTGTAGTAAATCCACAAAAAATAATCCTCTTCTTTTCATCCCAGTGATCCCAACAGGTTCTAAGATGGACTAAGGAGATGCAGGTTCCTAGAGCAAACCCCCCTCTCCTTTCCTTGTCAATTTTTTTTTACAAACCAAGCCAAGGTCTGTCACAACATGTGTCACTCGTATCTCCCTGAGAGGTGAACGCCAAGCATCTGGTTTAGTCTCCCATATTGCTATTGCCTGTTTGAGGATCAGGGGTAAGCTGCTCTTCTGAACAATAATTTGCCCAAAGTGATGTTAAGTCAAAACTGTTTGTATCCAATGGACTGGCCCTTTTTGCGTATGGTCTGAGGGCTTCTGTCAAGGTGAAGAGATATACAACCACAGCACGTACGACCCGACACCATAACTGGAGCAACTTGTATTGGCTGAAAAGAAGCTGGCTGCCTCTCCATAACCATTTGCTCCCAGGGTTCAAGGAAAAGGTCGTCTTTTCCGACCCTTCGCTGACGTGCCTGCCACTCACTCCTCCTCAGTTCAATAACCTTTATTCCCAGGCAAGTGTCACGGGGCGGGTAAGCATATGACTACCCCCAAAACCCACTGGTGCACTGGGACCGAAAAAACAGGCCAGAAGAAGTGTTTAAAAAAGGGGAAAGTTAGAAAGGAGAAGGACTGCACTCTCCATGCAACCTGTCACCACAAAGCTGTCTTCTCCCCCCCCCCCCTCCCAAAGCAGTTACGATCTAAATGTAAAGATTAATGGGCTGGTTAATTCTTGGGCTTTCTACCATCGTGTCAGCACCCTCACGGAGAATTCCAATGACATAATGACAGGAAAAGGTTATCATCGCATAATGATCCTTTTAAGCCTTTGGTTGATTTAGTCTTGTCTTGTTTTCCCCATTCAGTGAAGAACTTGTCCAGCTTGTCTTTCTTTCCCTGGTTTGTTGTCTTGTCTTCTATACGCTTCCTCAAGCTTCCAGTCCCCTTTTCACACTGGCTTGTCTCAGTCCAGAGGCGCTCCCAGTGTCCTGGCCGAAAGGATTAACGTACCAGATTCTCCCCCACGCACACTCACCGGCAGCTAAAACAACAAATTAGTCTCCGGGTAATTCTTGCTGTGTGTAATCCACAAGGCAGCAGGTAGTAGTGTTCCCAGTGTCAGCGAACTCAGTCAGCCAGTCGAAGCAAGGGTTGGACTGAGTCAATGAGAGAAGTCATCGGACAGAAACGGCAACACAGAGAGAGTGGTGAAGAACAGAGGCTAAAGGAAGAACAGCTCCTGACAATTTGGATTTTTTTGGTCCTTTTTTTGTGAAACAGCAGCAGCGTGTCCCCGGTTTTTCCCAAACACTTTCCTCCCAAGCGCTCCTCTCTCAGCCGTCAGCCAGCCGAATGGATGAGCATAGTGAACGGACGAGTGAGATAGTGCAAGAGAGAGAGAGAGAGAGAGAGAGAGGTGGGGGGAGTGGTTGAGGGGCCGTCTTTAACAAAGGCATAAGGGAGGAGGGGTTGGAGTTGGGTGATGGAACAGAAGAAAAAAAAGAGAAACGAGCGAGAATAAAGGCTCTGGGGAACAGTCCTCTAGTCCTGTTAGAGTGGGGAGGGGGCCAGCAACAGTGCAGCAGCACAAACAAAAGACGGGCTGCGGTCTCGGGAGATGTCAACCAACTACCCCCATTTGTTTATAGCCTAATCAAAAGAAAAGTCTCTTCCACAAGAGCTGTAGCATTTCCATAAGATTTAATGAGACAAACTGAGTGAAAATAGGCTTGTGGAGGGGAGGGTGGAAAGCAAAACCTAACTACATTAAAGTCAATCACATACTATTGAGTCGCTCCAAACAGACTAGCCCACCAAAATATGCCTGAGAAACTCCACATTAACAAGATCCACACTAACAAGCCAATTTTCAATTAATTAACAATCTGATTTTTAGATTTGTATCTAATTCAATTTCATGACAACTGGGAAAGGGGTTTATTTTCCTCTCCATGTGTCGAATAATATGGCAGACAAATTAATATTCAGCAGATCTGGCAAATGATCTGTGATGGAAACATTTGCATCCATTTCAGAGCATGTCTTTTTTTCACCCCTTTTAATAGCGATGCATTATTGTGCTTCTAATGTGATAATGAGGTCAGGAGAGAGGGGGTGGTTTCGCTGTGGTTTAGCAAGACCGTGCAACAATATCTCCTTTGAACAAACTTAATGGCAGCAAGGCAGCAGATGCAAGGCGGCATCAATCATCAATTATTTATGGGTTTTTTTCACTCTCTCTCTCTCTATCTGTGTCTCCATCTCTGCTGTTAAATCCCCTCCACTCTGCGCTTTACACAAGAGTGCGCACAAGCATACACACACTGGCAGTGATGCACAGAGGGACTGCATGAATGCACAGACAATTGCCCTTTTCGGTGTGATAGAAACTCGCATAAACACGCAGTGAAATGGCTCCTTCTGTCTTTAGGTCTTTTTTTGTCTGTCTGTAAGCTTACACAACTTACACACACTGTAGTTCACTGTCACACACACACACACACACACACACACACACACACACACACACACACACACACACACACACACACACACACACACACACACACACACACACACACACACACACACACACACACACACACACACACACACACACACACACACACACACACACACACACTCTTTGGACAGTGTGTCCATTTCCAAGCTTGAGCTGAGCCTTTTTTTGGGTGTGGGGCTAATAAGAAGGGAGACAGGTTTTGGGTCAAGAGTGTGTTTTTTTCATCATGGTTATAGTCTTAAAATGGGGGGAATTGTGGGTGCAACAATTACAACAGAGAGAGAGAAATGCATTACACAGCCACATAACAACTTGTGTGAGCGTGAGTGAAATTTCAAACTTGTCCAGCAGAGGGGGTTAATCAGCCCAGCACTCTTCTCTGCTGCCACGACCCAAATAAGATCTTCAATCGACATCAAAGCTCAGCTGCTTTCATCAATTTTTAATGCCACAAGCATAACGCAAGGTTAACATCTCTCTCTCCCTGAATGCTTTGAAATGGCTATTTCAATAAAGAAGCAAAAACGGGCTGCACTCTTGTTTAATGGTCTGGCAGGGGTAAAAGTTGATATGTGTGTTAATATGCTCATACAGTATGTGTTCTAATCTCAAAGCAGAGGGTGAGCCATGTGTCTAGTTCAATGATGTATTGTTCAATCAAGCTGTGTCTGTGAACTAAAAGATGTTTAGTTAATACGAAAACAATGGCATGGGTTCAGAGTTGAGTGAATTAGTGTGTGTGTGTGTGTGTGTGTGTGTGTGTGTGTGTGTGTGTGTGTGTGTGTGTGTGTGTGTGTGTGTGTGTGTGTGTGTGTGTGTGTGTGTGTGTGTGTGTGTGTGTGTGTGTGTGCAGCCCTGCGCACATCCCGGGCTTCTGGCTGGCCTGCACTGGGCATTGATCGTACTGATCTAAGAGAAAACAGTTGTTGCCTTTGCTGATCCAAAAGAGATTATCATGTTAAAAAAGACACTTGCTACTGAGATTTACTTTATTTTTTTGCACTGTGGGAGATCACAGGGTCACATACAGTTTTATTTTTGACACTTTGCAAAATCAGTGTTCATCAGTGTGGGGTCAATGTTCTGACATACAGGGTAGGGCATGAGGATGTTTATGTATTGTCTAATTCTGTAAAAATCTAGATTGAAAATATTTTAAGGCATAAGCTCCAGGTGATTGTATATGATGAGGTGAGTTTAAAACCAGCTTTCCCTGTGGCTAAGAATAACCCAGTCAACAACTCTCTCCTAAAGGCAGCAATCAAAGAGCTTGATCAAATTAACTTTGGGTGCTGATTCACAGAAATGGTGAAGATGACTCAGCACCCAAGGGATGACTTTCTCAGTAAACTGCCTTTTCTGGTTTAGATATGATAAAGAAAATGAAACTCAAGTCATCAAGCCGTTTATATGACTTTTCAGGCTTACTTTTATAGCTCTGTCTGTCTTAGGATATATCACTTTTATAAGCTCCCTAACACAGAACTATCCTTGATTATTAAATAAGTGAGTTTTTCAGCTGAATCGTTCTCGGCATAATCTGAAAAGTTGGAGTATAAAGATGTATCACTACACGCAACAACAACAGCTTTGTATACTAGAGTGTTTACACCAACATCACATAACAATTGGATTCCATCCATTTTTAAAGCAGGAGCAAAAGCAAAGCTGTTGCCTTCACTAATGGCATTAGAGATCATCCTTTTCTGCTTCTCTTGTAAATTAGGGTTTTAATAATTTTGATGAAATTAAGTCTTCTAAAAATTTGCAAGGGATTTAGTAATTGCTCCCAAAAAAAACTACAGGCCCACTCCACTATTCATGTGTGCTTTATTTCCAAGATAATTTACTATAACATATGTTTTGTTTTTATTGTTTGTTGCATGTGTATGGACAGATAATGAGAAATCTGCTGCAATGAGGTTTATTTCAGCCGATGACGTCACAAAGCGCAGTCAGGAGCTATTGACAGTTGTTTGTTGTATAGCACTGCTGCCTCAGATAACATCAGTGTAGTGACGCTATTAAATATATCTAATTCCACTTTTAAATATGTATTCAAGGCCACAAATTAAACTCTCGGGGACAGGATTGCTAGCATGTGGGCCAAGTGTCTCTCTACTGTGTTAACTCCAATCATCATGAGTCAGACTTTACTGCGGCATCCAACAGATACACAGACTTCTTAGTCATCGGGTCTCCGAAAACTGCAGAGAGCGGGGCCTCCAAGCTGTGCCTGGCTAACAGCAGTAACCTCTGCTGCTCTGGGACTCAAGAAACAAGCAAAGGGAGGTACAACGACAGAGAGGACCATAAGTGACCAAATCAAGATGATTTTCTGACTAGGGTTATCATGGCAACCAAGCATCAATACCACAACATATCAATGAAAAAATATTGAATTTACTCATGTCACAATCTGCTAAATAAAATTACACCGCAACTTCAGACAGAAGGGACAGATGGAAGACAAAGTAAAACAAAAATAAGCATGTCTTAGTAAAGTGCTTGGCAACCAAAGCCTTGAGAAGAGTTTTAGAGCGATTTCACAGCTGCCGTGTTTGGTTCGTTTGAAACAAACTCACCTTGGTTGAGTTGGTTTGCACAGGTGATAACACAGCAATCGCACAACAAACAAGCATATCAAGACCTTGTTGAAGAGGTGGTCTCCGTACACTTCCAAACAAACTCTGGTGCGGTCCGTGGCGGTGAGAACGTGAGCGGCCTCAAGCACTGTGTAGCAAGCTACTGAAGCCAGCTGAGGGAGCTATGCACTGAGGAAGACAATCTACTTCCGGTAGTTTTGTTCTGTAATTTTCCCTCACGGAAATCCTGAGAGGAGTTCAGGAACTATGTTATTGCTCCGCCCCAGACATATCTGACCAATTAGTGAAAAGAACTCATTGGACCTTCATCGCGCACACACGACGGACAGGCAGCGGACGGTGAGTAGATATAAGCTGATTTTGACAAAAAGTGTTCTAGATAAGATTACCTAGTAGTAGGGGTGTAACGGTACACTAAAGTCACGATTCGGTACGTACCTCGGTTTTGAAGTCACGGTTCGGTACAGTACGGTACGGTTCATAGTTAAGGGAGAATGAACAGTTTTAGCTGTCAGTAACTAGCTAACAGTATGTAACATACAAATAAAATGCATAACAAATATAAAAATACTGCTGCAATTCTCCAATAAATAAAATATTTATTAAATACTACTAGGTGCAGCATAAACTAAAATTGCAATGAAAAAATATACAGAGTTAATGCTCAGTAGGCTCTGTAAGCTGGTATGTAAACAAAGGGTATGTCATCTTTAAGGGTCTTTTTGACTTTAAAAAAAGAAAATACTGCTGCAGCTCTCTTAAACCGTTCTCTTAAATATAAAAAGTATCAAATAAAAGTGCAACTGCAGCATTAATTAAATGACAGCTTATGTATGTTCAGTATAAAAAATAAATTACTGTCTTGTGTTTGCACAGCTCGTTTTTTCTTCACAGTAACGGTGATAGTAACACCTGGATGGTGCCTTTTCAAATGCGTATGCATGTTCGACGTGTTGCCTCCTACATAGGCGATCGCGGTGAAACAATAACCCGTGTGCCGACATTGTTCCACATGTCTATCACTGTTTTCATAATTCACCTGGAATCCAAAGTTATCGCTCAAACGGGATTTGAATGACAGGGGGTCGCCTGCAAGCTCCGGTTTTCCTGTTGTCTTTCGCCATGCAGTTCGCTATCTGTTCGATAGCATTAGCACTGTATAACATTTTGATTTGCACTACTCATAGAATGTAAAAGAGGGGTACTACAACTGCTAATAGTGATGCAAACGGAACACTAGAGCGGAGAGGTGTGCATCTCCTGCTCTGTCCGCAGCTGGGAGGGACTGCTGCATGACGGCGGCCTGTCAGTGCTCTGGGACGGGGAAGTGGCCGCGGCGGCACCCGCTGCTCGTTTAGAAGTTAAGAGCGATACATGCTTTAGCGACAGAGTCTCCAAAAGTCACCAATAACACCAGAAAAAGTAGCTAGATTGGTCGCTGGTCACTTTTTTTTTTAAAGAGTCGCCACAGGGGTCTGAAAAGTCGCTAAATATAGTGACAAAGTTGCTAAGTTGGCGGCCTGACCCTCTGCTCACCATGGAGACAAAATACTCTCAATCGATGGCTGCTACTACGCATGTGCGAGCCGAGCCGGAGGCTAAATGGTCCGACGACAAGTTTTAAGTTCCACACCGCAAAACAAGCCTGTACATTTGCCATATTAACGCTATGTACGCCACATACGGACCGCGGTCCACCTCTGTAACCACCCAGAAGTGCCTGTACCGTCACGGTACGGTACAAATACGTGTATCGTTACACCCCTACGTAGGCCTTTAAGCATCCGCGTTAGCTGGGTTTCTCCACCCATATATCAGCCATCAGTTTCAATATGCGGATCATTATGGCTTAAAGCTGGGGTATGTGATTTATGATTGGTCAAAGTTAAAGGTGCTGTAAGTGAAATGGTTCTTTTAGCTAACTTCCTGTCAGTTACTGCAGTTAGCAGTCCCCTCGCTCGTCCCCACGTCACCACATTAATGCACTGCGGTCTTCAAGGAGCGAGTTATCTAGCATCATCTCAGATCCATAAGTGTGATAAAACATGATAAAAACCATCAAAACAGACATTGGGAAGGATTTTGACCTGCTCCGCCATTGTAGGCGCATACACATTCACCCATCTGTTGCTCTGACGTGCACCGGCAGTGAGACCATGGAGTGTATATACTATATATGAGTGAGACGGGTGTCGGTTTATAGCATTCTCTCTTCTGATTGGATAAAAATTTCGGGATCCTCCAATAAGTTTATTTGCCAATTACATGCAAAGCAGCTGACTGAGAGATTGGCTTTATGAAACGTGCACATTATGTAAGTGATCACTGTATGAATTAAGAGCGATTTAACACTTATATTAACATAAATAAACCGCTTACTTCACCTTTAACATTAGCTGTACACTTTGACCAATCAGAGCGAGGCTCCGATCCTCCGTTCTTATTGGCTGTTGGGACTGTCCATTCACTTTGGCACGACGTTGTTGGTGTAGAGCGTGTCAGGGAGGGACCATAGGGAGGGACCAAAGAGAACAATAGGTATTTGGATTCGAATCTCTATCCCAACTGCCATTTTCTCCCCAAATCCTCCACCCCAGCTTTAATAGCAGGAGGGCCGAACAGATATTGACGTGTTTTAAATGTAAACCAGACCAACGGAAGTGATAAAGCTCAAAACATTCTCACCATCTCCTCATACAAATCCAGAATAATCTTAACTGGTTGTGAAAACTGATGCCAGAAGGGGGAATATTGCAATTTCCACACCACTTGATGATTTCTCTTGTGATATTTACATGTTTATGTATTAAAGTCTGTGTTGTTTCGAAGTTCTACTCTTTCATGACAACACTTTTTCTAACTCAAAAGATGATGACACTGTTGTGCAGTGTGAATGAGAGAGTATAGCCACACTCCACGCTATGTGACTAATAATGTGATAGTGAAACACTGAAACGCAGCCCACAGCTCAACCTAAATCACAGCACTCATCTTAAAATCTGCTACTTCAATGCAATTTAGGTGAATAGGTACATAACACCAGCCTCAAGCCTGATCCGTGCATGTTGACTTTTCTTTAGACTCTTAGCCAGTCATCCAGCTGATGCTGTTAAGCCATCCACAGAACAGTCTCCAATCAATACCATCCAGTGAGCCTCTTCATTCCACTCCTTCCCACACTGCCACCCATGATCTGCTTTTTCAGCCCAGTCGTAGCCAGCTCTTAGCCCCGGGCTTCATCCAGGAGCTGTCCACTGCTGGACATTCACTCCTCTTTCACTCGCTGAGTATGATATCCCTCGCCTCGGGGTTCATCTGGATCCAGAAGACAGCGATCCTAGCCTGTGGGCTGATGTTCTCGGGCTTGCTGCCCACTTACCCATTTTTCCACAAGAGTAACTCATTCAGGGAGGAGTAAGTTGTTGTTAGCCAGGTCTTTTTCTTCTAGCCAGCCCAACTCCACATCAACACTTACAACAATCATCATTACAGGATGTAATGTTCTCCCTCGCTTCGATGCCATGCCCCTTTTATTCAGTTCTTTGCCACTAACATTTTCAGTTAATAGCCATGTAGGAAATTGTTCCAATGGATGGAAAATAATGACAGAAAAGGTAAAAACCTGGGAGCCTGGCCACTGTATGTAGAGCTAGTGGAGAGTGACACTTCTCCATGGGGCTTGCATATGGAGCCAATTTTAGCAGCAGTGCAGGAAGGCTTGTTGCAGGGAATCGGAGGAGGAGCACCTGGCTCTTACAGCCTTTACACAGGAAGGGCAAGGCTGACAGAGCTCAAAGATTACACAGATGTCTGTCTCTGGCCAAGTCAGCCATCTCTCACGATAGACACTGGCCAAGTCAGACTGGAGCAGTCATTCAGAGAATGCAGCTAGAGACTAGCCGGTCAGTACGAGATGAGAGCTGTCTGTTCAACATGGCCACTTTCCAACAGCATCCAACATTGCATTGGTGTAGACAGAGGGAACACTGACGCACAGATATTGCTAGGTTTTACTTAAAGCCACTACGAGTAACTTTTAAATATCTTTAAAACAGCCTCATGTTTCCTCTGATAATCATAAATTACCTTTAACAGCAAACGAGACCATCAGTGCAAAGAAAGACGTTTTTATAAAGTTTTTATTACTGCATTTGGTCTGGTCGCACACCCAGTCCGAGTTTGCGCATGCAGGCTCTATGGTCACATATTGGTCGCAGATTTCAGTGTAGCGCAGCAACACGATTTGAGAAGCCTATCCCTCCAGGTGAGGGAAGGGGAGCGGGAGCCTTGTTTGAGACAGTTATTTGTCGTCATAATGACCGATAACGGGGCTGAACCATCAAAGAAAAAAAGAAAATGCAATGAGGAAAAGCTAAAAGGGAGAGTGATAGACAGGCGGGAGGAGGGCGTTGCCAAGCAACGTGTACACAATTTCATGGGAGCGAACTAGACTTCAGTGTTTACTTCTAAATGAATGAGCGGTACTAAAACAAAGTTTACTTTGCCTCACCAGCATCAGATGACCATTATTCATCTGAAATAGTCATTATTTACATCAACAACATAAACACATTACCTCATCGTGATCCATACTAACTGCTGTCTCTCGTTCATTCGCTTTCTGTGAGGACACGGAATCTTTCAGCTCCGTGAGAGTGGTTAGTGAACCTGCATCAACTCACTGCAATCAGGTGTGTGTGGCACTGACTGGCATTAGTTGATGCAGAGTCACCAACCACTTCACAGAGCCGAAAAGATTCTGTGCCCTCACACTTTCAACACACGGACATGCACGATACTGCATCCTAATCATTTGACACTCACACCGTCTTGCACGCGCTAGGAAACAGCTTTACGACAGCTGTCTTCGTAAAAATATTACCGCTTTTGTCCAAAAGGGCCGCCAGCTGCCAAAGTTCCTATTAGACACTTTAAGTGTGCACAGCTAAAACAACCCTGCTCACAAAAGCTGTGATTAGCTGCAAAAACCCATCTCTTGTTTTGAGCATGGTGCCTGCTAAAATGTTTTGGGCAAAATTTTAAAACACGTGTTGCCCTAAGTCTAAGCCTGATCCCTGACCTCAATCTTTAAAGGAGGCAAGAGAATTTCTCAATGAAGATCAATACAATATTTTTCTTTCTGAGGCTTGGTCTCAGCAGAAATACCTAAAACCTTTCCTGGTTATTGGCCTCAATTATGCCTTCTAACTGGTGGCAACACAAGTGGAGGTACAGTGCATCTTCAAAGAGCAAATCAGATTTTAAAAGCATTGCCTAAACAAAGTTGGGGGTGAAGCATTTTGCTAGTGTAGGGATCTAAGCTCGTACAGAGAGAGTGAGGAATGATGTGCTTTACCAATCAAAACAATCAAATATATCTATGATCTCCTGATTAATGTTTGCAGCGTAGAGTTTGATTAATGGTTAACAATGGATCCGCACATCAAGAAGGTGCATGGTTTAAATGAGTCTACGTGCAGTATGCTCTTCCTGTGTTTATGAAGATTCCTTAATTTATGTATGCTCGAAACTCATAGTAAAAAACAATTCCAGACTCAATTAGACAGGGGGTACAAGAATCTAGTGTGAATCAATAGAAGGGGGCACTTCTTTGGACCCTTGACGATACCCATGTGTATGAAGGTATGGATTTCTACATGTCATTCTCTCGTGGTCCTCCCTCCTCATCTTCATCAGCTTGTGACTCAACAGCCAAGACTCACAGTGGGAGTGGTGTGTGCTGATGTGTCAACTCGTCTGTCATCCAGAAGTGAGGTGGACTTTGGGTGAGGCGGGGGAGGGTGATGGACCTGGTCTATGCGAGCAAACGCATGACGATGATGAGTTTGGCATGTAGCCGAGGCATCAAGCGGCCTTATCCATTATTCATCTGGGCAACAAACTGATAAACAAGGTAAATGAAGAGGAACAACGGCAGCGGAAAATCATGCGTCCAGGCCAAAAGAGACATTTAGAAAGCTGGCGGCCCCCAGTGGCATCCTCAGGCGCATATCAATATGCAAGATAAACAACAAGGTCTGGACACAGCAAAGCCAAGTGGTGTTGCAGCTCCTGGACGAGAGTAATGCAAAGCACCTCAACAGCTTCGAGAAACGGCATTGTCCCCCACAGAAAAATTGACGAATCAACACATGTATGGTGGCTAGATTTCACATTCTCTCATTATAGTAACGATCAGAAAACAAATGACCAATTCCTCTGCTACACAAGTGAATGTCCCAAACAGATGTATTAGTCTAGGAGAAAGGTACGAGCGCAGAACCATATCTCTGGTCTCACATGTCAAATTCATGCAACACGATCTGTACGAGACAGCAGAGGGATGAAGTATTGCTCTGTTGCTACGGTAACGGCTCATATGCAGAAAACACCATGTCGTGGTTTGAAAAATGGTGATTTGTGAGATTTCATTTAGAAGAACCGTTCCACGAGGGGGAGGGAGGGATGGATGGAGGGAGATTGACAGTGAGAGAGGGGGAGAGGAAGAGAGACTCAGATATACTGAAAGAAATGCGCGAGTGGGAAGAAGGAGAGGAATGAGTCAAGGCTTCACTCGCAGCAATTTGCAGCAGTGCTTTAGACAATTTGGGTCACTTCTGTCACCCTCTATTTCTATAACTTGAGCAGAAACACCTCATTTGCCATTCATTTAATTTCCATTCCAACACCTGTGGGCTATTTGCATTCTGTCAGTTTTACCTCTCCCTTTCATTTATCCGCTTGCCACTACATTTTCTGAATGAAAACACACCTGCAATATTCAAGACGCTGCATGCATCCAAAGCAGGGGGAAAATGGTGAGCCTTTTTTCCAATACTGTCTTTTGTTCTCTTTCTTTGTCCCTCCAGCTTTAGTCCCAGTCCTCCTCTCAGGTTTCCACCTACAATCCCTCTCCTCAAACCTCTTGATCAAATCCAGATCTTTGCCATCTGACCCTTATGGTGACTCCCCTGGGGACACAAAGCCAGATCGCATGTCTCGCCTGTCCACGACAACAAATGAACCGGGCGCTCAGCAGCTCGCCTGATTTTTTTTATCTAAATACAGTTAGAATGAAATATAGGCTAAAAGTGTGAAAATGAAAACAAGTGTAGGCTGAGGGAGAGTAGCTTTGACTGCCTGTGCTGACCCCTCATGAGAGAATTACAACACAGCAAGGAAAACAATGTGAAGCCGTAAATAATCGAGTTTTAGGCTTACCAGCTGAAGAATTTAAAACTATATAAAATGATATATTCACAATACGTCCATATTCATGAAATCTAACTGGTAGCCCCAAATATATGAGACTGCTGTTCAATTTTGAGGATTAGGAACCTGTATGAAGCACTTCATGTTTACTGATCAGGCCGTTCTGTGAGGCATTACACCAGAGGGATCAAAGAGAAAACAAGGATGTAAAATACAAGCCAGTCCTGCTTTCTTAAGATGAAGCACTTGCCCACTGCTGTTTGCAAGACATGATTTCACTCCAGTGGTAATCCTTGAGTTTCTTTTCTATCTTTCTATTTTGAAGATTGTAGTCGTTTCTGTAGTGCCAACAATGCCGTCCTTTTCATTGGATTGTCTGTTTCGCTTATTTTCTTTGTCTGTTCAGCCTTGGTAGCCAGTGGTTGCTGTTAATGCTAACCACACACTCATCTTAGCAGAACCACACAAACCAAAAGCATCAATCAAGCTTCCAAGCGTCTGTTTCTTTATCTGTATGAATTTTGGAATAAATATAATATTATCATTATATATCAAATAATTTAGTCTGTATAATTCCAATACAACAACACAATCATTACACATTTAACTTCCCTGAGCCCAAGGTGAAATGTTTTCTCCCAAACCCAAATATATTCTTCGATTTACAACTATATCAACCAGGGAAATCAGCAAATCCTCCTATTTATTAAAGGTGAAGTAAGCGATTTATGTTAATATAAGTGTTAAATCGCTCTTTATTCATACAGTGATCACCTACTAGTGTCGGCGTTTCGTAAGCCGATCTCTCAGTCACCCGAGCCCTGTTTCAGGTAGCAGGTTTTACAAACTCTGGGTTTAATCCTGCGCTCTGAGTTGCTCAACTCAGAGCTGAGCAACTCTGGGTTTTGGGTTTCAGAACAGTGGATCAGCGTTGGGTCAATCAACTCTGAGTGTGTTCACTCTGGGTTGATCGCGTGCGTAAAAGCCATCGTCAATGGATCGCTGATAACATGATTCACCATGGAAACAGAAGAAACAAATGCTTGATCCTCCCACTTCTCAAAAAAAAAGAAAAAAAACTTCTCCGCTCCTCCCACTAGAGTAAGAAATATTAACGAATGAGTTTATGGTATTGAGAAGAATTAACGGGGATATTATCTCATAACTCTGATCTAATCACCTCGGCCATTCAGAAAAACAACAGGGGGAAAAATGTTTGTCAATAGAATCATTACGCTTCCGTATGAGAAGCAAGCCTATTTTAAGAATTAAGTTACGCATATCAGCAGCAGCAAAAAAGCTGGCACCGCACAGCATTGCTGACAGTGTTTTATATTCGCTGTAGGCCTATTATGTAGGCAAGCTATAATAGCCTACTGCGCAGTAAACATGCTGTCGCTTCTTTTAAATGAGGAGTGAAAGACATTAACGTCAGTACATTAGATGACAGTTTCCATTGTAGAGCCTGATTGATGTATTACCAGATTCCTTGTCCTCTATTGCAGTGATTTTCAACCAGTGTGCCGCGGCACACTAGTGTGCCGTGAGAGATCGTCAGGTGTGCCGTGGGAAATGATCTAAAATCACCTAATTAGCAAAGTGCTGGCCCGTGTGTATGAGCTGCGAGAGGAACTTAAAGAGGACCTATGATGCTTTTTGACTTTTATGACCTATAAACGTTGTTATGATGATTCATAGTCATGCTTAACCATACTAAATTATAAAATAATGACTTACATGCATTTCGACGTATTCCCTGCTGACCGTCTGGGGTGTCTGTGCAGAGCACTAAACACTATTCTAGCCAGTCGAGAAGTCACGTCTTCAAAGCGGTCTACCCTTTCATAATTCGTGACGTCGCATAAAAATTTGTGACGTGACCACGCGGATGTTTCCATGTATGGTAATGCTGTCACTTCCCTGTTCGCGTCTGCCTCGCGCCCTTATAGGTCCATGCTCGCGCTTCCCGCCACTGAAAGTGTTCCGGAAGGAAGGTAACCAATCACAACGGAGTGGGGTTTGCAAGAGGGGGGGGAGGGTAGCGGAGATGGCCGATGCACAGGCGGAGGGAGCGGAGATTGCCGAAGCACACACACTCAAGTGTTGACAGGACGTGCTGGATCGCCAAAATAAGAGAAAGAGCTTCCCGAAAATCTACATAGTTTTTTGTGATGTGATTCGTGTCAGGTTGCTCTATAGCAGTGTAAAACAAGAAATGAAGACCAGAAAAGTAGTATAATAGGTCCTCTTTAAAGTTTTTCTGACAAGCGAGAGGTCCGATTACACAAAGCTGCTTGCAAGTGATGAGTTGTGTGCAAAGCTGCAGGGCTCCAGACACGCGCGCGACTGGGAAATTCGCTGACATATTTTTTCATTATTATTATTACATCCATTATAAGTGCTTTGTGTTTGAGAGAGAGAGAGAGAGAGAGCAGTCCGCGACTGATCAGTGAAACGATCAACAGCGCGGATCACGTGACCAACTCTCATCTCAGTGTCCCGCTGTCGTCACCTCATTAACATGTTGCGAACTGGCGACTTTTTCCGCTATATTTTCCGACTTTCCGCCATAGCGCTAAGGCTAGTTAAAGACCAGACACATCTTGCAACTTTTTTTTAATACCGCGCTCACCAGAGCCGAGTACTAGCAACGGCTGCTGTCTCCTCCTCCTCACCGCTGCCAGCCCTCACTCACACGGATTGTGTGTCAGATGACAGCCCCCTGCTACCTGCAGCAGCCAGCAGACTGACAACACCGTGTTGCTCTGAGCAAGCGCTGCCAGATGACGTTTGTAAACACGTAAATAGTTTTATAGGTCCACATTCAATTGGCGACTGCATATCTATAAAAAAGCTAACCTTGTAGTGATGGCAACTAACAATGTTTTTAAAGTCAGTTTATATGTAAAGAGGCCTAGGTAATTTGTATAGGCCTACTACCTGGTCAGCATTTTCCATTCATTTAGCCTCTTTCAGAATTGCATATTATGCAAATTAGTTGATTATGTCATCTAACTACTACTAGTTAATTTTGGGCCAATTACTATTTTCCTTGTAGAGGAGTCAGCAGAGATAGAGAAGGAAAAATCACAGGGCTCAGGTGTAGAAGGGGTTGTGGTGAAAATGGGTCAAAATCCCAGTCTTTCTACCATTCCTGCCAGGATATCCATTTTGTGTTCATCGAAACAGGCCCAGGTTTCACACCAAGTGAGTCTAAATACATTTAGAAACTATATTATTAACTATATGTATGATATGTACTGTGTTGGAGTGTCATTTTGGTTGGTGGTGTGCCCCAGGATTTTGTAAATGTAAAAAATGTGCCGCAGCTCAAAAAAGGTTGAAAATCACTGCTCTATTGATCACAGTTTAAATTATTATATTATTTCTATATTCATATACGGCTATTTAATGAGGCTCGTCTGTGACTTTGGGATGACACAAGTGAACAGTAACGATCGCGTGCAGCCCCAGCCGCAGAATTACATTTCAACCTGACATGAATCTGTTCAGTTGCACAGACGTTAAAAAATCCCTATTAGTAAAAAGAAGAATGATATAGGCCTACATACAATACAAGTAGGTTTATTAATCTGAATGTAGAACATGTTCACGATGTGTAAGGTGGCCGCCATATGAACGAACGAGGGCTGAGAACAAGGCTACTGATCAGATAAATGATCGATCAAACGTAAAATCATCAGTACATGATAAAAACATCCCAATGGAGATTTCTATGGATTGATTTTACTTTAAACTGTACAGGGACGCGTTGTAACAGTGACTCTTTCTTCAGTCGGAGCTGCAGCGTAACAAACTCAGGGTAGGTCTAACCACCTCCCGAGCAGGTTAGACCCACGGCGTCGGTTGCGCTGAACCTGCTACCTGAAACGGAAAAACCAAGAGTTTCCACTAACTCAGAGCGAACAAACTCTGGGTTGCCTCAAAACCAGCTACCGGCAAATAAACTTTTCGGGGATCCCGAAAATGATGTCCAATCAGAAGAGACAATGCTACAAACCGGCATCTTCATCAATACACGCGCAGAGTGACAGATGGGTGAATGTTTACGCGCCTACAATGGCGGAGCGGGTAAACATCCTTCCCAATGTCTGTTTTTATGGTTTTTATCATGTTTTATCACTCTTACTTGTCTGAGATGATGCCAGATAACTCGCTGCTTGAAGACCACAGTGCATTAATGTGGTGACGTGGGGACGAGGGAGGGTACTGTTAACTGACAGGAAGTTAGCTAAACTGACCATTCCGCTTACTGAACCTTTAAAAAGAACAGTTTGACATTATTAGAAATATTATTTATTTGCTCACTTTCAAATAAGAAGCTTCAGGAAGTCACAGGGTTAGTCCCCGCGAATAGCCCCCCTCCCCCCACCCACCCCTTAAACCACAACTTGTGGTGTTTCCACTTTGTTTTCTTTGCAGATTAAAGATGATATAGGGTGTTCATTTGTAAACTTCAGAGATCTTTGTAGCTGATTAGAAAAAAACATGCCTTGAGCAGCTTTAAGATGTTATTAACGCACACACACCCTGTGTCCTCTGGGACTATAGCCATCGTGTGATTTAGAATCTAGGGCAAACCCCTTAAGTGGAGAGATGGGAAGAGGCAGAGAGATCATCAGAGCCATTACTGTGTGATGAATGACGCTTGCTAGTGAGTTTCCCTGAGGGAGACGGTGGGGTACATTGAGTGGGGGTGGGGTAAACCTGTGGCTTACTTCTATTTAGATCTCATGGTACCCACATCCTGCAAATGCAATCCGCTTCATTAGGAGTGGAAAGGGGGTTGAAAATAATAGAGTAATGTCAAAAATTAGGAGAATAACCGAATTGTATTTTTTACAAGAGACACACCTATCTCAGAATGAACATGAAAAAAATAAAAATAAATGTGGTTTAAGTAAAACATTGTACAGCAGTTTTTGATTAGGACACAAAAGACGAGTCGCAATGTCATTTCGCAATTCAGTTAATTTTGAGCTAGTGAGGACACATATATTTTAGGGCAAGGAAAAATAGAAAATAATTTGTGCACCCTTCTCTGTGTGTATATTCCCCCAAAAAGTGATCAAATACTTTTCCTCAGAGTCATAAGTTACATTAATATGTGGAGGCTGGATGAGATCAGTTTACTGGATGTTTGGAGAGGTTATCATCCAACAGACAGAAATGATACTTTCTATTCACCTCCCCATGCAGTAGACATAGGATTCTGAATTGTGAATTGGAACAAGAAGTATTTATTGTTGGTATTTTTATTTTATCTATTTGTTTTTCTGTTTTTGTTCTTCCTATTGTTGTTAGTATTGCTAAATAATTGAATTTGAAACATGTTAATAAAGGGAATTAAAGGGGATCTTAGTAAATGGTCAACATTAACACTAAGCTTTATTGCAAGTGTTAGAAACTGCAAGTTCTTTCAGCTTCACCTCACCTCCACAAGGGACACCAAGTGGTGATTCAGGGTAATTGATTGCTCCTCCCACTATAAATAGAGGCCTAGTGAGGCCTTCTCCCTTTGTTCCCACCACATCCTCACCACAACTGAGGTTGCGTTCCGAATCGCATACTTTCTACTATATAGTATGTAGAAAAAAGATTTAGGATGTCCCGATTCCTGTGGCCAGATTTAGGATGGTTAGAATACCCGGATGGTCTACTTCATGCGGCCAAGATTGTTAGTGTTGAAAAGTGCATCCTATTTGGGCGATTCTGACCCACAATCCAGTGCGCACGTGAAGTGACGTAACATCGACGAAGCCTATAGGTCCATGTTATGAAAACAAACGGGGATGCGACGGATATAAAAGCAAGAGGCAAGATCAAGGCGCAATGTTATGATGAAATAAGAGAGAAAAGTACGTCCCAACAGTATGCCTACTGCATCCTAACTAGATTATTTTTATCGTCAGATGTAGTATGTAGAATAGAAAAAAGAAAGAGTATGCGATTTGGAACGCAACCTGAGTGTGTGAAGATGTTTGCCGTGTGTCTTTTGATTTACCTTCAATGTAAGTTACCTTTTTACTTATTGGATTATTGTTTGTTTGAGAAAAGATTGTGATAGTTTAATGGCTAATCTTTACTTGTTAAGTTATGTTTTGAAGTACTGCAATGTTGAAGTATTTCATATGATTTAAAGGCCACATTTATGTTTGTCAATAGAGATATCATAATTCATCTTTCTTTCTGTCTAGAACCATGGCAATCACCATGGCAATCATCATGACAAAAGAACTTTACTTGCAAAATAAAGTCAAGTAAATTAACCCTTGTTTCCTGGTGGTTTGTGGCTCCAGTAGAACCTACTCTTCACTACAGCAAGAATAGAGATAATAAAAATGTCAATTGTACCTAGACTGCTGTACTTACTTATGTCATTTTCAGTTAAAAAGGTGGTATGTATTTATGTCATTTTCAGTTAAAAAGGTGGTATGTATATCCCCAATCTTAGGGACTCGAGTGATGGGGGAAAAATTATCGATTGTGAAAATAACAATGAGAAAACATGTGTGATACATTTTGCTCTACTACCTGTTCTACACAATGGTGTGAAATCAGTCTGGAGAATCATGTACGTTTTTTCATTACCCCTAAACTGCAAACACCATGTTTTGGTCCTGCCCTAAGATCAAACATGTTTGTGGAAACACTAGAATGGCGCTTTTCCACCGCACGTGTAGCTCTACTCGACTTAGCTCAACTTAGTTTTGGTAGCAGCACGGGTCGTTTTCCACTGCAAATAGCACCTCCTGAACGTGGGCGGGGTCGTCATACAAAGGGGCAGAAAGCCGTCTCCGGAGCCAAGTAGCAAAGCAGAAATTACGAGCAGTTGTTGTACTATTAACTGAACCAACCGCCAAAAATACGAATGGAAAATGTTTAAGAAATACCCTTGGGGGCGCCTTTAGCTCAGTTGGTAAGGTGTCCCCCTCCTGGGCCGGGCCCAGCAGCAGACCCGGGTTCGATTCCCACCCGCGGTCGTTCTCTGCATGTCACTCCCCTCTCTGCCCCATTTCACCTCTGTCTCTCTGCACTATCAATAAAGCATAAAAATGCCCAAAAAAATCTTTAAAAAAAGAAAGAAAAAAAAAAGAAATACCCTCCATGTATCTGTTTGCTAAAAGAAGTAGAAGAATATTGCGACGGGGCATTAAAAGGGAGGATTGGTGTCCCGATGTGTGACTCGGCCACTCAGTCAGCTGAGGTGTCATGTACATCCCTATGCATGTAAACACAGGCATCATAAAGTTGACTGTTTAGTGCTTGTTTCAGGATACGTGTTTGCAAATGCAAGCCGTGTCTCAGCCTGAATATTTTATTGAGGTAATCAGTGCAGTCCGAGGCTTGTAATGTAATCGGTCGCTATCATTTCTGTCCTAGCTGGCTGCTATAGGCTATATAGCTGCTAGCTACATGTCTCCTCTCGTGTCGTGTACAGTATGTTTAAAGTAACATCCCCAACAACCAACACAACTGGGTGAGCTTAGCGAATATATGGACATTTCATTACGTTTTTCGGAGATGTGATGCAAATCAAATGAAAGAGAGCCAGAGAAGGCTGCTTACAAATACACTCAAAATTCCGGAGATTTTGGGGGAATATACAACAGAATGAAGCCGGTAGTGCCTGACCAATCAGTGGCCGGCAGTCTGCCGACATCACCTTTTAGCATCGGCTCAGCTCGCTTGGAACCTCGAGCGAGACGATACCAAAAAAGCTGCTGCTACCAAGGACCAGGTACCATGTTTTTGCGGTGGAAACGAGTTGAGTCTAGTTGAGATGATACCACGCAGTGGAAAAGCGGCAGAAGACATCTGTAGCAGATTCTTGGGCTGCAGATTCCATTGACATGTGTCACTTTGTTTGGGTGATTTACTAGAAGAAATAACAGGAAACGATAGATACCTCTTAAAAATACTAACAGTCGCAGCAACAAAACATTACTCCTAAACTACTAGATAGAGGTAGATCCTCCTTCTATAGAAAATTGGCTTAAGATTATTAAAGAAATGCATGAGAAGGAAAGACTGACCTTCTTACTGAGATTGCAAAACACATTTGTACTTAGCAAGATACAAGATACAAGAAGTGTTTGTTTATATTGAACAATCAATAACAAAACAAGTGTTAACACTCAAACATGCCTTTTAATGAGTGAGGACCAATACAATGTCATCACTTTCCAAAAATGTCCTCACTCTTATTGTTAAAAGCTCAACTTCACAGTCCGAACAAAGATACCTGTACAAATACAAAGGGGTGAAAGGAGCTGGAGCCAGGGGCGAGTGCATGGAAGGACGGGGCAAATTAGTGCAGAGCTGAAAGTACAGAGTGGTAGATGGAGAGAGAGGGGAAGCTATTCAGGAGGGGGGTTAGAGCAGGAGATCCTGGTAGACTAGATGACTGTTTCCAAAGTGGGAGTTTTGAAGGGGGAAAGGTTTGAGAAGACAGTAATAGAGAGAATGACACTAAAAAGATTCAGGTGCTGTAAGAAAAAACTTGGGATTACAAGTTAAGTGCTTGAAAATGGTGAATGAACAGAGTGGGAAGAAAACACAGGGGAGCTGGAATGACAGCAAAGAGTTGAAAGGGTGAGGGTAAGGGAGAGACAACAAGAGAGTAATAGCTGGTAGGAGAGGTGCGAGCAGCTCCTGCCAAGATAGAGGAATAGTCAGAGAGGGAATAGGAGGAGAGAAATTGAGCAGTGTAACCCCGAAGACCCAGCTGTCTGCAGAGGAGAACGGTGTGTGTGTGTGTGGAGGTTGCTGTGTCCATGTGTGTGTGTGTCTACATCTTCGCATGGTGTACGCTGAGCTGGCAGGTCTGAGAGTTGGTGTCAGCTCCTCTGCTTCTTCTTGCTTGAGATTGGGGAGAAAGGGATTTCTGGTGAGACTGCCCCAACAGGGGAGACTGCCTGCCTGACTGCCTGCTGGCTCCAACCTCTGGATAAGGCCGAGGGAGTGAGACACAGCTGGATGAGCTCTGGCTCAAAGTCTGATTAACACATGACAAGCATCGTGTGGTGCTACACAAACATACAGGTGGTATGAAAAAACTGAATGTATGTATTTTGTGCAAATATTTGTAATAATTCAAGATCTTCATTTTAGAGTAGTCACGGCTGTTATTTTGATATTCAATGGATGAATCGAAACTCAATACAGAGACTAACTGTATTCATTAGCTGTAACAAGTTGTAAGCATTAATGGAACTCATGTCTAACAAATAGCATGGCAACAATTCTTACAGTTATTCAAATATCCAAAAGCTTTTGTTTCATTGGCTCGTCTTCTGACTAGTCAGCAATTCTGGAGAATGCTTGTCAAAATCAGTTTAAGTCAAAATCAGTGAATATCTCTTCACAATTTCGTATTATACTATTGTAGAATTAGCTTTGGTTAGCTTATCAGTCTGCACGCAAAACGGGGTGTGCTATTATACAGTTTTTAGATTTTCTTATTATTAAGCCCCGACTGAATTTTTTTTGAGAGGCCACGCCCCTCACACCGTAAGTCCGATTCACTTGAAATTTCTCACAGGTACACTTGAAGGTGCTCTACAAAAAAGCCTCTGGGGCCATATAAATCCGCCTGGAAATATTTTCCGCTAATTAGCATAAACTGAAAAACAGGTTTTAAACCAGAACTTTCTCAAATTTTACTGTATCAACACCAAATTTGTCACGGAACATCGGGGGACTATGACACAAATGTCCGTAAAATAATAGTAAAATAGCTCGAAAAACATGGCCGCCATTGACAAAAACGTTTACTTAGTTTCGGGGCTTAGCAGCTAATTGGCCATCACTCATTAACCATAGGTCCTATCATCATACAACTTGCTGGATATGTGCAGAACACGTGTGGTAGCATGCCTCAGGAGGCTGTTCGAGAATTAACCCATAGGGGGCGTCACAAATGCAAAAAACACAATAAAAAAATGCAATGTTTGACAGACCACGCCCCTTTCCCCCACCTTTCTTATAAATGTACAGCTCATGGTGCTATACAATAAAGCATATTGGACCATAGGGGTCTGCCATGATTTTTTTTTCTCCCTAATTTGCATAACCTGAAAAACAGTCACGTGAAATTTCCTTTATGGATTTCCAACCTATCATCACACAGCATCGGGGGACCAACATACACAAGTGTATACAGTTTTAACGAGATAGCTCAAAAAACATGGCCGCCAATGACCAAAACGTCTTCATGAGAGTGGCCCTTTGCTGCTGATTTGCCACGAATGCAACCTTCAGTTGGCCACAACTTGGGACTCGAGTTTGGAAAGCGCAGTTCGTAGAAGCGTTTGAGCCGGGCCAACAGTAGGGGCGCCACCGATCCGGGGCTGGCGGTCGGCACCGGGGGGCCCGTACTTTTAAAATCTCTGCGGGATTTTCTAGTTTCATTAATTATTCAACTAAAATAAATAAGTAATTAGTTTTAAGAGGGTACTACTTTGAGGCTTTAATAATATGAAACACTATGTCTTTTCTTACTTATTTATTGAGCTTTGTCATTCCAATATAACACAGCTTGAAAAACAGCAGATGTCTGACTTTGGCCTTTTGACGCCGATGCTTATGATAAATAGGGCTGCAACAACGAATCGATAAAAATTGATTACTAAAAGCGTTGGCAACGAATTTGGTCATCGATTGGTTGAGTTGCCCGATTAATACGTCACTCGTAGGAGCGGCACTACTTAAACTCAGTATCCGTCTAGTCCAACCAAAAACTCTGTCAGCTGCTGCTGCTGCAGACGGGCTCGGAGTTGGCACCACATGCATCAACAGTCATTCAAAGCAGCGGAAGTAATCACACAACCGGACGATATAGAAAGTCCAGTCTGTTAAAAATAGTAATCCAGTTTTTAAATCCATGTTAAAATCGGCAGGATATAGAGCTAGTTAGCGTAAAAGGAAGTAGCAAACAGTGTTAAATGTGATGTGTTCAGGTCGGCTCAGTAATATGATTGATGTGTTTGAATGCAACAAAAAAAAAGAAACCTGGGATTTTGGCTAAAAACTTGTTTTCCCATAGCCTGGCATTCCCAGACCTGCCACTAGGCGCTGGCAAATTAAATTTGCTGCGCCTGTTGGTCTGGAAACTCTCCGTTGAAGCTTTTTCAAAAAGACCAGAAATCTGGGCTCACGTTTCAATTGGTTCTAATATGGGCGGGCCAGAGCCCTTTGTATGGTGCTCTGGGGCGGACGTAACCGGATGACGACAGTGACGTGCATGCAACGTCGAAGCCGTGATAGTAAATATCAAAGATGGCTGCGGATATGTTGTGTGAGTTTGAGACTGCTTTGGCCTCGACCCTTTACGATTTGGAAGACGGCACTCAAATATTTCATTAGCAAGTAAGTGGAATGTTCTGTTTTGCCGACCGACCACGGCAAAAGTTTAATTTAACAGTTTAACAGCTGTTCGCTAAACGAACGGGGCTTACGTCACCTTGTGCATCGCTCTGATTGGTTGCAGTGCTATCCAACTGCGTGCAGTGGCATTTGAAATGCACGAGTAGGAGTTGAGTTGGAAATTATTATTGATCGTGGCCAGACCCTCTATCGTTCAAGATATCAGGGTCTGGATTTCCAGGCTAGTTTTCCCAGCAATATAAAATAGATAGTAAAGATGGAATTATGACCTGTTTAACGTCCTATCTTGAGCTATGATCATCTTAACAGCAAGTAAAGCAGTAATACAATTTCTATTTCAACAAAATAATAGAAAAGTATCAGTAGTGGTATCGGTAACACTTTATAATAAGGGTACATTAATTAACTGTTAGTTACTGCTTATTGAAATGATACTAAACATTAACTCATCATTAACTAACCGTTAATAAATGTTTAGGTAAAGCTTAATAAGCATTAATTAACTGTTTAATTAATGAGTAACTAAGAATTACTTAACCAAGCACAGTTAATGCCTAACCAACCATTAACTAACCATTAATAACTAAGCAATAATAACTAGTTAATGCCTAATAAGCATTAACTAACCATTAATAGCATTAAATACGCATTAATTAATGTACCCTTATTGTAAAGTGTTACCGTGGTATCAATAAAGACTTGGATCGTTAAGGAGTCTCGAAAATGGTATCAATATCAATACAAAGTAATGATCTCCTGTCATCTGAGAGAAATTAAGACGAGTACATTTTTTTTAACCATTAGTATTTACATGTTAAAGATATTATCGGTTAATCGGTTAACCATGGACATCCCTTATATACTGTATATATATATATATATATATATATATATATATATATATATATATATATATATTAATGTATATCATAGATTGTATGTGTTTTTGTGTTATCCCAGTTATGTGTTTTTTATTTATTTTTTGTTGGTGTAGAGTGTGTCAGGGAGGGACCATAGGGGAGGGACCAAAGAGAACAAGTGGAGCGGTTGAGGTATTTGGATTCGAATCTCTATCCCAACTGCCATTTTCTCCCCAAATCATATACCCCAGCTTTAATCGATTATTAAAATAATCGTTAGTTGCAGCTCTAATGATAAAACCTTATTCACAGGGATGAACATTTAGTATTTTTTTGGCAGCTTTCCTTCTCAAACTCACAGAATTGGGTTGGCATTTGCCCCGAAGGGTAAGATTTAAAAGGCGATTAACAAGGTGATGATTTGTAGGTGGAAGGACCAAGACTGCTGCCGGGGGTAAAGAATGAGAAATTATTTGGGCGCTCTTGCCCTTTAAGATAGTTCTTTTTCTCTCGAGTGATTCTGGCTTTGCTCTTTCCTAACATAGCTCTTATCGATCAGCAGGTTGTGCTCAACACTGAGTAGGAAGGCTCAAGGTGAATGAGTCACTAAAACTGTCCAGAATATTTAAATGAACCATTAAAGCAGTGTTTCTTGGAAGACACACGGCAAAGGACATCATTAGAGTCACACTGGCCTCTCTCTGAGGAGCGGCAGGGGGAAGGATTATTGGCCCTCATTTACTAATACGTGCGTAGAAACTTTCTCACTTGCCGCAAAAAAAAAATGGAGTATGCTATATCAGCGTCGGATTCACGAAACGTGCGTACTAGCCGATTTTATTCCTACCGCCAAGCACATTTTTGTAAATGAGAACCATTCTAAAGCAATCAGCCCTCAGATACACCCTAATTTCTCTATATAAGGACATCAGTTTGCCAAGGGGATAACGAAGGCGGTAAACGTGATTAAGGCCCTGATTAAGGCCCGCCGCTCCCCATACACAGAGTACGCAGAGCACGTAGGGCCCCAAGTACCTGGCGGGGTCCCCCAAAATATATTTATGATAATTACATATCACTAACATTATTATTATATTATCATTACACAAAAATATATAAATGAGTTATTAAAAGCCCACCGTTGTTTTTTCTTAATTGTGTAACCTATCACTCAATTCGGGCAAATTAGATGTGTTTACCTAATATAATAAAAAATACACACACACACACAAACACTTACCTGACCCTAATGGTACAGCCTTCAAAGCTCTCGTCTTTTCGCATCGGAGGTGGAGCATCCTTTTGCATGAAGTGTCCCCTAATTATAGACTACCCAGTTATTATAGCCAACCCAATTATGCTTAGGGCAGTGGTGTCAAACATACGGCCCGGCCCGCGAGATGATTTAATCCGGCCCGCAACTTGTAGAGCACACATTTCTGAGCATGTAAAAAAAAGTAAGTCTAGCCCATTCCTGTGAGGAGTTATGAATTGTTAAAGAAATAACCAAAATGCGCACTCCAGCCGCTAGGGGGCAGCCAAAATTTAAAAAAGCACATTTTAGCAACGTGGGAAATGGTAAATGTCAATCTTGCTTCACCGCTATTAATGTTTCCTCCAGTGCTTTATGGCAAAGTAAAAAAATATATATATATTTTTAGTGCTGAACAATTAATGTACTAGCAAGCGCGGTGTGTCTGCGGCTCTGCATGCTCGAAACGAGCAGGAGCATGCTAGTGTAGGCCTACAAGATATATTTCCTAATTCTCAATGCTGCTTTATTTTTATGTTTTAAATTGGGAAAAAACGTATTCCAGAACAACCACTAACCTATGTATTTCAAAAGAAATCAAAACAGTAGAAGTTGCACTTTTATTTAATTGTATTTTGTACTGTCTGCATGTTTGCACAAAATGTATCCCTGTACAAAGCAAACAAAATTGCACAACTGTAAGGTCAGTGTCTGTTGTATTTTTGTATTCAAATAAACAGATGTTTATTTCATTAGTGCGTATTGGCATCTTTGAGCAAAAAAAACCCAAAAATGTTGCTGCGGCGCAAAACGCCACACCTCCTATTCCCTTGGCCAGCAGCAACCTTTACTAAGACATTTCCTGGGGGGTACAGAGATCCCCTGTGATCCGTGATAATGTAGGTTACACATGTAGGCTGAGTGATAAAGCATATTACCGAAAAACAAAGCTAAAGATTTGGAGTTGACATATGTACGTTATTTTGACATTATTTTACTGGTCCGGCCCACTTGAGATCAGAGAGGCTGTATGTGGCCCTCAAACCAAAATGAGTTTGTCACCCCTGGCTTAGGGCCTCCAAAAGCTTAGCAGCAGCCCTGAGCCTGATATATGTGGCTCGGGTGAAAAATAAATGGTTTGATATCAAAGCGAAAAACCAGGCACCTGATCTGTCAGTCCAAAAGGAAAGTATGACTGGAATAATTTGAAAAACGTCCATCAGTGGTAATCTGTAAAAAAAAATAAGGGAGAAAGTGATGAAATCCAGCAAGGACCATCACTTAAAAGTAAGTTTTTTTCATAATCCTAAAATTATATTTTTCAATTGCTTTTTTTATTTTATTAATGAACAACCAGAATGAAACCAGTAGGCCTACATTGACATGTTATGTGAAAGAAAATAGCAATGCAAACAATAAATAACCAAAACTAAACTGTTATATTTAAATGTGGAAATTCTAATCATGCTGCAATGCAATCTTGAACTGGGAACTCAGCTTGTATTCTAATATTTTAATTATGACAAATACAGTAATTTATGAAGATGAAATCACATACATTTTATGATTATTCAATACATTTGGCCAGTGCATTATTAAATGAAGTGTTAAAAACATATTATGTAAGCCTTTTTTAAATAAATGTGGTTTGAATACGCTATGCATTTAGTTAAAAAGTGTGTATTTACATTTTCTAAGACAGTCAAACATGTATAATTTGTGCGTATGCATGGTCTGAGGAAGTTCTAAATTTGTCCTCAGAACAGCGTGAACGTTCATACGCATGGTTTAAGCACAAATCTGTGCGTACGCACTGTTAGTAAATGAGGGCCATTGTCTCCCCATAGACTGAGGAGCACCCAAAATAATTCACCAGGAAATCGATTTCTATCATATCTTTTACAGACCACTGATGGATCGAGAAAGAAAGGGAATGAGAGAGACGGACCAAGAGAGATTCTCAGTTCCTACTTTTTATCCCTGCTGTATTTTTCTTACCGTTTTCACAACCAAAAACACTTCCACAGCCGAGTGCTGTGGCCACAAAAACCCATCTGCAGTCGATCATGATAAACAGTCTGCATCTCTCCCATTTGTTTCCCTAAAAACCGCTACAGCTGCTGCATCTTTATGGAATGCTTTCTGCAGTAAATCATGACGCAATGACTTAAAACTTGTCAACTGAAACATGAGTGTCGACACTGAAGTGCAGCTGCTATAACATTCATGCCAATATCTCTAAAGAATGACTCAGACTTTTATTTTTAAAGAAAATGCATCCATTTCATTTGACAAAACTGGAAAATGGTAATGGCAATACAGAAACGAATCCTATCTTTATACCCAAACTGGATTTTTCCTAGAAAATATTGAAGTAATTGTAGGGCATTTGGACCTACATTTTACAATACAATTTTACTCCTCTGAAAACCAAACTAAAGAGACTTAAAAAAAAAGATTCAAAAGGCTATAGCTGTTGGCAAAGACGAGACAGCTAAGACCAAAAGTGAAGAATGCTATTTTCTTGTTCTCTAAAATAAACGGCAGTACTTGAAAGCTATCCCTTTTTAAGAAAAGTGGATTGGCTGATTGAGGGGAAAGCATACAAAGAGCATCAGGTTTGCTCCTTGTTAAGACCCTAGAGAGCTCCTCTTATTATAACAAGGGCACAGCCCACCGTCCCTCATGCACCTTCCAAACCATCATTTTCTCTCTCGCATCGAGTCCTCATTATCAACCAAAGAACACAGAGCTAGTGTGTGTGTGTGTGTGTGTGTGTGTGTGTGTGTGTGTGTGTGTGTGTGTGTGTGTGTGTGTGTGTGTGGAGAAAGGAATTGTTGGATGGGAGCATATGAAGCTGTGGAAAGAGAAGTGATGGATGTGTGACGGAAGTAGGGGGAGGTCTGTTAGCCTTTTTAGGTCAGTGTAAATGTTTAATGCATTAATGCTGATGAACCAATGTTGGATGTGGAAGATTGGAAATATTCACTCATAGTTCTGTTGAAGCCTGCTGTCGCTCACACAGACATGATTCCCCCACATATACAACGTTAGCCATCGCTCTTGAGCCCCTACTTTTATTCTCCCCGACATTTTAGCACGCCAATTAAGCAGGTAAGTGACTAGTCCTCCAAAAGTTTCCAATTAGGCCAATCTACCTCTACCTGTCCCCTTATACCCAACTCTTTATTGTTCTCCCAGCAAAAGCCCCACTCCTCTTCCTAATGGCATGCCACTATCTTTTAAAAAAAAACATGTATTTACTGTAGGGGAGAGGGGCCTCACTTTAAAGTCACTTTTTAATCAAAGTGACTTTAAAGTGAGGCCTGACAAGGCAACGACGTTCTCTCTGTCCTCGAACCAACAACTGAGAGTGGCAAAGACACCAAGGCCTCTGGATCTGCCGACAGACATGGGTCGCCACCCGCTAGCACACAGCAACCCCAGTGGCCACATCCTGGACCACCGGACCCGGCCCAGCACGCCCCCTGCAGCCCAGCCAATGCTACTGCTACACCAGCACAGACACTCCGGGTAGGCACACCCTCAGCAGCACCCAACGGCAGTGGCGATGAGGAAAGGTAATTGGTTGGACCACACAGAGTGCGTACCTGAGATACAGTTGTGTGGCTTGTTACATCAGCTGTGATGTTGGCTATACACAGGCTCAGTGTGTAGTGGGCCGGGGCACTAGGGATGTAACGGTATACCGCAAAACGGTCAAACGTCAACCATACGTTTTTTCCTGTAATACCGTGTCACGGTGAAGAGCCGAACTTGCATGCATACTTTCCAAGCATCCCAATTTTACCAGTAGACTCCCGGTAAACTACAGTTTTCCTCCCGCGGTTAAAAAAAAAGCATTTCTCACGATTTAATTTCTCCCCACTCTCGTTATCACAACAACCTGTTCTGCGGAAAAGGACTACATCTATGTCTGGGCTTGCAAACGTTTCCATGGTAAGAGCGGGCTCCACCAATTAGAGACGTCTCTCTGACACTCTAGGATTGTGGGTAGTTTAGTTCTTCTACCCATGCTCATGAATAAATCCTCGGGGTAAATGGCCATTATATCAGAACTACATTATATTAAGGGAAAATATTCCCTCAAAGGAGATTAACATAGTAGATAACAAAAAAATAATGTACTTAAATGATGTAGCACGTTGTAGTTTGATTTTAGTTAAAGCTAATGTAGGCCTACTTGAGTAATTCTTGCTGTTCTGAGTTTGTAGGCCTACCTTCATGGTTGAATGCACTTATTGGAAGTCGCTTTAGATAAAAGCGTCAGCTAATTAAAATGTACCTTTCAATTTGGGCTACTTATTTTTTTTGTTATTTTTATTATTTTAAAGTCACCAGGATGCGGTAAACATTGTCTTTAAAGCTTGCATTTTTCTGGGGTCCAAAAGCACACAATTATTTAGCCTGGAGTACACATAGTTATTGAAAGAGTCTGTAGCGCATGTAACCTTCTTACATGCGCTACATTAAGAAACGGGCAGATGAAATAATGGTACACGACAGGAGGGGAAAAACACTAAATTCTGTTTGCGAGGTTTACTAAAGAAGCCACTTAATGGTCTGTTCATCTTATCAATTAGGGAACAGTAATCTTTTTTGTGAATGAGAAAAGTGGCTTGCCACAGGGCACAATCATCTCACAAATAAGGTACGTCCAAATCCCCTAAACCAATTTATTCAATTTAGCATACAAGGGATTATAGCTTAATTTCACCGATAATGGGAGTAGACACTTGAGGAAATTAAAATGGAAATCTTGAAATTTCATGAGTCATTTCCATATAACCCCCAAGGATAGTTGATAATCAGGTGGAGAAAATATTTAAACATCCTGCGAGACTGTTGTCTCGCAGACAAATACAATTTAGTTTTGGATATAGACTGAAGGGCACGGTTTGCCATTTTTTCAGTTTTATCAACAATTATTTCAAACACTGGTGGAGTTCTGGATGAGTTATTTTCAACACATAGTCATTAAGGATTCAGTGGAAGCCTGTCCGTTAATGGCTTTTAGATGCTGCCTCCCACACCCTACTTGATGGGGCATGCATTGCTTTCCTTTAAAGTGAAAGTATTTTTGATGATTACAGTTCGATCATAAAGTCCCATATGTTGCATTGTTATTCCCCAGCTCTGTCACAAACAAGTCTCCTCAGTGTAACAGCACGGGTGGGACAACCCCACGTGAAAGCCAACATGTCAATCTAAATTCATCACTGTCAGCGTTGGTAAATGGTCCTCAAAAAGAGAAGAAAAGCAGGCGTTTAGCTGCTGGAGTTGATTAAAGACATATTGTGTGTACATACTGTAATTCTGTTACCACGGGCCGCTTATTTTCTTGCTTGGGTTTCAAATGTAGCCATATCTTATTATTTGGTGTAAATTAGAGAGTGTGCACTAAGAGAGTCGAGCCATGCGTTTGGTGCTGAATGGTTCTTGTGAAGGTTTAGCAGTATGGTGAGGCTTCCAGCACTGCCTGGTTGACAAAGAAGAAGACAAAACTGGGTGCTCTACACTGGGTGTGGCCTGGATTCACACAAAGCCTCCAGCGGGTCAGTGCCTAAGCAGAGAGTCTGTGTACGGATGGATGGGTGTAATGGGGACAGCAGAGTAGATCCAGGGTGTGTTAGGGGCAGCAGGGGAGCTGAAGAAGTGACAAAGGTAAGGCAGATGGAACTATGGGGGAAGGGGGCAGACATAGTCACAGGGAGGACATGGATTATTGTTTCATAAAATAATCTATTTCAGAATATGCTGGCAGTTACGTGAGGTCAACATTAACTGAGTTTGTATAATAAAAAAATAATAAAAAAATCTAAACTAAAATTTCAATATTGGCCTTAAAAAATCCAGTCGGTTCTATTTCACATTTGCGTCACACTGCAATGTTCACAATCTATACCTGCAGAGTAAAGTATTGTAATAGATTTAGACCGAGTGCCATGTCCATATGGAAACACATATTGAGCCCATGTGGGCTGAGAGGAAAAACCTCAAACCCCTATCACAATCCACAGCTGACACAATCGCTTTTAACTCCCATTTTTCACCATTGCAGGTCCATGTATACAACACAACAGCAACACAATGGGCGCAGGCCTGCTAATGGAGACCTTACCAGTGTCTTTCTCATGAGGCCGTCTGTCCTTAGGAGGAAATGGGGTTGAAGGGGGGGGGGGGGGGGGGGTGGTCGGGTGCTGGACTGGGAAGGAATACTGGGTCAGGGTCTCAGCACTGACACACACACACCCTTATCACTTTACTTCAACTCCTCTGCATTTACAGTAGTTGCGATCATGGGTGAAAGAGATTAAATTACCATAACCTACATTCTAACCCCCCATGACCTACTGGGTTTTGATGGCCGTGCTGCCCTTGGCAACACAATAGCCCCAGCAGCGCGCCACAACAACATCGAATGAAGACTTTGCAATAGCTACTGAGTAACTACAATGACAAGAGCAGATCCTACAGCAGCTCATATGAATGAACTACAGCCCTGCCTTCATTCATTTTTTCCCCATATTCTTCCTTTTAATCACCGGGAAGTAAAGGGCTCAATATATATCTGGTTCAAATCAAACTCGCAACCTTCCCCACTCATTCATTCCTCAACCCTGTTATGTCAATATTAGCTCCGTTTTCCGATCTAAAGAGCAGATGCATCTTAACAAAGAACCTTAAACTATAATACCTATTTCACATCATATTTTTCCTGAGTTGTGTTGTTTTTCCCATGAAAAGTACTGAATGATAATGAATAATGATAATTTCCTCAATCCGAGTGACATGATTATGCCGTGCACTGATGGGGACAGAAGGATGGCAGCTTCATGGATGAGCTCAGGTTCGGACTCTCAGCCGGAATGGATGTGAAAGGAGGAAGCGAGCCCACTTCCTTTACTCAGCATTGGAGCATTTGTGCCCCCTATTGTTCCAACTTGTCCTAGCAACTTGTCCTAGTTTCCTTTCCCCTCCACAGGATTAGGACTCGATGTCATTGAAAATGAGGGTCACCCCTCAATTGGTCTCTCGAGGATAAATAAAAGTCAAATGAAAAATGAAAATTAAGAAAATTCCCAAGTGGTTTGAATAAACTTTGTATGAAATCAGTGCATCAAATGTTTTATTTCAGGCAACATGCATTGATTAAATTATTATTATTTAATTATTTGTCTTAATGTGTTTCATTACTACCACATGGAATGGGTACAGTATGTTGTATTGTGAGCTCCTTTTCCCCTATTTCATTACGGACTGGTCAGATTGGATTTACTGGAGGCATGTTCCCCGGATACATGTCATAAAGAATGAACCATATTGGTTCCCTTTGTGGACTGGATACAATGGGACTCTATATGGACTTCATCTAGTTTGTGCTGACCTGCTGTTGCTATCCTGGTTGGTTTCCTTTGCCTCTCAGGAATAATGTAAAAGTAACCTTAACATTTGATTTGGCAGTCGAAGTTGAGCTTTATTCTGTTGCCCTCTGTGACCTGACCTTTCTGCTGTGTTTCTTAAGAATGAATGTGCTTTACCATAAAGCCTAAAAATAAAAATAAATAAAAATAAAATAATGGAGGCATTAACTCGTGTGATACTCTACTGAACCATAAATGGAAACATGGAGGTCAGTGTTGGCTTGAAAACAGAAAATCAGATCACGTACACGGAGATTCAGAGTTTTGGATAAGAAAGGCTTGAGCCTGGTTTGTCAAGTCAACGCATGTTTGAGTAAATCAAATTCTTATTGCATCCCTGCAGAAAGAAAGATGAGGACATTCAAAGAAAACAAACAAAAGGAAAAAATGCACCATGAAGACCCAAATAGAAACGAGAATGTTGTGGGAAAGCTGTGAGTCAAGCGGTGCCTCTTACCGCAACACAGACGTAAACACTAGGGCCCGACCAATTTGGATTTTTTTTGGAGCCGATGCAGATACAGATTATTGGCAGAAAAAAATCAGATAAACGATTAATCGGCCGATTAAATAAAACAAAAAATGTATATGTGTATATTTAAAACAATATGTTTTTTGAACCCTTAAAGTCAAAGTCAGCTTTATTGTCAATTCAAGATATGTGCCAGACAAACAGAGGAATCTAAATTGCGTTTGTCTCCGACCCACGATGCAATAAGAACAATAATATAGATAAATGAATACGTGTGTCTAAAGTGACATGGGGCATTTTTTAAACTGAGACATAAGGCATCTTATCGTACTGCAAGTCATTAACAGTCAAGAGAAGACCAAGTTGCAGGGGGAGCTGTCAATGCAGTTTAAATTAATCCAATGTATTACAACACACCCACTGCTGCTGCTGTACATACACTACAGACTTAATGCTATTAATTTAGGCTAACTCCAGGGCAGCAATGCATTTCATTAAACACGATTGCTTGATTAAAACAAATGTTTTGGCCGATGCCGGTTATTCGGAGATAGGCTATAATTAAATAGCACACACACACACACACACACACACACACACACACACACACACACACACACACACACACACACACACACACACACACACACACACACACACACACACACACACACACACACACACACACACACACACACACACACACAGCAATGCCATTGTGTTATTTGTTTCCATTGTATTTTTTGTCTTCATGGTTTAATTTATTAGCAACCTTCAGACAAAACAGATGTGTTTCAGATGCCATGGCCATGTTCTAGTATGGACAAAGATCTGGCTACTTGTAATTTAGCCTATGCAAGGCAAACTTTGGGCAGGACAATGGGGTAATGAAAAGCTGACTCAAACTACCAATAAACTGTGACATACAGCAGTAAAAGCAAACACTGCTAATTCCCTGTAGAATACATATGAGCAAGAGAACAGGACAACAATACACATCAAAGTCCAATTTACTATCATTTATCTAGTGTTTTCTGATAAGAATACAGTTGTAACAGGAGACTTGTATTTTCACTGTGCAACGAGCAGCCATAAGATGGCAGCAGACGCAAAGAGAATAGCCCCATTCTGTTGATTCATAATGTCAGTGCCCTCACAAACTACAACACTGGAGGAAGAGATTATTTATCACTAAAGCCTTCCATCACATTCCATACATCAGCAAGACTTATGATCTAGTAAATGAAAAGGTGGGAAACGTATGGAGTTCATTAACTGAGTGCAAATGCAAATTGACTGTGTATGTGCTGTAAACCAAATCCAATAAGTACAGTATATCTCTTACTTTAAAAGACCATATATTTTGTGTAAATGTATCTACTGTATATTTACACTATTCATCAGGGTACAGTCAGTCGGTGTAACTTAAATCTATTTTATTCTATAGAAATAAAAAGATAGGTTAATAAATATTGTGTGGGAGTTCCACTACATCTCTGATCGCTATTGTATTACTAATACTTAAAGCATATGTAGTGAGCTATTTCTTACTATTGTGTTTATTGTTAACTTTCAGTGGAAATGTATTTGTCGTCACATTGGGGCTTCTAGGAAACTTAATCAGAGTAGCTTTAGAGACCCTTTGTTTGCGTACCAGTTTACACAGCCTAGCCTGTGTATTAACATTGGATTATTTTTTCAGTGCACACAGTAGCCTACTGACAGGTAGCAGATTGTGAAGATATATTCACTGATTTTGACTAGATACCTAGGGGGCAAAACCCTTTTTATTTTAAAACAGACATGGAGCGTTGTAAAAGGTTGTTCACCAGAAATGATATCCAGGACCTTCCACGATCACAACCTGGGTGGACAACCTTGTCAACAAGCTGCTGGAAAGCTACAGCAGGCCGATATAGAGCAAATCAGAACCACTGTTTAAGCGAATGGGGGTGGGCTAATAGGGAATTTTTTAAACTTATGTATATCATTATGAAACTTTGCAAGTTGATTACTGACATTAAAACAACAACTTTTTGTATTACAATATTTTCCAAAAGGTTTGAATAAATATGAAAAATCCTCAATATCTTACTAATGATGCGTAAATTTGCATATCTGCAAAGCCCCAAAATCTAGATGTTGGACAAAAACAAAGTAAATTTATTTTTAAATTTTGAAAACAAAACAAGTGTCCAACTGCCTGAAGCCTTTCCTAATCACAGTTCAAATTTGATCAATAACCCTTAGAAAATACATTTTTTACACAGTTTTTTCCAAGGGAATGTCTAGCCGTTTCCTAAAATACCAGCTGGAGACTCCAAAAGGACACTTTTGGTCCATGGCACATGAAACGTAACTGTGTAAAAAAATTATTTTCTATGGCTTATTGATCAAATTTGAACTGTGATTAGGAAAGGCTTCAGGCAGTTGGACACTTGTTATGTTTTCAAAATTTAAAAACAAATTGACTTGGTTTTCTTCCAACATATAGATTTTGGGGCTTTGCAGATATGCAAATTTTCGCATCATTAGTAAGATATTCATGATTTTTCATATTTAGTTAAACATTTTGGAAAATACTGTAATACAAAAAGTTTTTGTTTTAATGTCAGTAATCAACTGGCAAAGTCTCATAATGATATCTATAAGTTCAAAAATGTCCCCATTAGCCCATCCCCATTCACTTAAACAGTGGTTCTGATTTGCTATGTCGGCCCGCTGTAGCTTTCCAGCAGCTAGTTGACAAGGTTGTCCACCCAGGTTGTGATCGTGGAAGGTCCTAGATGTCATTTTTGGTGAACAACCTTTTACAACGCTCCATGTCCATAAAATCACTTTGCCCCCTGGGTAAGAAGCGTTCTCCAGTTTTGCTTACAAAATCTTAAATCTTTTTTAATGTTCAGGGTAAATGTTCGTATTGCTAAATATCCACACAAATTAAGGTCTTGGCACTTTATAGTTGTTGTGTATTTTGATTGTTTTTTGCAAAGTACTCAGGGAACTTTCATTTAAGGAACTGCAATGCACCAAAACATTTCACACATATGGCTGGGGAACTACAGCTGGCAGAGGAGCCATAAAGTATCCCACAGACTTTCCTGTTTGCGTGCTTGAACGTGTGGTTCAGGCCAAGGCAGACACCAGACACGAGCAATAATACTGCATATTGCAGGTATATCCCCAACTAATGAGCTTGACCGCGACACAAAGTTCAATGGAGCATTAGCGATAAGATATGGAGTGTTGCATATGGGTCACCACTCCCAGTAAACACAGCAGCGGGGCAGGAAAGGTGAGGCGCAGCACACAGGATAGAGTTCAGGCCTGCAGGGGGGAGAGTGGCTTGGATCACTCCAAGGATCCAGTTAATTAAGTTGCACCACTGTGTGTGTGTGTGTGTGTGTGTGTGTGTGTGTGTGTGTGTGTGTGTGTGTTTGAGTGAAAGAGAATAAGAGAGTTGTTCCTACCCAATATGGAAGAGAAGAATATAACCCTTACAAGACGTTAACAGCCAGACTCCAGGCGCTAATTCGGAGCTGCCAACAGGAATATGTGCAACTCAATAAACATGCCTCCGGGCAACAATAACAATATAATAACAATTTGCAGTCATGGCAAATTATAGCTGTTAATCAGGAGGCGTATACTGGAAATACTTTAGATCAAGAGACAGTTAAAAAAAGAAAGTTGTCGGAGAAGTATAAAACTACCAGTGTAAATTTTCCACTGAGAAGTATAAAACTACCACTGGAAATTTTCATTTAAAAACATGAATGTGCTACTTCATAATGAGCCTTGTTTTTTTTCACACAGTCTGTTTTACAACAAACATTTGTCTGCGGTATATTGGCAGCTCACTTTCTTACAGCCTCCACACACATCCTGCGTCTACCTCTGGAGCACGTCGCCTTCCGTTACTGCTGCCTCTCTCGCGCTTTTTTTGGACACACATACAACGTCTCAACTGCTGCTGCTGCTGCAGCAGCGCTGCTTTTAAAAGCCATGTCATTTATGATGCATATGATTTACATTGAGTCTAATATTAATTCTCGACAGTAATCCGTGCGCCCCATTGCTTTTTTTTTTTTTTTTGCCACATTTTCGCTTGTTGGAAGTTTTATTTTGAAAGGGACACACCAGGAAATGGTGAAACTACAGCGAAAGCTGCCGGTATGAAGTCAATATGACTCTCAGCAGAGTATTTCTCTATCAGTTAAAGCAGAGAGACCCGAGAGAGACGCGAGTCTCTCAGAAAAAAATAGGCGAGTCTCCTGAGGTAAAGTGGAGCGTCGCTGCAGACTCGCCTACGACAGGCATCGGCAGCGCGTTTGAGGTTGGATGTGTGGCCGCTCTAGGTTGATTACCCGGTCAGTGAAAAAAAGTCAGACACAGACACGCAGTAGATGCGTAGTAGAGGTAGGAAGTGTGTGGAGGCCGTTACACACACACATACACACAGGGATTTTGAAATAACCACTTAGGGGCCACATAGGCCTATGAAAATAAACATAGTCATAGTCATGTTCAGAGCTTGGGCGGCATACAAGCATGCAAGAACTGACACGTAAACCTCCAAGGCATGGACACCTTAACATGTACAAGATAAACTTGATATTTGCAAGGCCAAATCCCAAATGAAAAGGATAAACACCAAAGGCAAAGGGAAAAGAACCCCAGCTCAACAATTACAGACTTCGTGTCTTCTGAAACTTGCAGCCAACAGCATCACCTAACTTTATGGTGATGCATTTTTGCAGACGGTTAGAAATCTGATTTTTGTCAACTTGTGTTTCCATCCACACTATCTTAAATTAATTATCAAAATGAATGTGTTTGTATATGGTTGACTGGGTTTGATTTCTAGACAACATATCCCAAGAATACAAAGTGTTTGGCAGCCAAATCACAAATCTTAGGCCCGGGCCACACATTCTGCATCTACGGCCTGGGCCACACATCCTGCGTCCACCTCATGGAGCTCGTCTGCGTCTGTTGCTGCGACTCTCACGCTGTTGTCGGCCACACATGCAACCTCTCAGCTGCTACTGCTGCTGCAGCGCTGCAGCGCTGCTTCTAAAAGCCCTGTCTTTCTACATAGTTTTCATAGATAATTCCGATTAATTAACCAACAAAAATTAATGTTGTTGTCCATATGTTTAATTTTTTTAATTTTTCTCCACATTTGCGCTTGTGGGAAGTTTTATTTTGAAAGAGAAACACAAGGAAATGGTGAAAGTACAGTGAAAGCATTTCTGTCAAGTATTTCTCTGTCAGTTAAAGCAAAGAGAATCGAGATAAAATAGAGTGAGCCTCCTGAGGTGAAGTGGTGCATCGCTGCAGACGCGCCTCCAACAGGCATCGGCAGTACGTGGGAGGTTGGATGTGTGGCTGCCGTAGTGTGTTAATACGGTCGCCGGAAAAAAAGGCAGACGTGCAGTAGACTCTGGATTGTGTGTCTGTAATTGCACCACAGTAGAAGAGCGCTCAAAGAAGTCTCTGTATTTATTTTAAAGAAAAAACTTTGACAAGACAACTAATCCTGACTGAAAGTTCACTGATTGATCCCTTAACATAAGCAAGTCTGCAAGTTAATATTCACAACAATCTGACACAATCTGAAGCCAACAGCTTATTGGAAGGTAGTAAATGCATGCTGGGTAAAATGGTCTGCAGTAATAAGCAAGTATAGGCAATTCAAAGTTAGGGGGCTGCACGATGAAAAAAACAGTTATGTTCCTTGAAACTGCGGTCTATTTTGTGAGCATGTCAGCTCATTAGCCTCATATCTGATACAGAGGGTCAGGATGTTCCTGAGGCTCCTGGAGGGGGGGCCACACTCCTCACTCTGGCCTCAAGGAAAGAGCTAGAGAGGAATTAAAAAAAACAAGGAGTGAAAGAGACATGACAAGGGGGAGGCGCCTGATGAATAGTCAAATATAACATACTTGCTGCCCCCCCGCTCCCCCCCACCTGGATGATCATTAAAGGAGTAGTCAGCCATTTTGGAGAATGCTTGTTGTAAAACTATAAACAAACATGTTGCTTGCTACGGTGGGCCCCCTTTGTTTACATACCCTTTGTTGGCATACACAGAGCCTAGGCTTTGTTTTAACAACATAATTTTTTTTCAGTGCAGACAAAGTACAGAGAGCATCAGAAAATATTCACTGATTTTGACAATAAGGGATTTTGACTACGCGTTCTCTAGAACCGCTGACTCTACCTTTAACTGTGCATTTGATATATTTATGTGACTTTTAATTAACTAGATAACTAGAGTTTTAACAAGCTAACATATCTCCTTTGATGACCAATCAAGGAGCAATCGACAGTCTTGACATCAAGGTCACAGCCAGGAGTTGGGAGGGATTCACTCTGTTCCTCCTACTTTGTATCCGCTGGATTCATGGCAAAGCCTATACAAAAGATTTCCTCTCAACTGGCGTTTATTGTTAACGGTGTGTTGCTTTTGAAAGGGGCCAAACTACCTGTTCCTTGTTGAATAGGGCTGCTTGAGAGAAAGGCAGATGTTCAGATAATAGGGGTCAGTGGCTCAGAGCTGAATGTGCTTTTCATGTGCCATAGAAAAATGTCCTGTCTGACTATGCAGATGTGACAAACGTCTAGCAAATGCTCCAAAAAGATAAAAGGAAAATATCTTACACCAGGTACTCCCAACCCTATCGCACCCATATTCTTATTTTACTGTCAAATCAAAATGAAGCACAGCATATGGTACAAAGTGTAAATGAATCAAGGATGGGTTTGATTCTTTGAGTAGTCCTAGTTTAAAATGAACTTGATTTTTTTGGTATATGTATTTTAAAATTTCTGTAAGTGTATAACACAACTATCTCTAAAGGAAAACAGACAAAATGAAATAATAAAAAACTTGTGCTGTGTCTAGTGCTTTGGATTGGCTGCGAGGTCTAGCTGGAATTTGCCTGTGCGTAATTGGCACTCAGCTTCCAAACTTAAACAGGCAGATTGCAGATCAGCAAATCATAGAGCTATTAGCACACACAATAATAACAGAAATATACATTATATCAGGTTGAAGTAAATAAAAGATAAATAAAATAAAAGAGACTGTGCAAGCCTACTGTATGCATGTATGAGAAAGTATAGTGAGCTAGCAAACAATTAGCTTCTGTAGTAGTCTACCTGCTAGCTAACAGAGCCACATGTTCAATCAAATAAACATAAAAGTAGCTTACTTTACATTCTTACACCTGAAAGCTAATGTTAACATTACAAACTAACAATAACAGACAAATAGTCTCCAAGGCAAAGGCATAAAAAAGAAATACTCAGCATAAAACTGTGAACAAAATGTAAGCTACATGATGAAACACCGCGCGAAGATCCTGTATGCAACACGTGAGACAGAGGGCTCACTCTGACACTTTTTCCAAAAACCGAGATAAAATTAAAATATTAACACTTCATATTCACTTAGAAAAACTGCTATATAACAATAATTACAATTGCAATTGCAATATGTCAAGACAGTCTGTGCTGCCTTAACCAGTGTTGGGAAAGTTCTTTTTCTACGTGAACTAGTTCAAAGTTCAGTTCACACCCTTTAAAATGAACTAGTTCAGTTCATAGTTCATAATTCAAAATTCTGAACTAAGTTCACAGTTCAAAAATGAGCTAGTTCATAGTTCTTTTTTTTTATATATATATATATATATATATATATATATATATATATATATATATATATATATATATATATATATATATATATATATATATATATATATATATATCTGAACATCTGAACATCTGCCTTATATATATATATATATATATATATATATATATATATATATATATATATATATATATATGTTGCTGCAGGCTATTATTTTTCTAACTAATTGCCACATTCCATATAGAACCACAGACAGAAATTATTTCAATAACATTCAGTCCACACTAGAAGCCAGCTGCAGCTTTTCCCCCTACAGTATATTCTCAAAAACATGAGGAAAAAGTTGCTGTTTGAATGGTCTTTTTAATGAAGAATTATTCAAACAAAAACGGTTAAGGTGCAAATGTTTTTCCATTTTTATAATTTTCCAAACCTGGAAACAATTCACTTGAAAGGTCATTCAAAGAAAGCAATACTGAAAAATATACCAGGCAGGTTGTACTCTACAAACAAATTAGCCTACAATTTAAAATAGTAAAACCCTCAAGGAGACCATTCTAAACTGCAGTGTAGGGCCTACTGTTAACAACAAAGTCCAGTCGATTTGTTGATATACTTATTAACACAAACACAATCGGAGGTAGGTAACAGTCATACGAAGAAGAGGGTAGAGCCTGAGGCTAGGTCCATGGTCTGAGTAAGTGCTGCTGCATTCATTTGTTTTTGTTTTTTTCCGCGGTGTTTCGCATTTTGCCAGTTTGGCATGTGTTGCCAGATTGGGTGTTTTTCAGCTACACATTAAGGGCTGTTTACGCTGTCTTTTAGCGGGGGTTTTCTTTGGAAATCTGGCACTCGATGAACGATTGAACGACTGTAAGAGCGCCGTTCACAAATGCCAGAATGAGCGCGTTCTCAAAAACGTTCATTAGGCAGAAATACATACGTTCAGTTCACGTTCGCCCCCAATATGAACGCGTTCAGGCACAACACTGGCCTTAACTGTAAATCAGTAATTATTGTTGTATAGCAGTTTTTCTAAGTAAATATGAAGTCTTAATGTTTTCATTTTATCTTGGTTTTTGGAAAAAGAGTCAGAGTAATCCCTCTGTCTCACATACAGGATCTAGCGCCAAATCTCCGGTGTTTTATGTAGCCTGCATTTTGTTCACAGTTGTATGCAGTCTACAGGAACAGCCTACAGATAAATGCTGCTGAGTATTTCTTTATTACGCCTTTGCCTTGGAGACTATGTGTCTGTAAGTGTTGATAGTTTGTAATGTTAACATTAGCTTTCAGGTGTAAGAATGTAAAGTAAGCTACTTTTATGTTTATTTGATTGAACATGTGGCTCTGTTAGCTAGCAGGTAGACTACTACAGAAGCTAATTGTTTGCTAGCTCACTATACTTTCTCATACATGCTAAGCTGTGTTTTTACAGTCATGTGTTGTTTAATACTTAAATAGGAATAGCATATTTATGTGTATACTTAACATAATACTACTAAACGTGTATTGTCTACTGTCTGTATAGGTCTGGTACTGTCTGTGTATATTGATTTATTTTTTCACGTCTATGTTACAGTTTTACAAAGAAAAACCTACCACTATTCACGAAGAAACAAGAAAAGTCAAGCCTTGTGTCTTGTATTCTTTTTTGGTCTTTTAAATGTTAGCTGGGTGTCATGCTCCATACTACGCACTGCCAGGGCAGTAGGCCTACACAGTCTTTTATTTTATTTATCTTTTATTTACTTCAACCTGATCTAATGTATATTTCTGTTATTATTATGTGTGCTAATAGCTCTATGATTTGCCGATCTGCCTGTTTAAGAATAATTCATGACAAAATTAGGGTGTATTCACACATGCCGTGTTTAGTTCGGTTGAAACGAACTCAGGTGCACTTCTGCCTTCGGTGCGCATCTTTCAGACATGTGTGAATACAGCAATCGCACTCGGGGGCGGACCAAACAAGCGGACCGAGACCCAGCTGAAGAGGTGGTCTCGATGCGCTTCAAAACGAACTCTGCTGCAGTTCGTTTGTGGTGTGAATTTGGCCGGACTCGATCCGACCCAATTGCAGGAAGCACTGCGCCTTTGATTTCTTTTCTTTTCTTTTTTTTCTTTAATCGCCACCAGCTTCACATTATGGGAAAGTGTTGTTGTCGCCGTTGTTAGGAAGATTAGTTGTGGTTTGACCGGGAGCCCCGAGCGAAAATATTACAGTTGATAATGACGCGTACACATGCTGATATGTTCAGCGATCAGATGGAGAGGGGAGCGTCTCCCGCACAGTGCCAACAGGTTCACGCTGCGCTTTGCATGAAGTGTGTGTTTTTATTTTTCTTCCCAACGTGACCGTCAATACTGTCCCTGTGTCAGTTTGGAACTGAACTGCTCCGAACTGACACCGAGCTGATACACTGCTTAATCAGCTGAGTGTCAGCTTGAGCCTATTCTTCTCTCGAGCCGTGCGTCCAACAGCAAAAATACAGTAGGGTATACATTATGTTTCACATCGTAGGCTACAAGCCACATAACGTGGCATTGACATAGGGCTACATATTATAACCATATGAAACAACAATAATTAGATTTTCTTCTTCTTTATTTATAGGCTAGATGTAGGCCTTTTTTATTATTTTTAACCCCGTATTATATATCAATGATATATTTTGCAGTTTTTACTTCGTTCTTCCTGCTTCTCTCCACCCCAGAATGTCTGTCCAATGAATGAATGACCTCAGATCACGTGTGGTTTTGCTTCGTAATGCTGGTTCACTTGCAAAAGGGGCAATATGAAAGTGGACCACACCAAACAAAAAAAATCGAAACTCTATTTGGTCTGGACCAAAGCAAGTGAACTAACGGACTTTCCATGTGTGAATACACCCTTAGACAGTGTAATAACCCTTCATGACATGTTAATGAAATGTCCAAATGGTTTCACTTTACTTGAGGCCAACATACTCATTCATGACAGTATAATAAAGGTCTCATGACAGTCAATGTCAAAACGTTCCGCATATGACAGTTTAATATAATCTTACCACATAAATCGAAATAGTTAATTTACATTTGATAATTAAGCCTACTATGACATGTTTATGACAGGTCATGTTAATGGTTAATGTCAAGTCGACATAACCAAGACATCAATAAGATATTTTGTCTTAGCTTATGTCAGGTTGTCATTACAAAGACATAGACAAGTTATTTTGTCTCAGCTTATGTCAGGTTGTCATTACAAAGACATGGACAAGTTATTTTGTCTTAGTTTATGTCAGGTTGTCATTACAAAGACATCAACAAGTTATTTTGTCTCAGCTTATGTCAGGTTGTCATAACAAAGACATCTCATACAATGTCAATGTTGCATTAAACGTGACATAAATGACCGAATGACACTTTATGACAACAGTCATAACTATTCATAATGTTCATGACAGGTGGCATGACAGTGTAATGACCTTCTTATCACAGTCTTATGCATACACCTTCAAATAAAGTGTTACCCAATCTTTTTTAAATTAGTTTGAAATTATGAAAGAATAATTAAGTTAAATTGACAATATAGTTATCTTCTATATAGCCTGTCACATAATTTTCAGTGAAGCCATTTCACATCCACGTGTCTAAATGTTTAATGTCTAATCTTGAATCTTCATATATTTTCTTTGTTTTTACTATCTCTTAAATGTTATTTCTAATATATAATCTTGATGTATTTTATGCTCCTGTAAAGCAATTTGAATGGCCTTGCATCTGAATTGTGCTATAGAAATAAACTTTGCCTTGCCTTGTTCAGAGGAGAGGGCTGTATAGCAGTTAACGAGGTCCCAGAGGAAAACCAAGTGCAACAGGTCACAGACTGTTGCAAGAACCAGAGCCTTCAATAACCCCACCATGCTTTCCCTTTGATCTAAGCACTACCCTTATCCTTGTCACAACATATTGTGAAAGTCTAAAGCCCCACTTGAGAGTCAATATCGCATCATACATGTCACACATTTCATCACACGTACACACTACAGTGAGAATAGAAAAAGGCTATGCAGAAAAAATATTTAGTTGCATCGAAGTAATTTTTGCAATTTAATGAACATAAAAATGTAGCTGTCTGCAACATGCAAATCAGATCACAACTTAAGAGTTGCTGTTGGTGCCAGCAGCACAGTGACAGAGCATGTAACAGTAAGTCATTTTTCATTTTGACATCTGGTAGTTGTGATTCAGGTACTTATAGCTCCACTATTGACTACTTTCCTCTTAACAATGGAGTAAATGTAAATGTGTATGTGTATGCTTACTGCACATCTGCCTTTTTTTTCTCTGCACCTGTGTCAACAGATAAGCTCTCTCGGGGGTCTCTGCTTAAAGGTGCTGTAAGTGGAATGGTTCTTTTAGCTAACTTCCTGTCAGTTACTGTAGTTAGCAGTCCCCTCGCTCGTCCCTACGTCACCACATTAATGCACTGCGGTCTTCAAGCAGCGAGTTATCTAGCATCATCTCAGATCCATGAGTGTGATAAAACATGATAAAAACCATCAAAACAGACATTGGGAAGGATTTTTACCTGCTCCGCCATTGTAGGCGCATAAACATTCACCCATATGTTGCTCTGGCGTGCACCGGCAGTGAGACCATGAGTGAGACGGGTGTCGGTTTGTTGCGTTCTCTCTTGTGATTGGATAAAAATGTCGGGATCCTCCAATAAGTTTATTTGACGATTACATGCAGACCAGCTGACAGAGATCGGCTTTATGAAACGTGCACATTATGTAAGTGATCACTGTATGAATAAAGAGCGATTTAACACTTATATTAACATCAATAAACCGCTTACTTCACCTTTAAGCAGATAGAGAAATAATCTGTTGACAGTCATATTGACATCATACCAGCAGCATTCACTATAGTTGTACCCTTTCTGATGTGTCTATCAAAATAAAACATCCCACAACATTTTTTTAAATAAATAAAGATTGATTGGGCACACAGATTTCTGCCAAAGCTCAATATTAATTTTATGTATCTTAATATGTCATGAAACATCTTCATATTGAAAAATCTATGCAGAAATATAGAGCTGGGAGAATCAGGGCTGCCGCAGCAGCAGTGTGTTGCTGGATGTGTGGACAACAGAGAGAGGTGCGTAGCAGTTAAAGACGCTCTACAGAGGTTTCAATGTCAAAAGCTTAAAAGTTGACTATGCAACATTCTCATTATAAAACAAAGACAGCAGAGGGATTCTTTTTGTGTGATTCTATAATTGATTTTTTAAATAAATTGTTGCATAGTGTGCCTCAGTGGGGCATCAAAAGACATCAAAGCAAGGCTGGAAAAGGTTCAGGGTACATTCTCCCAACTCTTTCCTATATGGAGATCAAAACATAAGCTTTAAAACAAAGATGCTCCTATACAACAGCAATGTAAAGTAGTTCTTCTGTACGGTTCAGAGAGCTGGCGAGTTTTCAGGCCAAAAACCACCTGGCGCAGAACTGTGACACAAGAGCTGGAACAGATGAACCTGTCATGGGGAGAGGCCCAACATAATGCCAGGCACCGAATGCAATGGAGTGTGTTCATTGAAGTATTACAGTCATGTGAAAAAATTAGGACACCCTTTGAAAACATGTGTCTTTTTTAACATATTTAGACAAATGGATATTTAATTTGAATTTTAACAATAATGAGAGATTCAAATAATATAACTAAACAAGTAAAACTGAAGAAAATACTGTTTGCAACTTTCTGCAAAATGTAATAAAATACACATGCAATTTCTGGTGGGGAATAAATTAGGACACCCCAACATTTTTTCCACTTGAAAAAAATTCAATCACAAGTGTATCACATCAGGTGCACATGATAAGAACATTGTTACTTAGCATTTTGAAGGAGGTTTGCCCTATTTAAACCTCATACATTCAATTTGGTGTGCTCCTGACTGTTGACGTGAGAGTGAACACCATGGTGAGGTCAAAAAGACATGTCTGAGGCCTTCAGAAAGAAGATGTTTGCAGCTTATGAGTCTGGTAAGGGATTTAAAAAGATCTAAAAATATTTTTAAATCAGCCATTCCACTGTCCGGAAAATAGTGCACAACTGGAGGACATTTAAAACAACTGCAAACATGGCCAGGTCTGGCCGACCAAGGATGTTCAACCCGAGAGCAGAGCGCACGATGCTAAAAGAAGTCTCCAAAACCCCTAATATGTCATTGCGGGACCTACAGCAGGCTCTGGCCACTGTTGATGTGAAAGTGCATGCGTCTACAATCAGAAAGAGACTGCACAAGTTTAACTTTCACAGGAGGTGTGCAAGGAGGAAACCTTTACTCTCCAAGAGAAACATTAAAGCGGCAACGAGTAACATTTAAATAGCTTTTAAACAGCCTCATGTTTCCTCTCATAATCATAAATTACCTTTAACAGCAAACGAGACCATCAGTGCAAAGAAAGACGTTTTTATATAGTTTTTATTACTGCATTTGATCTGGTCGTACACCCAGTCCGATTTTCGGTTCACGCGTGCATGCTCTATGGTCACATATCCGTATTGGTCGCAGATTTCAGTGTGGCGCAGGAAGGCGATTTGAGAAGCTATCACTCCAGGTGAGGGAAGGGGATAGGGAGACCAGATCCCAATTCACCAGATGTGGGACAAAGACTACGTTTGTGCGGGACAATGCGGGACAAAGTGCCGTTTTTTTAGCAAAATAAACTCGTGTCACCACCGGTAATGCCAGAGACACGGCTTTCTATATTAAAAAAACACTATCTTTAGATCAGCGCGCAGCAGTTAAGTTAGCTACTGTTAAACAAATAGAGCATTAAGGCTGCGGCTTCACATTAAAAGCATTTCACTGGCTTCACATTAGCATTTCACTTGACAAACGTGAGTTGGCTTTTATTTTGAAGTAACAGGAAGCTAAACGCTGAAGCACTGCAGGCAGCACCTTCACAGAGCCACTGAGCCCAGCAGCCCGATACACACACAGACAAACACACACAGACAAACGGAGACTGCTGTCTCCTCACAGCTATCGGATAAATACCAGATTATAAAACACGCATTTAAAAAGGGGGGCTCAAAAAGTAATGGAAATGTGATCTGGTCACCCTAGAAGGGTAGCGGGAGCCTTGTTTGAGACAGTTATTTGTCGTCATAATGACTGATAACAGGGCTGAACCATCAAAGAAAAAAAAGAAAATGCAATGAAGAAAAGCTAAAAGGGAGAGTGATAGGCGGGCGGGAGGGCGTTGCCAAGCAACGTATACACAATTTCACTGAGTGAACCTAGACTGCAGTGTTTACTCCTAAATGAATGAGCGGTAGCCTACTAAAACAAAGTTTACTTTGCCTCACCAGCATCATCAGATGACCATTATTCATCTGAAATAGTCATTATTTACAACAACATAAACACATTACCTCATCGTGATCCTAACTAACTGCCGTCTCTCGTTCATTCGCTTTGTGTGGGGACACATACTCGTTCAGCTCCGTGAGAGGTGACAATGCATCAACTCATTGCAATCAGGTGTAGTTGATGCTGTGTCACTAACCACTATCACCGAGCCGAAAAGAGTCCGGTGCCCTCACACTTTCAACACACGGACACGCACTATATTGCTTCCTGATTATTTGAATCTTGCGTCCCCTGCACGAGCTAGAAAACAGCTTCACGACAGCTGGCGTCGTAAAAATACTACCGCTTTTGTTCAAAGGTGTCGCCAACGTGCCGACTTACTCTTTGTAGCTTTAAGGCCAGACTGAAGTTTGCCAGAGAGAACATAGACAAATAACAGTACTTCTGGAATAATTTTCTTTGGACAGATGAGTCTAAAATGTACACCAGAACAGAGGACATGTTTGGCGCCCACCAAATACAGCGTTCCAGGAAAATAACCTCATACCATCTGTGAAGAATGGAGCTGGAAGTGCCATGGTTTAGGGATGCTTTGCTTCAATAGAACATGGCCAGCTCACCATCATAGAATCCATCTTGAATTCTACATTGTATCAGAGGGTGCTTGAGCAACATGTGAGACTAGGGCTGGGCGATATGGGCTAAAATCAATATCTCGATATGTTTTGAGTATATACACGATATATATCCGATATATTTCAAATCTCCTCTAGAGCACTAAATGCTCAATTGAATTAATGTTTTGCATAACATCACACCAGTAATATGATTTAAATAGTCCCTGCAAAATGTGTCTGCACTAACGATGCATTAGGCTACATGAAACAACATCTTGTTTATATTCTTTAGTGCTTTCTATTGGAACAATTTGAAACTTGCACATGGCAAAGAGTTTGTACATTGTATTGATTATTCCACATCCTTCCACTCCCATACAATGGATCCAGCATTATTTTATTTGGAAACAGTTTTTTCCATCTTCTGTTAATCTGTAAACTGAGAACACTAATTATGACTCATTACAACCACTTACTAATTGTTTATCACCACTAACCCCACACTTTAAATGCAGAACAGGTTTTGCTCCATAATAGTAGTCTATGTGTATAAAAGGCTCTGCCATTTATAATGGTTACTGTCGCTTTAAGAGCAGTTGCTCCCAGTCTATAGTGTTTAAGTTAAGTTTCGTTTTCTGCCTGTTAGTCCGAGAGAGAGATATATGCGAGCGCAACCAGCAGATGGCTCATCGTTCCCTGTGTTACCTGCCTTATTGTTTAATTAGCCCTCCTGCATTTTCACTAAAACACAAAGTCTTATTTTATAAAAAATACTCGCAAATGTAGCCTACAAATGTAGACTTTTAGTTAATAAACGGTGTGCACCTCCCTTGGTGCTGACATGGACCTCTTATAAGAGGCTACCCGTAATAAATGTGATGCCGTGGTTGTGTGACGTTGGACCAAAAACTCTCTGTGAAGTCGGAGTAATCCGCCCCCCGGCGTTCGTTCGCCTTCCTCTCATAAGGACCAGGCTCTGTACAGCGGCCGCTTATGCTGTCAAGTGCCCGCCTCCCCCATTCTTTCGCATGTGTAGCCACTAGCCTTCCTCTCATAAGGACCAGGGCAGGCTGTGCTGTGTACAGCGGCCGCTAATGCCGTCATCTGCGCCCGCCTCCCCCGGTCGTTCGCCTGTGTAGCCTTCTTCTCATAAAGCATGGACCTACAAAAAAGGTCCATGCTATGAACGACGGCCACCATCGCCGTCTTTCGCGCCCTCTCCACCCGCTCGTTCGGCTGTCATAAGAGCACAAGAGCCCTCGTCTTTTTTTCTCCCCCTCTCGTTGTTTTCACATGGCGATAAAAGTAAACACACACAGGGCGCACTGCAGACTACGTCACAGATGCGCGCCCAGGAGACTCTGGTTGGGAGGGGGGAGCATAGATGATACAATAGTGCGCACACCGGCCTCTTAGGAGTGGTGCATGGGACTGCGTGAGGGCAGTTGTCTCCGTCTTGGATCAGCTGGGGGGACACTGAGGCCGTGTCCGGACTGCCATACTAACGTCCTACTCATACTCATTTTGACTTCAATTTGAGAATGTGACGTTTGGGTATGCGAGTTTGGGTATGTGAGAAATTCCCGGATGAGTACTAACTTCCGGGAAGATTTTGGGTATGAATCGATTGTATACTTTTCCTACTCAACCGCCCCACAATGCATTGGGTCAATTCTACCCGCCCAGGAAAATGAAATATTTTCGAGCAAGTTGCTAGGCAACAACATTGTTTGGGGTTCCGCGATCTGACAACTGTACGTGCAGTCCTTCATAAACTCTTACAATAGATAAGAGATGAAGATAAATACCTAACAACATTAAGGTGCGAACACACTAGGCATTTTACACGCGTAAGATTTACGTGCGTAACGCAGCTAAAATGTTGCTTGATCATTTTGTGTCAAAAATGGTTATACGCGCGTAACCTGCCTAGTCTCCCTCCCGATATTGTATTTCCCTTTTCAACCATGGCTGATCAGACCCGACACAACAGCGTGCATGTCCGCACAAAAACAACAACAACACAGCCAACAACTGTGCCAAAAGACAAACTGGACAGCACAAATAGCCTAGCATTAAAACAGCATTGCATATTCACGACAGCTACATAACAAACACAGTTACAGCAGCATCGGTGCACGGCGGCACAACATAAAGGCAAGTAGCCAAAATTACCCTACCTGGCTGTGACAGGGGACCGTGGCTGGCGTAGATCAACACCGGTGCTTCGCTCTACTTGTCGTGAAAGTCCCGCGGACAGTCGTCATGTTTGGGTTCATAATATGAGGCGCTAGCCGCCCGCACACAACAGGGTGAGTTAACTAATGCTATACGGCGCTAACTTTGTTTATCGGCTAAAGCACAGCCGCACATTGAATTAACCAGGAAGTCCATTCTCCTGGTTTACTTTCCCCACGTGTTCTAACCCCGAGCGGCTTCATACAGCACCGGCCGCCCGCAATACATTTTTCTCCTCGGTGTCTCTCATCAGCCTCTGTGTAAGTACACTGTTCTCCGACCCTGCCAATGTATGTGACGTCGCGGGTCAAGCTCAACGCTGATTGGCCAACGCGGCTAATCGTCTCGCGTAGGAGCAACAAAAGTTCAATTTTTTGAACTCCTCGCGTAGCTATACGCGCGTAAAATATACGCACGTAATATATACGCGCGTAAACATGTTGCTTTAGCGCGAGTGAAAATGTTGCTTTAGCGCGAGTGACGCATTTACGCGCCATGTACGCGCGTAAACCAATGGTTCCCTATGGAAAAGGGGCGGGTTTCATACGCGTCTGTACGCGTGTAAAGTGCCTAGTGTGTTCGCACCTTTAGAGTCACTAAGTGAAATGAGTGAAGTGAGTCTGATAGTGGAGAGAGATTAGAACAGATTGCTGTTCCACACACCGCGGCTCGTCCAGCTCAACTCACAGACAGCTGAGTGCTGATGAGCCGGACAGAGAGCGTCGGAGGGATCCTCCGCCTCAAAACATAATTATAAAACAAGAGGTCTAAAACACAGATGATGAACACAGGACTGTAAAAATCTAGTTCAATATCTAACCTGTAGAGGGCGGTTATAAGCTTAACAGTGTCTAAACTGCCTGAATATTATAAGAAGAAGAAGAAATTCTTCATTGCTTGAGTATACTTCAACTGAAAACGTTTCAACGCAGCTCGCATACACAATCAATCTTTGAGTAGAGAGTATGCAGTATATAGATGGTGAGTATGTAGGATGTAGGACGCTAGTATGGCAGTCCGGACACGGCCATAATAAAGGATAGACGCCGCGTTGGCCGCTACTGCCTATTGGCGCTGACGAGCCGTGGGGCCGCCATCTTGAACCGGTCACACGTTCCACTCAGTGTAGTCTGTTTGGCAGGTGCAATGAACTGTCAGCGCATGTAATTAATCATATCTCATTAAATACCAAACTGATTTTCACGCGGTTTTCTTTGCTGCAAAGATCATACATGTAGCTAAGATACAGGGCACAAGTTTCGACGTGTTTTAATATTCATAGTGGGCTTAACAGTCATAGAAGATTCTGATATGATATAAGTAACCAGACGTCCGAGTCACACACTTCGTCCGGGAGGAGATTGAAACGGAGGATGTGTTTCTGCTTGGGGAACATATTGAGGAGACACAGTTTGGCATCGACAACCAGAAGATTATGATATGATATAAGTAACCTGACGTCCGAGATCATACAGTTAGATTATGCATTTATGTTGATGTCTTTTGTTCAATGAGTTAAACAATGTTAATTTGTTGCTAATTACCTGCAATTAGATCACTTTATTTTCCAGAGATAAATAAAAACAAGATTAGACATTGATATTGGATTTTTTTTTTAATGAATAACTGAATATTTAATGGGGTGTCCTAATTTTTTCACATGACTGTATGTACCATAGGGGACGAAGAGGAGTAAGTAAGTAAGTATAGTCTTCCTTTAATCCTTGAAAGTAAGGCAGTTATGTTGCAAATGTAATTGTTAACGATCAAAAAGGAATCGCATAGACTGAGATTTTCACCGAATACAAAATCATTCCACATGTAATATTCATGTAATAATATAGATTAATACAGAGAACATGATAGTGAATGGGAAAACAACTTTCAAAAACTAAAAAAACATGACAGCCATAGTTTGTCTTATTTATGCAGGCTACTTGGCACAAATGCGGAGTTGCTGTGATAAATTTACCATGGCAGCCTTAATCATACCACAGCAAATGGCATACATACGTTTGTAAGACATGACAGTCAAAGATAATTTTCATGCATGCAACACACAAATCACATACTTAAAAAATCAGTCCCATGCCTTGTTAAAATCAGACGCACGCACAGTGTCACAGACACACTTTTGTTCAAGCTCAGACCTCTTAAGAGTGTACTTCAATGGTGTGTGTTTGCGTGCATGCATAGTTGGGTGTGTGTGGCATTTATCTTCAAGCTCCTCTTAATTGACTGTCATTTGAATAAGGACCTGCTGCCCAAAGAGTGAACACTTGAGATATTATATTATAGAATGGGAATGCCCAATAAAAAGTTAATCTTGTTTATCACAAATTCGATCAAGGCACATACAGTAGATCAACCACCTCTAAACTCATTAACGAACGGAAGAGAGTTTGGTCTTACCTGCCACTATATATCTGTGAGCTTCAGTAAGCAAAGAAGGAAGAAAATAAGACAGTTAGTAAAAGTTAGAACTCAAAAAAGCACACAAGAAAGACACATCAAAATGTGTTGCCTGGGATGAATGAATGACAGGAAGTAGATGAAGGGGAAGGATGAGGAGGAGAGGTAATCACATAACATGAATCGAGTCTTTCTCACTATTAATAATCACTTTCACTGGAGAAATATATGCATGTCAAACTGTGAAAATGTGAAAAAAAAGGAATTCATAAATTCACTTCCGTCTCTCAGTCTCAGTACTTAAAATATTGCTGAGATAAGCAAAACACTATGACAACGTGTTGAAAGTGGCGCAAAATGCTGCTGGTGCCTATGGACAAGGTGAACGCAATGGCCCAAAGCCCAGTTCCAACAAAGTACTGCAAAAGATTTATATTGAAAGCTTGGGTGGTCCTCTCTTAAAGAAAGACGTGACTCACATTGGTATCTTTTTATATCTAAAGCCCTGCCCGGGAAGCTACCACTTCATCTTACACCAATGCTGCAAATTTCAGATGGACTTTATCAGACCCGCTCCACTGACATGCTCATGTTATATGTTCCACAAGCCCTGTCTGAGCTTGGAAAGACAGATTTTAGCTTCAGTGCCCCTGACGCCTGGAACAAATTACATCAACACATTAAAAATTGTACCTTCATATCCTATAACAAATTTAGACATGTTATCTTAAATCTTCCAAACTCTATCTGTAACTGTTTGAATTAGGCTATATTATAAGTTATATTGAAAATATATATGTTGTACTTTAACCACATACATTTTATTGCAGCCATTCTACATCACTGTCTAAATGTTTCAATTGTTATGGCTCTTTTCATCAGCTTGTTGTCTACTTGATGTATTTGCATTATACATTGTGTTTGTATTGTTGTTTTTGCTTTGCATTTGTGTCTGACTCAACGTCATTGGAAATGAGGGTCTCACCCACTCAATGAGCTCTCGAAATATGAATAAAGGTTAAATGAAAAAAAAAATTAGGACGGTACACTGGATTGAACCCACCCACTTCAAACACAACACATTCACCACATATAAATCATAAATCTTGTTCATCTCTCACACACACACACAGGCCAGTCAATCTGATGTGAGCCCAGCTGATTTAGATTGATAGTGAGCAGAGTTGACAAGGCATATGAGAGGCTCATCCATAAAAGATGGGTTGGGCCAGGCAGAAACTGGGAGCTATTAATCGAGAAATAAGACAGTTCACCTCATTGATTATTAACCAGGAACACATGGACCAATATGTGCGTCCCCTGCCTGAACATTAATTAATGTTCAGGCAGTTAATGATATGTTGTAAAAAAAATAATAATAATAGAATAGAATAGAATAAAAAAACAATACAATTCTAAACATCAATACATGTTGGCATTAAATCGAATTATGTGATCTCTTATTAAATGCTGCCAAATTGCAACCGTTTTAGGATTTGGGATTTTGTACCAACACAAACTCACAACATTAGGAGTCCCGGGGAGGAGTACATCTATAATATGGTAGTAGAGCTATATTCAGAATGTGTATTTGTTTTTTGTTTCTTTATTGTAGGATCATATACAGTATCATTAATCTGAAAATTATTTTTTCAATTTAATGTACAATTTTTTTATGCAAACAATAAAAGAAACAATAAAAACAATATATATAATAAATATATATCTGTACATAGGCCTACACAACACACAAATACAGTACAATTATACTCATCAAAAGACACATAACATATATACGAGTTAAACTCTTCCAGCTCTTCACGACTATCTTCAAAATTATTTCATTACAATCTATATACAGTACCAGTCAAACGTTTGGACACACCTTTCAACACATTCAATGGTTTTTCTTTTTTTCTCTACATTGTAGAGATACAGCCAATATATTCACACAAACTCATCAAGAATACAAAAAATAAATAAATAAAAATCACCCACAATTAAAACCATTGTGGGGGTCACAGAGAAAAATAGTTATTTGAGGCTGAGAAATAGCTCACAATCAATGAGAGTGGTCCAGCTGCTGTTCACAATTCCTCCTCCAGTGAACACAGCCACCTACGCTCCCTTACTCCCGTCAAACACCTCCAAAACGTATCGCTTGTGTCCATTCATGTAAAGCCCAGTCAGGGGCATAGGTGAAAGGTGAACAAGAAGATGGAACCAAAAAAAAAAGTAAATAATATGTAGACCTTCGTTTCATGATATCTGTCTTATAATTAATTGATAGGCTACAGTTTCATTTAAAACGACAGTGCTTGTCCTTATATCTGCATTCTGAATACCGCAGCTGAATATTAATAAGTAAAGAAAGAAAGAGAACACAACAACAACAAAAAACCTGACGGTTAATTACTATCAATTCATTATCTAACTTTAATATGAAAAAATCAAAATAATAAATAAAAAAAGTTAAAGTAAACATCTCCTCTGTGTCCATTATTTGAACAATATTGACAGATTTAAATGACATCTTAATCACCTCTGAGTCAGTATTAATCGCATATAGAGTTAAAGAGGTGAGGAAAGAAAAAAAGGAAAGAAAAGGTGCTTCAAGTTCATCATCACACCGTTCTGACGAATACTGATTTCAGTTCCATCATGTTCCAGCGTTTTGGTCTTGCTGTAAGCCGTCAGAATTTTCATCTTGTTGTTGTGGAGTTTAATGTCGAGGTGAATCAGCTTGGGGTCGACCGAGGCCTCTGTGGCACCTGTCCAGGTGAATCCGGCCCTTCTTGGTCTCTAGGTTGAGGACTTTGACAGTGCATCTATTCCTTCAGTCCCTTCCTTGACCCTGAAGACGTGAATATTGTCTCAGCGTGATCTCGCCTCTTGTTCATTCACCTGTTGAGTAAGAGCATCTATTTTTCCTTCAGGGTCTGATAGTTTGGTCTCCAAATCAGCAATGATATATTCTGCACTTGAAATGTGATTTTCAGCTTCAGTAATGGGCTCTGAATTCTGCTCGAATTTCGATCAAGCTTCTGGGAAAACGCTGACATTTTCTTTTTCATCATAGCCGCAACTTTTCTGGTTATTTTTGTTGCCAGATTAGTAGTGTCAATTTGGCAGGTGGCGTTTGAGCCTTCGGAATCACTGTTGGTAATTTCCTTGTTGGCCTGTTTTCGACTGGCACTTCGAGTGTATGATGGAATGTGTATGATAAGATTTGGAGGAAGTGGAGAGGGGCCCAAGAACTCAAAAATATGATTGTATCATTACTTACAGATGCAGACATTTTGAAACGGTACCAGGACACACTTTCCACAGTTTCTATTGTCTATCCAAAAACATTTACTGTACACCCCTAAAGATAACTACTGTGGAAAAGGCATTGTGACTGCAAGAACAGCAAGAGAAGCAGTGTTTAGACATACTCCAGCAAAATTACTACACAAAAAGCAAGCAAAAAAGCTACAACGCTGTACCATCGGGAGTTGCTAACCCAGGCCGGCAGTTGTAAGGTGAGGTAACATTAACGCCCCATCCAGACAGCCCGTTTCATAAAAAGTGATTTAACCACCATCCAAATTGCAGTCAACCACAAACCAAATCGAGAAGTGTCTCCGCACAATTATGTGGGCACACTGACAAAACAGGTGTTTTGATGTTTTTTTTTTGTCCCACTCGGGTATTAGCCGAGTGTCTGCTCTCCACCTCTGTTCCACCCCCTTGCATTTCTCTCCTCCTTGCTTTCTCTTCCCTTGTCCTGATCCTCATTATTCCAAACTGGGGTCTTTGGGAGAGCAAACGGCCCTATTATCCAAAGATGGAGCTTAAAAGCTCCAGAGGAGTGGCTATTTATTTGGGCTGAAAGACAGAGAGAAGGAGGCAGTGTGTGTCTGGCTCGGCGTTCCCATATCACTTAGGCTAATGTGATTAAGGGGGAGCCAGAGGGGGAGTTTTTTAGCTCAGTGTGTGTTGCTTCAAAGTGATTCATGTCAGGGAGAGTCCAGGTGGTGAGAAGGAGGGATGTGGCTTGTCACTCACAGAACTTCTTTAAACACACACACGTACACATGATCAAATAAGAAAGGTTGTGTGTGTGCAAGCCTGTTTTTAGTGCCTTTTACCGGACTTAGTACCGTACTAATAGAAAGCGTACACACAACGGACACTCCCTCACTTGAGACTTGCACAAACACACAAACACTCATTCGCCTGTCATTATTGCCTTCATTAATTGTATCTGTGAACGGACAGAGTAGATTAATAGTCAATCACTTTCTACAAGTCCATGTTTAATCAAGTTGAAGAGGTTTATAGATAAAGTTTTTCTTTTTACTTTTGAAGGTTTTATTGCAACTACTTACGAGCATTATTCACGTCAACTGGGTTACATCAATCAGTTTATCTTTCATCTCTCTGCCGTGGCTGTGCACGCGCATTTGTGTTAGATTTGAAATGAATTAGTTTGGTTCCAGTACACATTGAAGTCATTTTCAACGGTTATTATATACTAACCGATTACAGGTGTACACGTGCACACTAGTGTTGTTTTTGTCAACGAAATGTATGACAAAATATTGTCGGCAACGAACCTTTATCACGTGACAGAAACGAGACGAGACGCAACGTAAATGGTGATCATGTGACGAAGACTATAAAATCAAATATATAATGCTTTATTGTTGACGAATAAAAACGGGACTAAATGTAGTTTACAAAAACTAAAACTCTGCTAAAATATCTTTTCATGTTCATTGACAAAAACGAGAGGGCACAAAATGTTATAAGGCTATTTTGTCTCGCCATTATTATTATTTTGGAATATTTCTGTTTCCTGAGTCTCGGGGCTGCAAACAGGCTACGGCTTCAGATTAAAAGCATTTCACTGGTTTAACATGAGCATTTAACTAGACAAATGTGAGTTGGCTTTTATTTTGAAATAGCAGGAAGTTAGCAGGTGACGTTACTTCCTCAATCCCCACTCGCGGCAATACAGAAGCTAACAAAGCATTATCCCCTAAAATCAATAACACGGAGAAAATGACTGCTGAACATTTACATTGCGGGCTGCAGCCTGAAGTTAGGCTAACTGTCAATATGCGGCCAAACGTACTCACGTCGTCTTGACTGGATTCCTGTCGGACATTAACCATGACTCCTGTGTTCCCTGCTCTCCTGATACATGCAAAGTCATGTTGAAAAAGTATTCCATTGTTTTCTGAAGGAGTAGTAGCCCTGTTTGTGGAGGTCTATCCATCAAAACTATGACGTAGGTCCTTAGCAACGGTCATTATACCCTTGACAGCGGTCTTGCTGGAAATAACAGACCTGTAGAATGCCGTGATTTACATAGGATTTTCAGAGTGCCATGTATTAAGTTCTGTCAACAAATTCCACTGTATGCCGTCTGTGCTACCAATCGCATGGTTCAAACCATTTGTGTTATATCTTGTAATACAAAATCTGACTTCAGTTTACAAGCAATACAAGTCATACACAAACATTTTATTTGCACTTTGTTATTATGTTATTGTAGCTCTAGCATTCAAGCACCTCGTTTCTCTTAATTAAATTTGAATGTAATGTCAATCTTTTGCTGGCATTGTCATTCGAAGCTATTTTATTTAGGCCTATTTATTTCATATAAATGTACGTCATTAGACAGGAGATTTTGAAACACAAAGAGAAGCTGTCCGAGCTCCACCAGACTGCTGTTCAGGTTGAGGAATCCGGCATTTTTTCATGTTTGGTAGCTCAAATAAATATGATGTAAATTAAATCAGAGCGTCTTCCGTGTCTGGAATAGCATGTATTCTTGAGTCTATAAGGTACAAATAATATAATAAGATAAGATAACCTTGTTTGACTTGTGAAATGGGGGACTTAAAGAACATTTTGATTTTGTCTGTACTATACTAGGTAATTGTACTATATTAACTGGGTATAATTGCATTACTAAAAAGACTAAAATACAAATGTCATTGACTAAGACTAGACTTAAATGTCATCAGCTTTTGTTGACTAAGACTAGACGAAAATAGTCCCAGATAATTCTGACTAAGAGAAGACTAAAATGCTCAGACTTTTAGTCAACTGAAACTTGACTAGACTAAAAAGAGTTTAAACGTGACTAAGACTAATAAAAACTAAAATGACAATTTGACACAAAGACTGGACTAAAACTAAACTTAAAACAGGCCGCCAAAAACAACACTATTGCACACCCCTAGTACCTACTCCATCGAGTTACAAGGGACCTGCCTGGAACGCTCTGGTTTTTGTTCAACTTTCTTAGAAAATGACATCCTGAACAACCATACCATGTTCAAATCGACAAAGTACAGCTGTTCCTCTTGTTGGTGGCTGACGAGAAAATCCAGCACGAGCTGGACGGGGCCAGACGAAATTAGTTAATCTACCAGTGACTCTCCGACAAGACGGCTGTGTACATAAGCAAGTTGGTTAACGTTACAAGTTTAAAAAATAAATAAAACAATAGGACACATAACATTTCTCTGAGTGGTACAGGACCTAACGTTACTTCATACAAAAACAAATGTGCAAATAATCACCCTGATGAAGACTGAGTAGAAACGCATAGGTACCAATGCTAGCCACTAAGGTCACTATATGACGTCCAGCTACACAGAGGTGCTATCATGGGTACTATCTTGTAATGTAAAACCACCTCTCGAAAAGGACCAAAAGTGAGTAGAGTAGAGTAGGGCCGGTACTATGTCATTGAAAAGCGCCAATTGTTGCCCTTGACTCCATTTACCATCTTCTCCAAAATAGATTTGACCTACATTTACCGTTCTGTTCTATTCCATTGGATGTTAATTTCTCTGTTGGGAAGTTCCATAGTAATAAGGAACAAAATAATCAAAAGGATGATGATTTAGGTTTAGTTGGGCAGCAGGGATGCTGCTAGAAGCAAGTGTGAGCATGGCCAAAAACATGGCCATTGGACCAAACACACATTTTTCTTGACCGATAAAGAATGTCAACGTCACTTCAAACAAAGCTCTCAAACAGCAAAAGCTTTTTCTCTATATCAAAACTTTCACAGGAACAAGATTACAAAAAGTGGATGAATACATAAAACAATCTGATCCTATTGTACACATTGAAGTAACTCCCTCTGTTTTCACATTGGTCAAGGCTTTAATTGGAAAACTCTATTTGCAGAACAGACAGCCTGTGACTGCAATAATCTACCAGCTTCAAATGCTTGGTAACACTTTAAAATAAGGGTATATTAAATAACTGTTACTTAAAGGTTCAGTAAGCCAAATGGTTCTTTTAGCTAACTTCCTGTCAGTGACTGCAGTTAGGAGTCCCCTCCCTCGTCCCTACGTCACCACATTAATGCACTGCGGTCTTCAAGCAGCGAGTCATCTACTGTAGCGTTATCTCAGATCCATAAGTGCGACTAAACATGATAAAACCATCAAAATAGACATTGGGAAGGATTTTCCCCTGCTCCGCCATTGTAGGTGCATAAACATTCATCCCTTCTTTCGCTCTATGCGTGTGCACCGGCAGTGAGACGTGCTGGTTTGTAGCGTTCTCTTTTATGATTTGGATATCAGGTTATGGGATACAAGAAAAGTTTATTTGCCGATTACATGCAGAGCGAGTGACTGAGAGATCTGTGTTGTGAACCGCGCACACTATATAAGTGATCACTGTATGAATATAGAGCGATTTAACATATATATTAAGATAAATATATCGCTCATCACCTTTAATGCTTAATCTGCATCAACAAAGCAATAACTAACCGTTAATAACTGCTTAGTTAATGTTTAATATGCATTAACTAAGCATTAACTAACAAATAGGCTATATTTCAGCATGAATAATTTAAATTGCAACAAAAGCTTTGAGTGCTTTTCCATAGACTTTAGAGAGTCTAGATGTAAACTATTAGTAGACATCATCAGGAGGAATAATAGGATCCTTTTCAGACCCAGGATTCAAAAAGGATGTGTGGAAGCCTCAGACAAAGTCAGCAAGTTTGGAATGGAGAGCCTTTCGGTCATTCACAGACAGGGCCAATAATTCAAAGAAGTGGGGGAGATTTCTAAGGGACTTTGACCAACTACTGCACTTGTTCACACGCTGGACACTGTGGGTTGTAAAAAGTCCTATCAGTTTCCAGCTGTGAGGTGTATACAACACTTTCACCATCCCCTCCTTTTTCTCAACCACTTGAATGAAATCGAAGCTGAGAAATGGGCAGGAGGGTGAGACAGGAAAAGGAGGGAAGGAGCCCCCGTTGGTACTTGTTTACCTCATGCAATGCATACTTGCCAAACAACTGCTCGCAAAGAAAAAGCACAGCTTGCATTGCTTATTTTCATTGTGGTGGATTAGCATCAGCTGAGGAGAAATGAGATTTGAGCTTCTGAGGCCTTGCAGAGTGAGTTCTACCATCTCTGCCTCACCTCACTTTGGACCCATTTGGTATTTTAATCCCTCCATTCGTTGAGGTCTACGCCCTCGCCGGCGAGTGATTGTGCGTGTACGTGCATATTTTTATTAATATCTCCGTGAAGATATGGCTGAAGAATAAAATTAAAACATTATCTCAAACTAAAGGTTCTTCTGTTTCCGGGGTATGTTCTTGCGATACTGTCCGTCCCTTACAGACTTAGAAATCACAGCGAGAAGCAAGCCCCAGAAGCTCCCCAGCTACCACTTAGCTTGTAAATAGTGCATAGAATATATACATAGTGTGCAAGTAGTTTGTTATTATTAGGGGGCCAAGCCCAAGCAGGAGCTGGGACCGCGTTTTGCAGAGCAACGCGGTTCCCAAGCCCTACTGGGCAGGGAACCCTATTGTTTTTGTAACGATTATTATTTGTAGTCACCTAAAACTGTGTCCACAGCCCAAACCGTAAAGGGTGCAGAGATGCCAATTGCATGACTAGATCCAGGTCCGTGCCGTGTATGCAGACAACAAAATTCAGACATTCAGACACACCAAGGAAAACGCGTTTGGGGCTATAACTCCCACACCGAACATCCCACAGTCAAAAACTTTATATTCACAGATTCACTGGAGTCAGCTGCATCTTTTGGCATAGGCCACGCCCATTTGTGTATATATAGATTTTTCGCAAAAACTGCAAAACTTATTTTTCGCTTCTCCTCCCACAATTTTTGGACAATTGACACCAAACTTAGCACAGAACATCTACCGACCCACACGGAAAAAACTTGTTCAAACTAATTTTTATACGACCTTTGATGACGAAACGGTAGCGCTTTGAATATTTGAAAATTAGCTAACTGTTACTTCCTTGTACGTAGATAGTCATACATCCAAAACTATACATCGGATCAAATCCACATTTTAGACATATGTTGGTGCTACCCTTAGTTGGCCAAAGGAATTTTCTTAAAACTCAAGGGAAACCATCAAGGGGCATACCCAAGTCTATATATTTGTTGATGCTGATTATATGTGTTTCTCCAGAGCAAGAACTACAAATTTGAATGATTTTAATGTTTTTACAAAGAATGGATTTTTAATTGAAAGAGTCACAGAGTACAAATATCTCGGCATCTGGTTAGATGATAAACTCACTTTTAATTTCCACATAAAAAATCTTGTTTGTCGACTACGACAAAAAATTGGCTATTTTTATAGGAACAAAACCACCTTCCCTTTATTTAGTAGGAAAAGGATTATTGAGGCAGTTTTTATGTCTGTCCTTGATTACGGTGATGTGGTTTACCGGCATGCATCTCATTCATGTCTTAAACTCCTAGACTCTGTTTTTCAATCTGCTTTAAGGTTCATCACAGGAGATGCTTATGACACACACCATTGTCTTTTATATGAAAAGGTTGGGTGGTACTCCCTTAAAGAGAGATGTGATGCACATTGGCATATTTTTATTTACAAAGCCTTGACCGGGAAGCTTCCTCGTTATTTAACAGAAATGTTGCAAATTTCAGATGGGCTTTATCAGACCCGCTCCACTGACATGCTCATGCTTTATGTCCCACAAGCCCGGTCTGAGCTGGGAAAGACAGCTTTTAGCTTCAGTGCCCCCGACTCCTGGAACAACTTACAGCAACAAATTAAACTAAATACCTTCATATCCTTTAATCAATTTAAACAAACTATCTTAAATCTGCCAAACTCTACCTGTAACTGTTTTAATTTGGCTATATTGTACTTTCACCCATTTAATTTCATTTTAATTGCTGCCACTCTTCACCACTATGTAAATGTTTCAATTGTTTAAATTTTTTATTTTATTTTTCTTCTCTTCACCTGTTGTTGTGTATTTGATGTATTTGCATTGAATATTGTGTATGCATTGTTGTTTTTCCTTGGAATTTGTTTGAACTCGACACCATTGAAAATGAGGGTCACCCCTCAATTGGTCTCTCGAGGATAAATAAAAGTTAAATGAAATGAAATATAAAAAATATGGCCAAGAAATATTAATGTGGGCGGGACTTATTCAGAAAATGAGTTTTTTACTGTTTTTCCATCAACGTGTTTTGGCGGCAATGCTAATGGCAGCTAGCATGTCCATTGACATTACATTGTGTAGTTAGCTCCGGCCGCCATTTTGTCAAGGCTGACGATCTGTTTTTGCTCATAACTCCCCAACCAAACATCGCACATTAAAAATCTTGACATCCACTTGTTCTGTGAATTGAGCTGCATCTTTATGCTCTCTCAGTTTCGCGAAATTCATCCATAAGGGGCCGCCAACACCAGAGGTGTGGACTCGAGTCACATGACTTCGACTCGAGTCATGAATTTGATGACTTGAGACTCGACTTGACAAAATGTAAAAAGACTTGCAACTTGACTTGGACTTTAACATCAATGACTCGTGACTTGACTTGGACTTGAGGCTTTTGACTTGACAAGACTTGCTACTTTCCCCAAAACCCAAAGATTAAAAAGTATATTTTTAAGTAGGCCTACCGCTCTGTATCTTTCATCGTGTAGCCTAGTGTAGCGGAGGAAACTGGTGGATGTAGGCCTACCGGTAACGCGCTGATCTGCTTATCACTGGTTTCACTTCAGAGGTGTCGGCCAGAACACCACTTAAGGCCAAAAACGTCAGACTGTAAGCATGAGACTAGGAGAGGAGGAGTAGGGTTTATCCGCTCTTTATTTTCCTTCTTTTACAGGCACAACCGCATATAGATCGCGGGAAAAGAACAAAAGCTTACATTCCGCTCGTGAGGAGACGTTAGAACAGCTGTTGCGACCGGCGAGTCGCGGCCGTTAATAACATCCATAAACTGTCATTTCTAACAGCGATCGGGACTGCATGTACTTACTCACACACGGATGATTCACATAAACTCAAATAAACACGTTTCAACTGGAATGATCGACTACTGCGGCAACATGCACGTCGCTCACACACCTGACCGAGGGAGAAGAGAAAGGAAACTTATTAAACAGACTCTCCGGCCGACTGACGTCACTGCCACTAACTGACAGCTATAATGTCATCCACACTGAACAAAACACATCTTAACACACTATAAGAAATAACAACACTGTAACCTGTAAACTTTGGGGCCTTTTCTACATGTAGCCAGTGGCTGTGTCTTGATTCAGGGGTTGCACCCTACGTAGGCTGCATTTGAAGACCGATTGCGTCATAGCGGCGCGCAAAGGCTGTCCCGTTTGCAAGGCTCCTTGCAAGGCTCCTCATATGCGGCCGAGAAATGCAGCCTTCGTTTCACGGTTTTGAAGGCTGCATCAGATGTATCCTTCACAGCCCAACATATCCCATGATTCATTGCGTTTTTTTCAGAGATGGCATAAAATAAAATAAAAAATAACAAAACAGCAACGTGTTGCTCCATCTTCTTAACTTTTATCTTCCTTTCTTTTTTTCTTGTACTTTGTTTTCTTTTCGTCTGGTAGGCAACTTCTTTTTCTTTTTTCCTCCGTTGACAGGGCTGTCTCCGTTGGCAGCAATCAGGGTTGCTAGGCAGCACAGGAGCGGCGAGTCGTCACGCAAGGTAACGGCTTGTTACGTAAACCGGAAATGCTTGTAAACCGAGACCTGCGGAGACCGTCTCATTTAACAAGGCTCGTTGGCCTTAAAACCGGCCTTAAAATCGGCCTTCATAGGCTATAGCCTTCATAGACCGCGTCCTACCAAGTGCGTGGTCTCTGTAATGGGATACAGCCTATGTGTGAGTGTCTGTTTTTGTTCGGGTAAAACAAACTACGAGGTGGTCAACATAACACAAATTAATAAATGTGTTTATTCTGTAAAGGAGTGGTTTAAAATGAAGAATATTATTGCAAAATATGAGTTAAATGTTAAAAATCACTGGTAAATAGTGCATTTAGGAAGTGCAATGTCCGTACAATTTTTTTTCCACAAATTTAATTGCACTTGTTTTAATAAATAAAGACATATTTTAAAAGCGTACATGATGTGGGTAAATAAAGTATTACTTTTTGGTTAAAAGGACTCGAAATGACTTGAAGCTCAAACTGCAGGACTTGGGACTTACTTGAGACTTGTCAGCATTGACTTGGGACTTGACTCGGGACTTGCCTGTCTTGACTCGAGACTTGACTCGGGACTTGAGTGCAAAGACTTGAGACTTACTTGTGACTTGCTAAACAATGACTTGGTCCCACCTCTGGCCAACACCATGAAAATTGTATATCTTGTGACAACAGCAATAACTATATAACTAAAGGTTCTTCTTCCACACAAATGTTCAGGTTTTTCAAAAATCGCAATTAATTTTCTCACCATTTAAGCTCATTGGCCCTCATTTATCAACCGTGCGTAGACCAGAAAAGTGGGTGTACGCACATTTCCACGCAAACCTCGGCATTTATCAATATGGACGTGAGCGTAGGATACACTCAAATCCCACGCCAGCTCTCAGCTCGTGTACGCAAGTTTGTAAACAGCATGGACTCGCATGTGCCGGGTAGCCGATGACTTTGCTGGACAATTATTAGAAGATAATACAAATGCAGTGTTTGCTCAGACCGAAATAAAGATATGAATCACTTAAACATGTGCAGCTTATGGTGTGCAACTGAGTAGGAGAGCTGATTCAATAGTGCGCACACCGGCCACTTAGGAGCGCTGCATGGGACTGCGTAAGGGCAGTTGTCTCCGTCTTGGAGCAGCTGGGGGGACACAGAGGCACGGGGGCTGCATTCATTCAAAATGTTAGCCTAAGTATTAAATATGTAGTGGGCCTACACTGCTCATGATAAAAAATACAACGCACAACATTCAGCTTCACATTTTATTTATTTGACGCACTTTTTAGATGTTAGTTCCTCTTTTAATGTGTCATTGATCGCTTAAGCGAGTGATTTATTTCCACCGTTAACCGGCACGTTTTTCCGATCTGCTGGTGGAGCAGGACAGTGGGCGCTCTCACAGCTGATCGTTGCCGGGTCGGCTTGTGCAGCTGACGGCAGGGCTGACCACTCGTGCCAGGCGCATGCTGTCATACAGTAAAACGCAAAATGTGTTATTTTTTAGTTTTTAAAACCCTTTTGAGTAGTGCTATCTAAAAGGGTCAATACATTCCAATCATTCAAATCTCTGCAGACGTGTATTTATGTTATTATCGGACAGTTGGTGCATATTTTTCTCCTCTACCACTATAAATATTATGCCCGCATTTGGTTGCATTTCAGAACAGCAACACACTTTTTAATGGCGATTTTTGAGTCAGACCACTTTTTCTTCATCTATGAAATGGCAACATATAATTGTATGCTGTTTTATAGCATCTGAGCGATAGCCTACTGATGTAAACCTCTGCATCAAATGCAAAATCCCCAGCTGGAGATCGTTTGTTGTCAACACCAACGCTGTTGACCGCAGCAGTTGTTTATTCCTTCCTAACTGCTGCCTTCTGTTGTTCTTTGATGCCGCTTGTAATGCTCCGAAATGAAACTTGTTTTTTTCTACTTTCGCTGTTATTCTGTCAATTTCTACTTCAGAGAAGTTCCTCTTCTGTGCCGTAATGCGCATATCCATGTCGTAAAACCTCTGGACGAGGCCTCTAAACTGAGAAAATATAGGGGCGTGATACGATTGTTTTCAGCCGCCGCATTTATCAATAATGGCCTGGCGTACGCTGAGATTGGCGAGATACGACTGTTTGATAAATCCCACGTGACACCTGGCGTAGGGAGGTATTTGCGCCAGAATCTGCACCAGTTTCCACTTAAGTTTGATAAATGAGGGCCATTGTGTATATACACAATGGTCCGATGAGCCGTGGCACATTTTTTACATTTACAAAATCCTGGGGCACACCACCAACCAAAATGACACGAAATGACACTAACACAGTACATATAATACATATACCGTATTGGTCCGAATATAAGACGACCCTGATTATAAGACGACCCCCCGTTTTTCAAAACTCATATTTTGAAACAATTTTTGAAGACCCAGATCTTGTTTTTAAAAGGAAATTAATTTTATTTATTAAAATAATATAGGCCTACGAAAATAAAAACGCATTGAATAAAACACTTTTCTTCATTGCAAATGAACAGTAGTGCAAATAGACCGAACTCAGATGTGTTTACCACAGACTTTATTCCTCTGCCCCGCTGTGATCGCTCTCGCTGTCATCTCTTATGCTAGCTTGGTCGTGGCATTGCGGGTCATCCTCGTTTCAGTTTACAGCCGATAAAGTTACAATCACAACGACCGCATGGACAGCGTTTAAATAAAGCCTCTTATTCTTATTATAGACTTTAGACTTTTAGACTTTAGACTTTATTGTCCCCAAGGGGAAATTCTTTTCCACATCACATGTACATTTATGGGCTGCACGCCGACAGACAATAGACAGACACAAAGTAAACATACATACAGGATATATAAACAGGGTGGGACTGGGGTGATTTATCTTGGCCTTTTGTTGAGGGCTGCTATGGCTGCAGGCACCAGGCTTTTGCCATAGCGAGCCCTCCGGCACAACAGGGACCTGTACCTGCGTCCGGAGGGCATGACAGTGAAGTGGCAGTTGAGTGGGTGAGTGTTGTCCTGTGCTATTGTAAGTGCGATGCGTGAGATGGCCTTGACATTGAGCTCTGACAGTGTGGGTGTGTGTTATCATTAGGGCTTTGATGCAAACGATGAAATATAAACATTACGGCGGCTGTGGTGTGCGTAAAAGGAAAGCGCAGTTGGCAATCTCTCCTTAGCACTGCAACTCCCGCAGCTAACAAAGCCACAGTAAAAGTCCATCGCACAGCCGATTCCTGCCTCTGACACGTTGACTTGCAACATAATGAGTCGAGGATTTGCATTGGCTTTGGCGATTTGCCGTGCCTCTTTTTTTCTCTCCACACAAAGCGTTCTCTCTCCCATTGCACACACGCATGCCCCGGCCGCTTCCAAGAGCACAGACAGTGTTGGTTCCAACCGATAAAAAATTAAATAAACACAACTTGGAGGCCCTGAAGCTATGTAAAGCGCTTTGAGTGCGACAAATGCGCTGTATATATAAAATATATTATTATTATTAAGCTGAATGGTCTCTCTGGTAACGGGCAGTCCATTACTGGACGACGAATAGGCCTACTAGAGCCCGAATATAAGACGACAACCCGAGTTTTTACGACCTATTTCCAGGGGAAAAAACCCCGTCTAATACGGTAGAAGAGTGTTACATTATCTGCCACACTTTATTACAGCAAAGACACCCGACAATGGTTAATTAGGTGATATTAGATCATTTCCCACGGCACACCTGACGATCTCTCGCGGCACACTGGTTGAAAATCATTGGTCTAGAACATAAGTAGACCTCAGAACACAAAGTCCTAATGTGTTCTGAACATTTCCATATAAAACACTTGGGTATAATTGATCTTCTTACACATTCAAAATAGGTAATATGTATGTAAAATTCGAGAAAATACCTCTAGACCTCAGAGGGCTAATTAGTAGTGGAGCTGAGTTGCTGTTGACAAACTAATGGACAGTGTTGGGAATAACGCTGTTTAAAATAACGGCGTTAGGTAACGCCGTTCTTTTTCAGTAATGGCGTAATCTAACTAATTACTTTTTCCGTCGTTACAACGCCGTTATCGTTACTGAACGTTAAATGCGGTGCGTTACTATGAATTGATTGAATAAACTGTGTAATCCAAAAGCACCCCTGGCTGGCTCCATACTACACAAACTGCTAGTAAGGAGAACGGTGGGTTAACAACAAGATAAGCGATTGTTATTTCTTATACTGTTTTAAGATGTGTTTTATTCAGTGTGGATGACATTATAACTGTCAGTTAGCGCCGTCACGTCAGTCAGCCGGAGCGCCTGTTTAGTGAAGTTTCTTTTTCTTTCTCTCTCTGTTGTGTGAGCGTGCGCATTGCCGCAGTAACCACCTATCAATCCACGGTTGAAACGTGCTCTCCCTGAGTTTGTTTGCATCGCCCTTGTGAGTAAGTGCATGGAGTTTCCCGTTCTCTATAAATTATAATTTATGCACGTTATTAAACAGCCGCGATTCGCCGGTTGCAACAGCTGTTTAGCGTGTCATCATGAGCCGAATATTGCTACTGTTATTTTCCTGGGATCTGTATGCTGCTGTGCATGTTAAAGAAGGAAATAAACATAGGATAAATCCTTACTCCTCCTCTCATCGTCTCATGCTTCATAGTCTGACGTGTTTGGCCTTAAGTGGTGTTTTAGCCGACACCCCTGAAGTGAATCCAGTGATAGCAGATCAGCACGGTACATTCAGCAGTTTCCTCTATTACTTTTGTTGAGAACAAAATAGGCTAGGCCTACTTGAAGTGCAGGATAAACCTCTTGCTGTCTGTTGATGTGCAATAAATATTGAAGGTTATGTGGCCTACAAGTAGGCCTACCTGTCTCTTCTACTCGTTTCAACTGACTTGTGAAAACTGCTCAGAAAAATCCAAATTTGTTGACATACAGCAACTTTTTTTTTTACAGTAGGCTAACGCAAATAGTTATTTTCCCTGGTAACTAGTTACTTCTATTATAAAATAATTCAGTTACTAACTCAGTTACTTTTTGGAACAAGTAGTGAGTAACTATAACTAATTACTTTTTTAAAGTAACGTTCCCAACACTGCTAATGGATTGGCTGTGGGTATCTAGGCTCAGGACATGCAATCGGATCATGGAAGCCGTTGTCCTTCGACACTGTTAACGTGCAGGAATCCCCGTGATCATTTTAGTCTTAAACCATTGAGTTTTTCTACACGGCGGCTTACACTGGCGAGGTCTCACTCTGAATGTCACCATCACAGCGTATTACCGGGTGGCGCGCTGCTTCGCTCGGACAAAGGCTTTGACTGTTTCAAAAGGTGATTTAACATCTCGGTAGACAAGTGCTTTAATGTGCTTTATTTGTTGCAGACCTCTGTTTTCATCATGTTTGAATTTTTTCCCCACAACGGACTCGTATGTGAAGCTCCATTTAAATGCGTGCATATCGCAGAAGTGAAGCTGCAGCGCTTTCACGACCAGACGTGAGCTCGAATTCAAGGTTACATCTCCCATTTCCATTAAAAAGATTTATAAAAACGTGAAACCCCACAAATGTCCGATTTCTTTTTTCTTTTATTAGAGTCGACTTGATCACAAGTCTAAAATCGATTGTTATGTTCACATCCCTGCACACAGAGTGTGCACCGTCGCACCCCCTCACACTTTTTCAGAGAGAAGCACTATGGCTATGTGATTAACTATGAGCAGTAGCAGCCTTAGCCATGTTTCAACCCATTCAATTGAATGGGGCCCCGCCCTCTGGGAGGCCCTCAATCCACCCCCAATTTTTTTTATTTTTTATAAATAATTCTTGAGCATGCTACCGGGCCCAGGGGCCTCAGGGGGCCCTAAACCAGATATACTCATAGTAACTTTTCATGTCGCATTGTCAAAGAGCTCAGTCACTCATGTCATTAACAGGGTCCAAAAAGGAATAAGCCTAAATATAAATATAAGGAAATAAATCATCAGCTCTGTCTAAGGGGCTTCATGATGAGCCTTTAGGGCCCCCACACACATACAGGAATAAGATTTATATGTGTAAATTCTATACTGTTCATAAAAAGTAGCTATCCACCCTGTATCTGTTGAAATGAGTCTCTCCATCAGAGAACATGAGTCTGCAGACCAATCTACTGTTTTTACAGTTGCAGAGTAAAGAGTGCTGCCTGATTAAGAAAAATCTGAAAAATAATGTTCCTTCTGCATCTCAGGATTTGCCTCAAAATTTTCCCCTCTAAGTGCACCAGATTGATGCATTTTAATTCAAAAGGCACACATTTTCTTCCGGGGGGGATGCCCCCGGACCCCCCAACAAGGATCAGGGTCCCTCCCACAGTATCCCTAAATCCTTTGAGAAACACTGACTTCCTTAATATGTTTTTACCATTAATTGTATATGTGCGGAAAAGTCAGTGTACCTGACTGGATAGGTAGGAGTGGGGGGGCCGTTAAGAGTCTGCACCCAGTGGCCTATAATCTCATAAAACGTCTACGAACCAACTGGATTCTACAATCTGTTTTCTTTTTGCGGGCAGCATGCACAGCATTCACAAGAAATATGTATAAAAAATTAAAATAAACTATTATTTTTTTCAAGAAAATAAAAAAAGTGGGGGGCCCCACACTAGGTCTTGAAACGGGCCCCCAGATCATTAAGGCCGCCACTGACTATGAGAATTAAATAAATGCTGCGTCTCAAATGCCTTTGTCGGCAGCAAGGATGAGCCGCTATGCCACGATCGAACCAGAGACTACAGCGAGAGCGACGCAGAGGAATGTGCGTGTGTGGAATAGTCTGTGGTGGACACATCAGTTTGGCCTTTTTGCACTACTGCTGAGTTGCAATAAAGACAAGTGTTTGATTCAATGCGTTCTTCAAATTTCAAATCATTTGAAAATAATCAAATAAACAAAATGCATTTCTTCATAAAAACAAGATCTGGGGCCATATTCACAAAACATTTTAAGGCTAAGAGTAGGTCCTAACGTGCTGATTTAGGACTAACTCTCAAAAATAAGGGGTGTTTCACTCCGAATTTTAGGACTCCTAACTTTTTAAGCTAAGTGTAATTCACAAAGCATTTTAGTGCTAAAACTAGCTCCTAATTCTAAATCGAGAGGACTCCTAAGTCACTAAGAGTAAATCACAGACAACCATTTGATGGCATTTTGGAGAGATTTAATGCTAGTGAGCTTTACAAAAGTTACCTTAATAGCTGTAAGGGTTTAATGATCTTAGTAAAGCTATGTTTAGGAAGTATAGACACATTTATATTTATTATATTTATATAAAAAAATATTTATTAAGTTCCTTTTCCTGCAGTTGCTTTGGGTTTACGATGCACTAAAAGTTACTGTTGTCACGTTTGGGTTTAATTTGTTACAAGAGTAGGCCTATATGTGGCGCTTCCATCTCCTCCGTTCCACAAGTCCGCTACTGTATAGTTGCACGTCTCGCCTTTTTCCTTCCGCATGCACTTTACGATTTCGCCGGCTGTTGTTTCTAAATTGTGAATTTCCTGGTTTGTCGCTGTCTGACTATTGCTGCATAATCCGCTGTTGAGAGAAATACAGTGAGAGTGCATGGCGTGCAGCTGTTCAATGAGGATATTTTTTCCGATTCAAATCATTGTAAAATTTAAAATGAATAGACCTAGCCTATGTGGTGCTATTGTAGGTTAATTGTGAACAAATGTGTGGGAAACCCTGCAGTATCTTGGTTTCATGTTAAATCAGTGTCACTTGTCATTAATTGTATATAAAAACTATTTACTTTAATACAGCGACACGATATGGATATTTCCCACAGTGTTTCTATCATAAATTCACTCCAAGCTCTCATTCCCTCTCAGCCAATCACTGTGGGCATAGAAGGTATGAACATGACATCATCCATAGCAACAGGGTCAACACCGCCCTCTAGTCTTAGCTTAGGAGTCCCTCCCATCCCTTAGTAAAAGTGGTCTTATCAGCTTTGTGAATAAGTTTTAAGAATAACTCCTTACTAAGAACTTTTAGTGCTCCATGAGTACTCTTAGTGCTAAGATAAAATGTTTTGTGAATACGGCCCCTGGTCTTCAAATCTTTTTTTTTTAAATATTGTAATGTCATAGGCCTACTGCATATTGAGAAAATTTAGAACGGTATTGCGCAACAAATGGGAGATGGGGGGGGGGGGGAGACCAATATTCTGTTCTGCCCCTGTTAAAATGTCAAATGTGGGAGCTGCTGTGATATGACGTGGCTCCATGTTAACGCTTCTCAACTATTTACACCAAACCCTCCTACTGATGACATGATGGGAGGCATGAGGCTGTCATCCCCTCACCTTCCTGACATTCCAAATATGGCAAGTGATGACTGTTTTTCCTCAAACCACCACACTGTAAAAACCTCAAGGTGCATATGGAGCCTCAGGCTATGTCCACACAAAGATGGAGCTAAATCTGAATCTGACACCTGAAAGCCAAATGAATCTGAAAACTAATCCTTCCCTGTTGGCCTTGTCAGTGGGTAGCCTCATGTCACTACTGTATGTTTTACCTATCAGTGGCCGTATTCACAAAACATTTTATCTTAGCACTAAGAGTACTCCTAAGGAGCACTAAAAGTTCTTAGTAAGGAGTTATTCTTAAAACCTATTCACAAAGCTGATAAGACCAACTTTTACTAAGGAATGTGAGGACTCCTAAACTAAGACTAGAGGGCGGTGTTGACCCTGTTGCTATGGATGATGTCATGTTCATTCATACCTTCTATGCCTACAGTGATTGACTGAGAGGGAATGAGAGCTAAGAGTGAATTTATGATAGAAACACTGTGGGAGATATCCATATAGTGTCACTGTATTAATGTAAAGAGTTTTTATATACAATTAATGACACGTGACACTGATTTAACATGAAACAAAGATACTGCAGGGTTTCCCACACATTTGTTCACAATTAGCCTACAATAGTGACACATAGGTCTATTCATTTTAACAGTGATGGTGCCGCAGAAACACCGTGCATATTGTCTTCTTAAAGTCATTCTGGTCAAATTCAAAAAAGGCACAGGGAAATGAAAGTACTAGATCCTCCCATAAATCAATGAGTCCAGTCATGCTTTCTGATGCTGTAGATGACATCACTGAACCCTTTGAGCGACCCCCCGTTTAGTATATGGCCTCCCTTTACCACCTCTTTCCCATTAGATAGTTTTCTATTCAGAACCACAGCCTTTGAGCCAAATAGGCTGATTCAGTAAAAGCTCCTAAAGCTTTCACTATTAGAGGGAATGGCTTTTAATAGGGCCAATTAACAAGCTCATGAATTCATCAGCGGAGCAAGAGATTTAAAGAATTAGAGAGCGAGCAAGCCAGTGAGGGAAAATGAAGAGAAGACGGGGGCCATCCCACGACCCATTTGGGATTCTCTACATGGGGTGTGTTTATTTAGAACGCAAATAAACAGAATACCAGAACATTCGTCTGGATCAGACAAAAACTTCTAACTGATCATTAGCAATGAAAGATCTTCTTGACTGATGATGAATGCAGGTTAAAGTTGTTAGCAGGCAGGGGGAGGACGTGCAGAGGACGGTAATTGAGAACTTAAACGCCCTTGGCTGCTAACGGGTACAGGCACTCGACAGATGAGGGATATTAGAATTAGATTCATGTCCAGCCAAAATTCGCGTCAAAATTCACTTTCCAAATGATTCGCTTTTTCGTGCCGTTTATTCACGTCGCGCCCAGTGTACAACTGCCTTAAGGCATTAACTATAGTTAAAGGCTTAACAGCTGAAAAATTCTAGTTCCCATGGAGACTGCTCCCGTGGGTGTGCTTTTGATAGCCTCAATATCGTCTCACTAAGTTTGTTCAAATAAAAAGTAAAATGGCAGAAGAAAAGAAAGCAAGAAAACCAAATGGGTCACTTCTATCACCCCGCACACTTTTGGGAAGCCGGCAACATCAAAGAAGTGCCTTTGCACTTGAGAAAACAGTATCAATTTGTGAAGGGGGAAAAGCATGGTTGTGGCAAATGGGGGCAAGAATAGGTGTTGGGCCATTTAAAAAAAAGATTATTTGATACCAAATCCGCACTGAGTTTTTCACAACAAAGCCGATATCTTCAAATGATACCAGAGGTTTTCGTTCTGCATTGAGTAGCGCTGGAAGAGAAGTGTCTCTCATTTCCTGTTATGCGGCCATCTTTAAGCTAAACGATGCAGTTAAATGCAGTTAAACCTAGGCACTAAACTTCAGTTCCACACCACCCTCACATAGTATTACATCGCTCTGATTACAACAATTATCAGAGCCTTATTTTCCAGAACAAATAAATACTCTATGAAAACTTTACTTAAATCACTATACTAGTGCGTGACTTATTAATGACATCTACATGACTTCATCTACATGATAAAACTAACAATTTCCCTGACCAAGAAGATTGGAGCATGAATGAACAGGACCTACTAGGGTGGAAATATTCTGAATTGTGAGGAAATGTTATAGCGGGTAGTCTTTCTACTTTCAATGGATGCACTGCAGCTCTATCTGAGGTCCGACCAAATGTCATTAATATCCATAATCGTCAGGGTCTTCAGTCATTAGACATTGACATTATACAACAAAAAAACAGAATGGGACGTGGACAAAGCTGCTGTTTTTGTCTTAGTGGGCAAAGATAAAGCACCCAGTGAAAAGGTTGCCATCCATCTTCATCTGCCTGGCATGTGCTTTAGTTATTTCCACCCTCAATGTAGGCCTGTGTCTTTTTCTGCCTTCCTTGTGTGTCCGTATTTTGTGTGTCTCTGTGCGTATTGTAAGTGGCATGGAGGTTAATGAAGTGCATCCACCTCTCTTCCACCCCAAAATGAAAGGCATTTCATTAGGCACCCTACTGACTCACTGCCTTTTCGGCTTGGTTATACATTACATGCATGCGCACACACATGAATACACATGTGGACCACATTCATAGCTTTGCATTCAGGATAATGAAAGAGATGCCAGCATATTTCCACAGACATATTCAGTAGGGCTGTGCTAAAACATCGATACAGCAATATATTGTGATATTTATTTTGGTGATATCTGTATTTAGGGAGGTGCTGGGAAAGCTTTGTATGCGCTTCATTTAGCGGAGACTATCTCAACTGTTATAAACTAATATGACCCCAGTGAACAATGTGGGATGTGGGACAAAATCTCTATCCGGGGCAAAAGTCCTGAAAATGACCACAACAGGTGACAATAGTATCACACTACGTGGTGAATGGGACTTTTTTTTTCCTTTATAGATATCCTCATACTTTTTTACCAGAGCATGTTTACTCTCCCTTCCGCAACAGATATAAGGCCCTCCTACGACCCTCATTCGGCAAATCAGACCACAGCTCAGTACTGCTTCTGCTTTCCTATAGGTAGAGACTCAAACGTGACAGGCCGGTGACGCGGACCATTCAACGTTGGTCCGACCAATCAGACTCTGCATTACGGGACTGTTTCAGCACTACAGAGTGGGATGTGTTTATGGATGACAATTTAAACACACACACGGACGCGGTTATTTGTTACATTGGCAAATGCATTGATAACGTCGTGCCGCGGATTACTGTACGGACATTTCCCAATCAGAAGCCCTGGGTTAATGGAGAAGTCCGAGACAAACTTAAGGCACGGACTGCCGCCTACAACTCAGGTGATTTGGAGGAGTACAGCAATTCCAGGTATGCACTCAGGAGAGCTATAAACATTGCTAAGAGACAATACAGGGACAGAATGGAGTCCAACTTTGAGGGCTCCAACTCAAGACACATGTGGACCGGACTCAGAACAATTACAGACTTTAAAAGGGACTACAAGTGTGACTGAGGAAGTGTCTCCATCTCTTCCAGATGACCTTAACAGCTACTTTGCACGTTTTGAGAGCTACATCATTATTCTTATGTCTAATGTTCAGTTTGTTTATCTCAACCCTAGTGCTGCTGCAGTTTGGAGGAGCAGGTCGGCAGCCATACCTCCTTGCTGTTGGGTGTCAGAAGAAGAGCAAGATTGACAGCTTCTACATCACCAATGTAATGTGATATGCATCTCATCCCATGCCAGGCAAACCACTCCCTTGGGGCATTTGATGAACTTTTCAAAGCACAGTTTGTGTTTAATTTATCCTATGATCCTGATTTACTAAATGTTTAGACATTTCTGTAGACAATAGTGTATAACATTGATGTGGGAAACTGAAGGACTCAGCCACAGACAGAGACTTGAGAGCCAGACTGCTCATACAATGTTGCAGATGAAAGCTTGTACATTCATAATGTTTAAAGATAAGTGTTTGAATTACTGCTTTCATTAAACAGAAAAAATAAATATGATTTTTTTGAAAATTGTTTTGTTTATTGGAATCATCGATGGTATTTAATAATATACGCGTTATTAACGGCGTTAACGCAAACCCATTTTAACGGCGTTAATTTTTTTATCGTGCGATTAACGCTCGTCATGGCCAAGCAAACGTTGTGGTTTTGTCTCATGCTGTTGCATCAACTAGTAATGTTAGAACAACCGAAACACCACAAACTATACATATGGCTTGCAGGTAAGTTTCTGTTAATTCAAACGGAACATGTTCTACAGCGTAATTTCACATTAAAATCATTTAACTGGCAAAACGACTAAACGTCAAGTCAATTCTGACTTTTATTTTGAAGCAGAAACCGGAACCTAACGCTTCATAGCTCAGCTGCGCGACCTTTACTAGTAGAGTCTTCCGTGTGTGATTATGGGACTCCATGGAAAAAGAACAGTAAAGAAAGCTTGTCATTTGCAAAAGTCTTACTTATAACTCTGCGCGCACACCAAAACCTCCATGAATGTTAGTGGCAGCCGGCAGTCATTCATTTTCACTTTATTTTTCTCTACAAAGGGCGACTGACTCGGCTGCAGCAGCGCCATGGCAACCACCTGGCACCCACCGGCAGTCCAGCACACAAGCGTATAGTGTGTCCACTCCACACAGTCTGAAATAAGCCGTGGATGAAAGACTCACAAAACATTTAGGCCTACAACAATTTAGGCCTACAAAAGTTTAATTTAGCCTAAATACTAATTTGTTTTATATAGCCTATGTTGTTTTATGGTTTGGTTTTTAAATAAAAAAGGAAGTTCCAATTATGTTTGTGTTTGCTGTTCTAGGGGTGGGGAGAGGGGGGGGGGGTCTACATTGTGGGCTATTTGCACTGAAGTGCAAATTATGATATGTTTGAAGAAATACACTGAATTACAAGGGTGTAGAGAATGGGTGTGATAAGAGCATTAAAATGAGAAAAAATTATTGGACAAAAAGAAATCAAGGGACATTTAGGTTAGAATAGATAAAAATGCAATTAATCGCGAGTTAACTATGACATTGATGCGATTAATCGCGATTAAATATTTTAATTGTTTGACAGCACTAATATTAATATATATATATATATATTAGTGCTGTCAAACGATTAAAATATTTAGTTTGGTCTGGCTTCGCGAGACTAGAATTGACGTTTCGCCGTTTTGCCAGTTAAATGATTTTAATGTGAAATTACGCTGTAGGACATGTTCCGTTTGAATTGACAGTAACTTAAATGCGAGCCATATGTATAGTTTGTGGAGTTTCAGTTGTTCTAACATTACTAGTTGAGACAACAGTATGTGAAAAAAAGGCCATGACGAGCGTTAATCGAGCGATAAAAAAATGTACGCTGTTAAAATGGGTTTGTTAACGCCGTTAATAACGCGTTAAACTGACAGCACTAATATATATATATAAATAAATATTATATTTGAATATTAACATTTTATAGTGTAATAGCTTGACACTTTAGAGAGCAAAAATAACACTACTAAATAGTAAAAAAAACAGAAAGTAACTACAGACTGTTGCTTGTTTAATCCCTCAGTGTTACTTTAACTCTGTTTTGCGAGTTAAAAAAGGAACTCTGGTACAGTGTTAAATATTTAACTCTTTTGACAGTGTTAATTTAACTCTTAAATTTAACTCTAAATCTGGACCTATATAAATCCTGAAAAAGTGATGGAATTGACTCTGTGGGAGTAGATTCAACACTCGACTTTTTGCTGTGTAGGCTATGCATATTTAATGAGATGTTGCCTAATAAGCGTATTTTATTTTATTTTTTAGACAAAGTGTAATACAAAAAGTATTTCTGTTAATATGAAGATTAATCTGGTAAAAAAAAAAGTATGAGGATATCTATAAAGGGAGAAAAAAAGTCCCATTCCCTGGTGTGATACTAGTATTACCTATTGTGGTCAATTTCAGGACTTTCGCCCCGGATAGAGATTTTGTCACACATCCCACGTTGTTCACAGGGGTCATATTAGTCTATAACAGTTGAGATAATCTTCGCTAAATGAAGTGCATACAAATCGTATCCAGGACCTTTAGGGTTTATATGTAGGCTACGCATATTGAATGAGATATTGCCTCATTTGCATATTTTATTACATATTTTTTAGACAAAAGTGTAATACAAAAAGTATTTCTCTTAATATGAAGATTAATCTGGTAAAAAAGTATGAGGATATCTATAAAGGAAAAAAAAGTCCCATTCACCACCTAGTGTGATACTAGTGTAACCTGTTGTGGTCATTTTCAGGACTTTCGCCCCGGATAGAGATTTTGTCACACATCCCACGTTGTTCACTGGGGTCATATAGTCTAACTTTCCCAGCACCTAGACTAATTGTATCAGCTTCAAAAATCGATATTGAAAAAAATTTAAATTGGTTGTTTAAGCTACAAATTCCGCTCATGTAGATTTCACAGTACGGTATTTAATTAAATTTTTTTCATTTTCATTTAACTTTTATTTATCCTCGAGAGACCAATTGAGGGGTGACCCTCATTTTCAATGACGTCGAGTTCAAACAAATTCCAAGGAAAAACAACAATGCATACACAATATTCAATGCAAATACATCAAATACACAACAACAGATGAAGAGAAAAAAAAAAAAAAAAAAAAAACTATTGAAACATTTACATAGTGGTGAAGAGTGGCAGCAATTAAAATTAAATTAAATGGGTGAAAGTACAATATAGCCTAATTAAAACAGTTACAGGTAGAGTTTGGCAGATTTAAGATAGTTTGTTTAAATTGATTAAAGGATAAGAAGGTATTTAGTTTAATTTGTTGCTGTAAGTTGTTCCAGGAGTCGCGGGTACTGAAGCTAAAAGCTGTCTTTCCCAGCTCAGACCGGGCTTGTGGGACATAAAGCATGAGCATGTCAGTGGAGCGGGTCTGATAAAGCCCATCTGAAATTTGCAACATTTCTGTTAAATAACGAGGAAGCTTCCCGGTCAAGGCTTTGTAAATAAAAATATGCCAATGTGCATCACGTCTCTCTTTAAGGGAGTACCACCCAACCTTTTCATATAAAAGACAATGGTGTGTGTCATAAGCATCTCCTGTGATGAACCTTAAAGCAGAGTGAAAAACAGAGTCTAGGAGTTTAAGACATGAATGAGATGCATGCCGGTAAACCACATCACCGTAATCAAGGACAGACATAAAAACTGCCTCAATAATCCTTTTCCTACTAAATAAAGGGAAGGTGGTTTTGTTCCTATAAAAATTGCCAATTTTTTGTCGTAGTCGACAAACAAGATTTTTTATATGGAAATTAAAAGTGAGTTTATCATCTAACCAGATGCCGAGATATGTGTACTCTGTGACTCTTTCAATTAAAAATCCATTCTTTGTAAAAACATTAAAATCATTCAAATTTGTAGTTCTTGCTCTGGAGAAACACATATATTTGGTTTTGTCTGTATTAAGAACAAGCCTGAGGTCTACTAGACAGTCCTGCAGAGTATTAAAAGAGCTTTGTAGGTTCTCAAAATTATTTATATTAACAATATAATGCAATGTGATGTATTAGTGCTGTCAAACGATTACAATTTTTAATCGCGATTAATCGCATTAATGTCATTGTTAACTCAGGATTAATCGCAATTAATTGCACATTTTTATCTATTCTAAATGTCCCTTGATTTATTTTTGTCCCATTATTTTTTCTCATCTTTATGCAATTAACCCATTCTCTACACCCTCGTAATTAAATGTAATTTTTCTAAAATATCAGAATTTCCAATTTAGTGCAGATAGCCCACAATGTAGGCCTAGATCCCCCACCCCTAGAACAGCACAAACATAATTGGAACTTCCTTTTTTATAGGACTATAAAACAACATAGGCTATATAAAACAGTATCTAACTAGTATTAACACTCTGAACCCTAGGGCTATTTTGGCCGTTTTGCATACTTTTGATCAATCCTTACTAAACTACAGTAAGAAATGTTTATCATGCCAAAGTTTGGTTTCTTTTTGTTCAGAACACCCTAACCTATATGACCTGATAGCTATTTCTTTAATTTTGACATGTTAAATGATCATATTGGACCAAAAACCACATGATAAATGTAAAAACGGATTTAAAAAATATATTATTTCTACCATGGGTAACTCAAACATTCATATTGAATTTTTTTGAAAGCTGAAAATAAATACTTGGAATGTTTTTATGGTAATTTAAAAGTTTGATTGAGGTGGCATCAAACTTCATACAAATTGTATGAACAAATAGCAGGTGAATACAAAGGGCGTTTTCCCCAAATTCCTCAAATTTCTGTCAATCATAACACAGAGGGCACATAACATTTTTTTAAGCTTGCTGTGTTTGGTATATTTTGTTTCAGTGAAACTTCACCTACATTACCTGCCAGTTTTTTTTTTCTATTTGACATAATATTTGAACATTATGGACCCAAACCACAAAAAAAAAAACATTTTTTTCATATATGCCTTTTTATTAAAAAAAGCTAGGCCTAGGTAGACCTATATAATAAATAGGGATGCACCGAAATGAAAATTCTTGGCCGAAACCGAAACCGAATAAAATTAAACAGTTGGCCGAAAGGCCGAAACCGAATACCGAAAGAGGCTTTTGCAGTTTTGTTTATTATTTAGTCAATTATTTCAACATTGCATACATGAACTCCCAAATGTTCTCCTCAAACATAGCCTACAACTAGCCTTAGCCTATATGAGGATGAATCTACAAAAAGATCGACTTCTTAATTTTTTGCTGTGCAGTGCAGGTTGAGTTGCTCTAAAAAAAACTGCACCACAGCTCCCACCGTAATGTCCAGACTTCAGAATTTGCATCAAAGCCCTGATCATAACAATGAGAGGCTTTAAACGATGTCCATGCTTAGGAGGTGATTGTAACTTTTTCGTCTGTAAACTGAAACTAACGGGGGGAGGCGGCTTGCTGGACATATATTTAGTCGCGCTGTCAGTTTGCCGGCATGGCTGTGTATTCAGGCTCGAGAAATGCAATCAGACCGTAGGAGCCTTTTCCCCCAACAGCGCTAACGGACAGGATATCTCCGGTTATCATTTTAGCTGTCAAACTAAAGTTTTTTTTTGCGCAGCGGCCCTCACCGGCGAGGTGTCACTGTGAATGACACCGTTACCAACTGTCACACTGTCACAGAGTTGCACCGGGTGAATCGCTGCTTTTGTGTTTCTATGGTGATTAAACATCAGTCTTGGACGAGCGTTTTAACTTTATGCTGCATAAAGCATAAAGTTAGAGACGTGTGGACTCGCATACACGGTTACGTCTCTCTTTACTGCCATTTCCTGGTGTACAAGCGCGCAGCTCTTTTAAAAACATATTTCCTTAGTGTCATTTAGTTTGCCAATTTTCGGTAATGTTGTTCGGCTTTTTAACTGTTTCGGGCCGAAACCGAAAATGACTTATTTTGCCATTTTCGGCCGAACTTTTTCGGTGGCCGAATATTCGGTGCATCCCTAATAATAAAACATACAGTATATGGATACATATATGACATGTATGTGTAAAGAACAGATTATTAGGCTACTGTGTCTGTAGGCTACACGTTATGAAGGCTGGCTGCTGTGTGTGTACTCAGTGCTTCAGTCAGACAACAATGGCTTTATGTAGCCTACATAGTCATACTTTGACTCTGAGGATGAACTGTCCTCCTCCTTCATGTCAAAGAACAAGCTGATAGCTTGACTTACGTTCAAAGTTTTCTTCAATATGACTAAAACTTTCTCAGTAGTCTATCTTCAAACCTCTCAGTACCTCTCAATCTTCCTCCGCGTCTGTCAATTTTGTTAGCTAGCAGCCTCGTCTCTCTCTCGACTCTCCCACAGCTCCCGCCCCCTGTCACTCTTCTTCTTCGTCTCTTTTGGTGTAGCTTCGTATCACTCCGCCAACCCCTGCCCCTCCTCCTCCCCTCCCTGGTAAATGCAGCCTGTTGAGTAGGAACTAGTTTCCGGCATCATTTTCTGATCGTAAAATGACAAAATAATGGTCGAATTCTCATACTTTTGAGCCCGCGAAAATAAAATAGATATGTATCAACTTCAAACCATTATATCTCTGGTTATACTGGGTCAATTTAAATGAAACAAAGACTGGCATATAGCTTTAAGCCAGTACTTTCGACACACACTGTTGGTTGTCCCCGCTTTAGTTTCTATGCTGCGTCGGATCAAAGGTGATCACGTGATCAGCACGTCAAGTAACGCAATGCTGCGTGACCAGAGTTCCAAGGGTTAAGTAATAAGGCTAAATTGAACTAGTTGTTGTAGGCCTAAAGGATTTGGGAGTCTTATTTCACAGAATGTGTGTGGACTCACTATTTGTCTGTTTGCCGGTGGTTGCTATGGCGAAGTTGCCCTTCGAAGCGAAAATTAAAGTGGAAATGAATGACTGGCGGCTGCCACTAATGTTCACAAAGGTTATGGTGTGAGTGCAGGGTTACAAGTAGGACTTTTGCAAATGACAAGCTTTCTTTCTGTTCTTTCACCGCGTAGCCCTGAGTCACACACGGAAGGTGCTAGTAGTGATAGTGACGGAAGTGCTCTTAGTGCTGCGCAGCGGGGCTAGGAAGCGCTAGGTTCTGGTTTCTGCTTCAAAATAAAAGTCAAAATTGACTTGACATTTTGCCAGTTGTAGGAAATGTTCAGTTTTAATTAACAGTAACTCAACTGCGAGCTACATAGTTTGTGGTGTTGTAGTTGTTACTAGTTGTTGCAACAGCATGTGAAAAAAACTACAACGTTTCCTAGGCCCGATACAAAAATGAACGTTGTTAAAATGGGTTTGCGTTAACACCATGAATAACACGTTTAACTGACAGCACTAGTATCGTACACAGCACCTTGTATTTCAGCTTTTCTTTTTACATATTCCGTGGACAATGTGGAACTTCACAATATATCGCAATATGCATCATATATGTAACAATCTTTCTGAATATATGATACTGTGATGCGTATTGTGATGTCAAGCCCTTGCCAAAAACAGCTGTAATCTAATGCACAGTTCCATATTTCCACTACTAAACTATTTTCATTCCCTGAACCGGTTTGTTTTTCATTCTAGTTTCCACTACACTGTAGCTGAACACCAGCAGGGATTGTTGATCAAGCTGTGAATGCTAAGTGGGCTTGTATGGAATTCACCTACCCCAAATATTAGGATTTTCATGTTCAGTGGGAATTACGATCAATGGCACACTACTACTAGAAAAGTAAACCCATTGCCTATTTAAGGAGTAAATGCATGTTGTCCAGAATAAAAATGTTTTGGTAAAAAACGAACCTGAGAAACAATGGAGGTCAATTATGTTCCAAATGCAGAAATAGCACCATTGCATTTTCAGTTTATTTCCCAAACAGGTCATGTAGGTTGAGGTCAGTGTCTATGTCAATGTCAACATACATCCCTCAGTCTAATCTTTTTAAAACCCCCCTTTGAAAGCAGGTCATTACATTTGATAGAAAGTATCAGCAACAGAGGCGAGACATTGCAAACTCAGCGCATCTTTCCCATAATCTCCTGGGCTCAGCGTAATGGTTTTGCCATGTTATCTAAAATCAAGGGCAGCAGAGGTCGCCGTAAGCGGGCCAATCAACAAAACCCCACCTGAGAAGGTAAAACGTTGGCAGCTGCTGAGCATTTGGGCTTTCAGATGATTGATTTGATTGATTTTACATCAACAATCTTTATTCATCAGTCCAACCAGCTGTCGTAATTCCAAACTACCACAAGCAGGAATCTGTAGCCTCCAAATTGCTCAGAGCATTACCTCATCCAAAGACGAGTCCAAGCACAGCCTAGATCCTTGAAACTGAAAAAACCTTCAAGCAAATTAATAATAACTCTACTGACAACTGTGGTCAACAGAGGACATGATGCGCTAAAAACAATTACATGTGCTGTAATACTGATGATTCCTGACCACTTGATTAACTTACATCATCCTGACGTCACTTAATCGATTCTGGTTTTGCTTAAGAAAGAAATCCATGTATGATATTGTTGTCAATCCTTCATTATTGTTTATTTAAATAATATGAGGGATTTTGATATCAAAATGGAATTCCATATTCCTGCATCTTTGAACGTTATCCAATACTCTCTGTTGGTCACATGATGAACACTGAGCAATCTCTACACTGATGAAGACTGTAAAGGCTGAGAAAAATACTGTGAAAACTAATACATTATATAACAAAAGTGTGTTTAGTCAAAATTCGCAGTCGGGGGGGGGGGGGGGGGGGTTGTGCTAGAGCCCATGCGATGGAATAGACGTGTTGTACTTGCGCTCCTCTCCGATAAATCGAGTTTTACATAAGAAAAGACAATTTATTGCACAATTCCCACTTTGAGTGCTGCTTTGTACTTTACTACCGGCAACGAAATAAAATGACCCGTAAAAAGCCGAAAACTAACGGTGAAAGCCCATCACCCCCGCCGGCTGAGGAGGGGGCTAGCGGCGAGGCATCAGAGCTAACAATGGCGGACGGTGCCCCTAGCTTGGCCGTCATTCTCAAAGGCAACTTGAGCAAGAAGATGGACAATAGATTTCAAGCCCTGGAGGCGTCTCTTCAAATCACGCAGGCTACTCTGTCTGAACACGGTCAGCGGATAGTTACGGTGGAAGAAGCTAGCAGTGACCACGACACCCGGCTAACCCTCTTAGAACAACAGCGGCTACGGCTAGAGAATGCTAAAAAGCTTCTCCAGGACAAAGTAATTGACCTCGAGGCGCGCTCTTGACGCCAAAACATAAAAGTGGTCGGGCTACCAGAAAAAGTTGAAGGTGGTCGCCCCACGGAATTTTTCGCTAGCTTTATTAAGGATTTACTGGGGGCAGAAAACTTCCCGAAGCCAATAGAGGTTGATCGAGCTCACCGACTTGGAGCACACGGCTGAAAGAACAGATAATGCGGCTGTCAAAACAAAAATATCCGCTGAGCTACAATGGGAAACGGATTCATATCTTCCCAGACCTCCCGGCGGAGATAATGAGGCGTCGCCAGCTCTTCGAGGACGCGAGGAGGAGGCTAAGAGATGCGGGCTTATGCGGACCGGATTCATCTATCCCGCTCGGCTACGAGTCACCCAGGGCTCCGACATATCGATATTCACTACCCCGGAGGAGGCCACGAGATTTGCTGACAACATACCGGGCAGCCCGGTGTCACCAGTGAGCTAAAGACCACCAGCTGGCTATATCGGCTAGCGGGCTAACTTTGGCTAGTGGGTCTTCGGACCAACCGTTGCAACCAACTTCGACTTGGAGCCATGGTCACTTTATTATGGGGTAAGCTTTAAGCCAGAGGACAGTATTTTTTGCCCAGCTGCACAGACTTTTTTCATGTTTATCTATGTTCGTCCCGCCGACACTGAGTGGACGGCGGACTTCGGCTAACGTTAGCCAGGCCATGCAAGGGCTAAAGCTGAGCCACGGACACATATTTGCTTACAGGTTCGGCACTGGGCTATATGTCTTTTTTTGGTTATAAGTGTGCCTTGATATATTTGGGAGCAGGTTGTTTATACGAGATATGTTCTTGTTCACTTTACTATGTTTGACACTCTTATTTGTACATCGGAGGGGGGGCAGCTAAGCTTTTAGTTAGCTAGCGGTTTTACAGCGTAGCATTTAGCTGGCCTTTGGGCTGAATAGGCTAGATGGCTGGAGTAACCCCCGTTTACAGTATGTTAGGGTATTTTCCCTCGCTTTGTTTGGGAAAGTGGGGAGGGTGGGAGGGCATGTTCACGGGCTGTATGTGTTTTTGTACTAGTGGTCTAACTGTCTTTTTGTTTGGGGCAAACTACTGTGTCAATGCGTGTGTATTATGGCGTATAACTTTGTATGATACCCGGGGGTGATGATACAAGCAGGAGGGGTTACCATGGTGAGCTGGAACGTGCGAGGCATGGGCCATCCAATTAAACGATCTAAGGTTTTTTCACATCTTAAATCTCTATCTGCCGATATTGTGTTCCTCCAAGAAACTCACATTAGACCATCAGAGCGGAACCGGCTGCGCTGCAGATGGGCAGACCAGATATTCCAATCCACATTTTCAAGCAAAGCCCGCGGTGTGGCAATTATTATTAAGAAAAACATAGATTTTGGAACCAAATTAGGAAGGCCTGTGAACTACCGAGCACGACCATATATTTCCCCAATCTGGCATAATCATGCCTTCCCCCCATCGTTCACAGATTCAGCATTCAGAGATTGGAGTTGGAAGGGAATAGTAACAGTTGAGGACCTTTATATAAATGGTCACTTTGCTTCATTTGATCAGCTAGTATCAAAGTGTTCACTGTTGAAAGCTCAATTCTTCAGGTATCTACAGTTGATGAATTATGTCAGACAGAATATACCATCCTTTGAATCCCTGCCCGCAGATGTTTCATTGTCCAAAACTTTACTGTGCTCACCAGAAGCTAAAAACCTGATTTAATCTTTTGTGGGAATATTTTTAGACCGGCAGGACAAATCTACTTTAAAAATAAAGCAAGCCTGGGAAAAAGACTTAAACATTGGAATAGCTGATGATGTCTGGGAGGGAGTGCTAAAAAGCATAAAATCCTGCTCTATAAACTCGAGGCTTCAGTTAATTCAATTTAAGGTCACACTTAGATTGCACTATTCTAAGGTTAAACTACATATAATTTTCCCAAATCTTTCACCTCTATGTAACAGGTGTAAGATCGCCGAGGGTACACTTGCTCACCACTTTTGGGAATGTCCAAATCTTTACAACTTTTGGTGTCTTGTATTTCAATGGTATTCTAATATTTTAAATGTTTCTTTAACCCCGGATCCTGAAACCGCTCTGTTTGGACATTCCGCAGCCTTGGAAAAGCTGGACCATAATGCTCGCACAATCATGGTCTATGGCATTGCTAAAAGATGTATTCTGAAACTGTGGAAATCTGACTTAGCCCCTCAGTTTGACACTTGGCTGAGGGAACTTATGGGCATCTTACATGTAGAGAGGCTGAGATACGAACTGTCCGGCAACTCTCAAAAATTCCTCGCCATATGGAGCCCAGTGTTGCAGCACATCAGGGACTGAAATGTCTGCCCCCTTGGTGCCACTTTCCCTGTCGGGTGCCCCTTCTGGGTCCCGCAGTGAAGAGACTATCGTAATGGACGTGTGAGGTTTGCCCCAGTTCTGTTTTTGCTTTGTTTTGTTTTTTGTGTATTTGTAGCTTATTTTCTTGATCATTTTGTCTTATTTATTTATTTATTTCATTATTATTTTAATTTTTTGGGATTTCTTGTCTGTTTATGTATGGGAGGGGGTGGGGGTTGTGTACGTATTGTATGTGTCTACTTATTCAGTTTTTTGTCCTTTTGTGATTTTTTTTGTAAAATCATTCAAATAAAAGTAAAAAATCACTATCTGTGAAGGCATACATGTTTGGATCATTCATGACCCGAGAGATCCCTCCTCTCATAGATGGTAGCTAATGTGGAGGTGGGATGAAATGTTATGTTATTTGGTTTGGGGAAAAGATACTTTTTTCGATCCTCGACAAATCACAATTAATTAAGTAATTACATTAGCATTGTATAGTAATACTGCCCATATTTACTTTTTATAAAAACAAAGAATTTGGGAGTTCCTGCACTTAAATCAGATGAAATAAATACATAAACAATATTTGTTTTCTTTGTGGCCTGGTAAAATTACTATGAAGAGAATTTGGCAATTTGTTGAACAGAGGAGGACTTCATGGTGATAACTTCATGGAGCAGAGGCCTGTGGAATTTTTCTCTCTGTTTGAGTGGGTTACATTCACAGACATAAGATACTTATGATTATTTGAGTGGACATGTTTTTGTGAATAACCTAGCACCACTATAACAATTGTTTAGCCTCAATGGGCTTTTTGGAATGGTGCTGTAAATCAGCTGTGTTTAACATAATATAACTAAAATTAAACCTAAACATGTGTACTACATTGAAATGGGAACAAGTGTTGAAATGTAAAGCCTTCAGGGCTGTGTTATTGTTATTTCAAACCCCCGATGTTCAGTTCTTTTTGATGGTTTAATTTCTCTCACCAAACACAATGTTGCAACCGTGTAGGCTACAACTAGCCTGGAAATCCAGACCCTGATATCTTGAACGATAGAGGGTCTGGCCACGATCAATAGTAATTTCCAACTCAAGGGGCGGCTCCTACTTGTGCATTTCAAATGCCACTGCACGCAGTTGGATAGCACTACAACCAATCAGAGCGATGCACAAGGTGCGATGCACAGCTGTTAAACTGTTAAATTAAACGTTTGCCGTTGTCGGTCGGCAAAACAGAACATTCCACTTACTTGCTAATGAAAGATTTGAGTGCCGTCTTCCAAATCGTTAAGGGTCAAGGCCAAAGCAGTCTCAAACTCACACAACATATCCGCAGCCATCTTTGATGTTTACTATCACGGCTTCGACGTCGCATGCACGTCACTGTCGTCATCCGGTTACGTCCTCCCCAGAGTACCATATAAAGGGCTCTGGCGCGCCCATATTAGATAGAACCAATTGAAACCATAGCCAGATTTCTGGTTTTCTTGATAAAGCTTCAACGGAGCGTGTCCAGACCAACACGCGCAGCAAATTTAATTTGCCAGCGCCTAGTGGCAGGTCTGGGAATGCCAGGCTAGGCTACAACATGACTTAACCACAGAACTCAATTCAAGCATTTCAAATCTTTTTTTTTTTTTTTTTTTTTTAGATTTCTTTATTTAAAAGGGACAGCGCACATTAATAAACATGAGCACCAAAGTTCAACATGTAAATGTGCCAGATTTAGCCATGCAGGCTAATTTTCACCTGCAGTCCCTGGCAGGTAGAAAGAAAAAAAGAAAATACAAAAATACAACACATAAGCACAAAAACAAAATGACACAAGCACAGACAAGTAAAATGACACAATAATCTTTCCAGAACATAACAGGTTGGTGATGTGTGAAAAATATGAAGCATACAGAAACAGATAAAGGTGCATGAACATATAGCACGATTAAAACACATAAGTATTTAAAAAAAGACAAAAAGCACAAACAAGGGCATACGGACAAGGAGCACAAACTCAGACACAAACACAACTAGTAAACACAAAGACAAACACACTATCCCAGATGATTATGTACACGAAGATATTATATTTTGTTTAACAAATTCCTTTAGCGGAGGGGGAGCCATACCATGAAAGATTTTATATACAAGTAGAATGTCTGCCAACTTAATCATGTTTTCCCAGTTTAACAAATCATATTTTATCAAGATTTTACAATGGTGATATGAATTAGATTTTTTATCTAGCGTTTTCAAGGCCTGTTTAAAACGTGTTTCAACTGAGCGTAATGTGGTCCGTCCTGCCTGTGACCAGCGGGTAAGACAGTAATTAATATGTGAGAAACTCATAGCATGAAGGTACTACCTTGAGGCCTCTGTAGTTAAATTATTCCTGATGTGTCTGAAATTTGATAAGTTGAATTTGATTTTGTTTAGGACTTTTTTAACTTGTGTTTTGAAAGTGAGCTTAGAATCTATCATTATTCCAAGGTACTTGACTTCTTGGACCACTGAGAGTCTTCTCCCTTCCACCGTCACGTCTGGATCTGGATCGCTGTTTGCAGATTTTGAAAGGAACATACATACAGTTTTTTCAACATTTAGATGCAGACAGGAGTTTGCTAACCAATTTGAAATATTGACCATTGCAGCTGATAGTTCTTCTGCAGCTTGCTTCTTGTTTTTAGCATGTAGATATATGACTGAATCATCAGCGTACATCTGACAGGTGACAGTAGGTGGACAGACTTCAGGTAGGTCATTAATAAATAGACTGAATAACAAGGGACCCAAAATGTAACCTTGGGGTACACCCACACAAACTTCAGCTATTTGTGAAATGTTATGATCCACTCGAACACATTGTTTATTCTCTGTAAGGTATCCCTGCGTTCCAATACCCGTTCAACATGCCCTTGTTCACTTTCCCTAGGCACTTGCCCTCGGGGGAATCCCCGCCGCCATCTTAAGTGTCGTTCCAATTGTCTGGAAATTGAAGTGAACTTGGTGAGATAGACCCTCGGAGGGCTGAGTGATCAAGTGAACATCCATGGTCACTCCGAGGTGGATATCACCCACAGTGCATTGCAGTTCGTCTTCTTCTTCTTCTCCTTTTATTTTCCGGTAGACTATATGCTTTTAGGGACATCGCGGCCACCCGCAGGACAAATATATATATGTGTGTGTGTGTGTATATATATATATATATATATATATATATATATATATATATATATATATATATATATATATATATATATATATATATATACATACATATACATACACAGGTCCTTCTCATATAATTATAATTAGCATATTGTGATAAAGTTCAATATTTTCTGTAATGTACTGATAAACATTAGACTTTCATATATTTTAGATTCATTACACACAACTGAAGTAGTTCAAGCCTTTTATTGTTTTAATATTGATGATTTTGGCAAAAAAGTAAAGAAAAACCAAAAATCCCTATCTCAAAAAATTAGCATATTTCATCCGACCAATAAAACAAAAGTGTTTTTAATACAAAAAAGTCAATCTTCAAATAATTATGTTCAGTTATGCACTCAATACTTGGTCGGGAATCCTTTCGCAGAAATGACTGCTTCAATGCAGCATGGCATGGAGGCAATCAACCTGTGGCACTGCTGAGGTGTTATGGAGGCCCAGGATGCTTCGATAGCGGCCTTAAGCTCATCCACAGTGTTGGGTCTGGTGTCTCTCAACTTCCTCTTCACAATATCCCACAGATTCTCTATGGGGTTCAGGTCAGAAGAGTTGGCAGGCCAATTGAGCACAGTAATACCATGGTCAGTAAACCATTTACCAGTGGTTTTGGCACTGTGAGCAGGTGCCAGGTCTTGTTGAAAAATGAAATCTTCATCTCCATAAAGCTTTTCAGCAGATGGAAGCATGAAGTGCTCCAAAATCTCCTGATAGCTAGCTGCATTGACCCTGCCTTTGATAAAATACAGTGGACCAACACCAGCAGCTGTCATGGCACCCCAGACCATCACTGACTGTGGGTACTTGACACTGGACTTCAGGCATTTTGGCATTTCCTTCTCCCCAGTCTTCCTCCAGACTCTGGCACCTTGATTTCCGAATGACATGCAAAATTTGCTTGACCTGGGGAATGCGGCACCTGTAGCCCATTTCCTGCACACGCCTGTGCACGGTGGCACACGGTGGCAGTGGACTGAGTCTGTTTCTACTCCAGACTCAGTCCACTGCTTCCGCAGGTCCCCCAAGGTCTGGAATCGGCCCTTCTCCACAATCCTCCTCAGGGTCCGATCACCTCTTCTGGTTGTGCAGCGTTTTCTGCCACACTTTTTCCTTCCCACAGACTTCCCACTGAGGTGCCTTGATACAGCACTCTGGGAACAGCCTATTCGCTCAGAAATTTCTTTCTGTGTCTTACCCTCTTGCTTGAGGGTGTCAATGATGGCCTTCTGGACAGCAGTCAGGTCGGCAGTCTTACCCATGATTGCGGTTTTGAGTAATGAACCAGGCTGGGAGTTTTTAAAAGCCTCAGGAATCTTTTGCAGGTGTTTAGAGTTAATTAGTTGATTCAGATGATTAGGTTAAGAGCTCGTTTAGAGTACCTTTTCATGATATGCTAATTTTTTGAGATAGGAATTTGGGGTTTTCATGAGCTGTATGCCAAAATCCTCAGTATTAAAACAATAAAAGACCTGAAATATTTCAGTTGGTGTGCAATGAATCTAAAATATATGAAAGTTAAATTATTATCATTACATTATGGAAAATAATCAACTTTATCACAATATGCTAATTATATGAGAAGGACCTGTATATATATATATATATATATATATATATATATATATATATATATATATATATATATATATATATATTCCAAAACGCCTCTATTAGGCTATCCTATTTCCATAGGAACTGTATTGCAGTTTACAAATTGCTGCTATAACACCGATGGCTGCCAATTATAGGACTATTCAAAACAAATGTTTTTGGTTGAAACTAACATAAATAAGAAAATATGTCGGAGCAAAGGATTTACATGTGTAAGTAACAATATCTTGATAATCTGAGTTACCGTGTCGAAATTCAATGTTTGTTATGCTATGTAAATGGCTTTCTACAATATAGGCTACCTTAGCAGAATGTTATAATTCTGTATTATTTGCATTCAGAACTACCATGTAACTGACGGTCCATTGTGACTACAAGGGCAAGTGGGTTCCATTTAAATCCCCCGCTCCTCCCCCGCCCGGTCTCCCTCCGCGCTCCAAGTTCCCTCCGTGCAACGTATGCTGTTACGTCATACCAAGGGCTGAGGGTAAATGAACGAGGGGAAGTGCAATTACTATTGGAATGCAGCTTATGATTTTATCCATTTGATGACATCAGGTGAAACATTAAACTTTGATAACTTTGTAATTAAGACCTCATAATTAACTAAATCAAAAGCTTTCTTTAAATCAAGAAAAACAGCCCCCACTACTCCACCATTATCCAATTTAGCCCTAATATTTTCCAAAAGAAAACAATTTGCTGTTTCTGTAGAATGATGTTTTCTAAACCCAAATTGCACAGGATGTAATGGGAAGGAACCTGTATTTAAATGCACTGTGATCTGTTCAGAAATCCATTTTTCTGCAATTTTTGATACGGCTAGAAGAATGCTTATGGGTCTGTAGTTGCTAATGACAGTGTGATCCCCTGATTTGAATACTGGTGTAATTATAGCAGTCTTCCAGGAGCTGGGAAATACTCCTTCGTTTATGGAACAATTTACAATATTTGAGATGGAAGGGATGAGTGCCTCCTTATGAGCTTTAATAAATACTGTGTCCATCCCATATACATCCTTTGCCCTTGAGCCATTAAGAGAGGACAAACACAACACCAACAGTTGCTTCCTGCAATCTCATCACAGGGGGAAATGAGGAGGAGTACAGAGACACCATAGTGAACTTTGTGCAGTGGAGTACAAACAATAACCTCCATCTCAACACCAAGAAAACGAAGGAGATAGTTGTGGATTTCAGGAGGGGGAGGAGGAGGACTCAACCAACACCAGTCAGCATTGGGGGCACTGTGGTGGAGATGGTCGCCAACCACAGGTACCTCGGTGTGCAGCTCGACAGTGAGCTGGACTGGAAAAGCCACATGGAGGCGGTGTACAAGAAGGGACAAAGTCGACTCTTTTTCTTGAGGAGACTAAGGTCATTTAACATCTGCCAACCCCTACTGTGCACTGTCTACCACTCAGTGGTGGCCAGTGCTCTGTTTTTCTCTGTGGCATGTTGGGGAGAAGGCGCCCGCACAGCGGACAAAAACCGGCTGGACAAGCTGATCAGGAAGGCCAGCTCAGTGGTCGGGGCTGAGCAGCTCAAGGTCCAGCAGGTGGCAGAGGCCAGAATCCTCAACAAACTGGCTTCAATAATGACTAACCCCACTCACCCACTCCAAGCCCTGAAGGTGATCAAGAACAGCACCTTCAGTAACAGACTAATTGCACCAATGTGCAAAACGGAGCGCTACAGGAAGTCCTGTATACCAGCTGCCATACGATTTTATAATGCACAAAAATAACTTTGCACTTTGTAGTATTTATTATTGTATTTATTGTTTTTTTTATCTTTTTTTAAGTATTTTAGCTATGAGGGAATGTGTGTTTGTTATGTCTGTCCATACGCTGTTTGTGACACTGTAATTTCCTGTAAAGGATTATTAAAGGATCTATCTATCTATCTATCTATCTATCTATCTATCTATCTATCTATCTATCTATCAATCTATCTATCTAATCATATTCACTTTGGAGTTGGTAACTACTCTAAAACTCAGAATTGGGAGCATCTGCATCTAGAGGGGTGACAGAGTAATTTGATCCAGAAAAATTCTGAGACAGTTGTTGTTGAGTTTATAAAATAAGAATTAAATGCTGCTGCCACTTGACTTGAATCCTTTGTTACATTTCCCCCTATGTTTAGTTCTATTGGTTTACTGATGGCATTTGATTTCCCTGTTAATTTTTTCAAATTCTGCCAGACTTCTTTGGTATTCCCCCTAGCTTCACGAATAGCATTAATGAAAATGTTTGCCTTTGCCTGCCTGAGTTATTTTAAAACCTTGTTTCTTAGTGTGGTATAAAACCGCCTTTCATGAGCCAGTTTATTTTTGAGAGCCACCTTAAGGGCATGATCCCTCTGTTTCATTAGTGACCGTATAGTGTCATTTATCCAAGGTAGATGGTTTCTTTTGCCTGGTTTACATTTCATTTTCTTCATAAAACTGTGTATAGTTGTTTCAAGTTTCACCATGAAAGAAGTACAATGATCATCAACACTTTCATGTGCAAGCTGTTGTTTAATTGCATTTTCCAGACTAGGTAACTGATTTTTTCGGGATTTTAAACTGATCTAACTTTGGGTAGGTTACTAGATTTGATCTATTTTTAGAGAGTTTTCTTGCAATCAGAATCATATTGTGGTCGGATAGCCCTGTGACCAAATTGTAAGATTTCTTTATTCTTTCTGGTCTATTTGTGAAAGCCAAGTCAATGAGTGTCTCTGATGAGCTTGTTATCCTCGTTGGCCCCTTAATGACCTGTTGGAATTCAAAATTACTTGTAACACGTTTCAGCTCTTTCCTTATTGTTTTATCACTCCAGTTTATGTTAAAATCTCCTAATAAGATTATCAAATTTTTAGTATCACATTCCTTCAAAAGGGCATTCAATGTATCATACAAAACTGTTTTTGTGGACGGTGGTCTATATATTCCAACATTTGAGCTGAAATAATTAATTTGAGAACAATGCATTCTAAGTCATTTACACAGGATATGTGAATTTGCGCACAATTTATACTGTCTTTGACATAAAATAATATTCCTCCACCCCGACCATCAGCCCTATCTCGTCTAAACATATTGTAGCCGTGCACGTTTAATACGTCAGCAGGAGAGTTTTCGTGCAGCCATGTTTCTGATAAGCAAAGGAAGTCCAGATTTGATTCATACAGGAGATGCTGCAGTTGATAATTTTTAGGGATAGCACTTCGGATATTAAGATGTCCTCCTAATAATCCGCTGGGTTTGGCCCGTGGGTCCCACAGCACGCGAGCCTGGTTGTCAGTCCGAAAAAGTTTAATACCACAGTGCTTCACAATCGCAGGATTCAAGTTGGAGATTAAACTCTGCACAAGTGTGTCACATTGCTTAGGCATATCAGGTCCAGGGTTAGACTGAACATCACCAGATAGCAATAGCAGCAACACAATCAAGCACCGTGATTTAAACATCTTGCTTGAGTTAGGGTACACGTCTGTGCAATGAATTGAAAATAAAAGAGAATTCAAGGGGACTATGCAATATGTTTTAAGCGCATAGCAACACATCAGACCAATAGACAGTTTAGCAGGCAAAATAGGGTCAGTTCGACTCGGTGATTGTATTGTATTGATAGGGAATGTACATGTTTGGGAGATGGGTAGAACCGGAGACGAGAGCAGTCGCCCTGGCTCACTCGCACAGGGGTTACCAACGTAGCCCCAATGTGCTAGCACAAGTAGCAAAGCTACGAGGCGCCGTGTCGGTCCCATAGTCCGTGATCGGGCCGGATAAAGAACCGTACGAGAAGGTACGATTTCCAAAATTAATCCATGCAGCAAAGCAATGAGAGCGGAGTAGGTTTAAAATAATTGGTCCATAAGGTGTAAAATCCAAGTAAAACCAGGTTAAAATCACACAGAGGCAGAGCACGTAACCTAACGAGCTGCCATCTTCTTCTTGTTCAAATCATAATTGCTCTTCAGCCGAAGAAACTCATAGCTAGTGAAATAAAGCTATCACTATTCTGTGTATTAGAACTTTGAACCAGACCACTTAATTAGCAGACATAACCAGCAGCTTATGTAGTGGACAAGGAATGGGGTTTAGAACCAGTAAATTGGCTCTCGCGGATTTAATAACATCACAGAATAGTCATGTCACAGACCACTAATTAAATGCAGTAATCAACCTGCTGGAAGAAATTCCAGTTTGGGTTGGTCGTCACATTTTTGGGGGGATTAGTTGTCACATGTTATCCAAAGGCTACAGCCAGAAAAGGAACCCAATAACGCAATAAATTGTCAAGCTGTATCCTCACTGACACTAGCCTGGAAATCCAGACCCTGATATCTTGAACGATAGAGGGTCTGGCCACGATCAATAGTAATTTCCAACTCAAGGGGCGGCTCCTACTCGTGCATTTCAAATGTCACTGCACGCAGTTGGATAGCACTACAACCAATCAGAGCGATGCACAAGGTGACATATTACGCCCCATTCGTTTAGCGAACAGCTGTTAAACTGTTAAATTAAACTTTTGCCGTGGTCGGTCGGTAAAACAGAACATTCCACTTACTTGCTAATGAAAGATTTGAGTGCCGTCTTCCAAATCGTAAAGGGTCGAGGCCAAAGCAGTCTCAAACTCACACAACATATCCGCAGCCATCTTTGATGTTTACTATCACGGCTTCGACGTCGCATGCACGTCACTGTCGTCATCCGGTTACGTCCGCCCCGTGTCGGGATTTCTCGATTGCTTCAATGGAGAGTGTCCAGACCAACAGCCAAATTTAATTTGCCAGCGCCTAGTGGCAGGTCTGGGAATGCCAGGCTACACTGACACCTCAGAGAAGGAAAGAATAGAGCAGGAAAAGGCAGTCAGCATGCAAAAGAAAAAAGGGCAACAAAATCAAAACGACCAAGTGCATCCCAAGCTGCCAAGGCTACTGCACCCCAGTGCACTCCACCCCAGCTGGAGAAGAAGAAACAGTAAGTTATGTAGGCTTATTTGTCAACTTGACAATGGAATTAAACTTTCAAATGTAGTCTTTTTAAGATGTTTCACAATAAAATAACATTGTGACAAACAACCCCATAGTGTGTGACAACCGACCCCTTGATGGGGTTGGTTGTCACAATGTGTAAGGGTGTCTTTGATGATTAATTTCTTCTTTATTACAATAAGTAAGAAAAAGTGAGGGGTACACATTTCAAGCCCTACGCTTCAATTGAATGTAGGAATGACTATTGAAAGATGTTTAGGTGATGAGCAATTCTCACTAAAGTAAAAAGTGTGCCTACTAGCCCCTAATGATAATTATATTATATAAGATTTTAACTCGATTTTGTTTTTTCAATGTAAAGAATGTAAAGAACCTCATAATAAGTGAGATATTGCCACATTTAAATCTTTATTTAAAAAACAAATAATAAATTATTTGTGTGCACATGCTGGGTGAGGGTTTTAACCCAAGCAACAACTCCTAACACATGGAGAGATGCATAGGCCATTGAGCCCTGGTTGCCCCAGTATTTTTGGGCTTCCTCCCAATTTGACTGCCAGCAAATCTCCCCATCTCTGAGCACCCCAAACAATGGGCGCCTATGTTCCCAAAGGGAGAGAAAGAGATGCTACCAAGGCCCTGCTCTCCACGCACACAAACAAAACAGCCTGACATGACAAGGTCCACATGGAAAGCTGTGTGTGTGTGTGTGTGTGTGTGTGTGTGTGTGTGTGTGTGTGCACGTGTGTCTGCTTGCATGTGTTCTGTATGCATGAAACAAGGTTCCAGGCAGCTGTAAACTCTCACAATATGACGCAGAAGTAAATAGTGAATGGGGGAAAACAGAGAGAGGTCTTTACAGACTAACACCTCCCTCTACACCCCTGTGTTTCTTGAGGTGAGAACTTTTTTATTGACTAACCACAATAAAGAACGTAATTGTAACCACTGCTGGTGGTTGGAGTCTTAGTGAGCAAGATGCTTAGGTTCTCTATTTGGCTCACGTCTTTGAATCAAGAGAAGACATGAAGCAAAGTGAAAGCAGTCAGACATTGAGAAAGAGGAGAAGTGGCAGGATAGTTCTGCTGAAGCCATCTGGTTAAGCTATTTTGCGACTTGGGGGGGTGAGGTTACATACTAAGTGTCCATAGGGGGCACAATGGACGAATTGCAATCTATCTATCTGCTTAAACATAAAACGACAGAGCAAACAGCATGTAAAGGGAACAAGGACTCACAAAAACACTAAAATAGACAATAAATAATTGCGTTTCTTGGAGATTTTTTTCAGGACATGCCACAGATCACCGGGGAGACAAAGATTTATTCAAGGACACCTCACCAGGGTGTACTCTTAAAGACAGCATGTCTTAATCTTTAACCTTGGTCTTTCCAAGATGTTACGCCATTACCGCTAAGTGTTTCAACACAACCAAAGAGTTTGAACAACCACCACAAACAGACTTTATGAAGTGATGAGAGATGCTGATAAAAAATAAAACATTATATATCACAGCCAGAGGTATGAAACTTTTGTTAACAGTCGTAAATAGTGTGATAGTAAGCATTCTACGTGAGAACCTTCAAGTACTGACCTACTTTAAGAAAACCCGGATGGATGGAAGTCAGGACACAAAAATGCCAAATGATTAGCAATGATGTTTTCCATAATTTTTCAGTTACCAATACAGTATATCTGGGTTTTGGTTATCGGTCAATACAGATTTTGTCCAATACAATAATTATTATACAGCTTTTTGTTTGTGGTTATATTATGTGTTGGGTTATAAAGACTGCAGCACAGCAATTCTTATTCGAAAGGGCATAAATATATAAAACTCCTCCCCTTCCTCTTCCCCGCTGTAGCTTTCCATTGATGCTCCGTTCAGAACGGGAGACAACCAAAAGTGCGCGCATGTGTTTGATACAGTTTGATAGTATCCAGCTCCTGATGTTGCTGCACACACAAGTGGGTTACCCTAGCACACACACGGCACATGTCATTAACGGTGTTGGTCGGTATGTTTTATAATAAGTCCATGGTCGGCACCAAATTGCACTATTTGAAAGGACATGTTGCAGCTTCATGGGCTTAGCACTGCCCAAGACGATTAGGATTGGTTTAAAGAAATAAAAACAAGCCAGCACAGTTTTCCCCCCCTATACTCGAAGCGATACAGCTTAGTTCCAAACCATACAACTAGCTGTAGTTTGGTCTGGTTGTGTGAGACTACCTACCCATTAACGGGTGAAGGTATTTAAGCAGCTTATAAAAAGAAAGGTGATCCATAGCGTAGTGGGTAGAGCATGGCCACTTACTGCATGTCATCCCCCTCTCCCCCGAGTTCCACTCTATCTCTCTGATCTTCAACTGTCAATATCGATGATGATTATTTGAAGTCGCTTTACTCAAATATAATATAATGTAATGATGCAATAAAACAAATACACTGGAAAAATTGTACACTGGCCCACTCTGAACCAAGATGATACACAATCATAAGAAGAGACAAATGAAAAGGCCGCTAAGTTTACTGTAGATCTACAGCTGGAGAGCAGTTCCGAAGAATACACATTAGGTAGGTTTCCATCCACCTGGCAGACCTTGAACTTTCAATTAGTTAAAGGAATACTTCACCCAAACGGAAACCAGCGCTCTATCATTATAAAATCACTATTATAATATAATGAATGAGGTTTTTCTTCCCTCAGTCTTCCCTTAGTCTTCCCTTGGCCCAGCTGTCCTGTTAATCCTAACCCTTACTGTGATGTCACAGTAAGGAAACTGTAGGGTTAGACAGTGAGACCATAAAACACTCTTTCTGCCTTTTCTCAGGCTAAGATGATCCGATTTCATTTTTTTTTTGCACATTTATACTAAATAGGATCTCCGAGTTCAATACACCTTCATATTCCAACCGGTGAAGTACGCCTTTAATAAAAGACTAGTCTACAGCCACATGCTCAAAATAACTCAACTGCTAATGATATGTGTACTGTTGTACCATTTTGGAATTGTGTGTTAGCACGCTAACATTTACTAATTAGCACCTACACAACACAGCTGAGGCGGATGGCGATTTCATTAGTTTTACAGATATAACCAAAGTATTGGTCAAAATAAAATGGCCTAGTAGTGGTGATAGTTTATTACAATTCAATCAGAATTTCGGCATGGAATTTCACTTTAATCCATCAGTTGTGTGTTTTAAGACATTTCACTCAAAAAAACAAATGTGAACCTCATCATGGTGCAAGAGCAAGAATCGGGGATTACTACCGTCATTAGTATTTACCCGCTGGGCACCATAGATGTTTGCATCGAAAGTCATGGCTATTCAGGCCCAGACTGACTACTGAAGGGAAATGAAAATTGAGTGGAAGTGCGTAGGCGGGCAGTGCTAGGCTATGTTATTAAGCCCAGAGTGAAAAAAGGCCACGCCCCTCACAAATCCGATTGACTTGAAATCTCACACAGGTACACTTGAGTGTGCTCTACAAAAAAGCCTCTGGGAACATATAAGTCCGCCTGGAAATATGTTTAGCTAAAATAGTTAAGCATAAACTGAAAAACGGGTTTTTAACCACAACTTTCTCAAATGTTACGCAATCAACACCAAATATCTCACGAAGCACCAGGGGAATGGGAATGTCCCTTAAATATTAATAGGATAGCTTCAAAAGCATGGCCACCATTGAACAAAACGTTTACTCAGGGGCAGGGCTTAGCAGCTAATTGTCCATAACTCACTGACCATAGGTCCTATCATCATAACTCTTGCTGGATATGTTCAGAAGACGTGTGGTACCATGACCCCCAACGTTTTTTCAGCTAAACCCATAGGGGTTCCACAAATGCGAAAAAGATAGCTCAAAAATGCAATGTTTGACAAGCCACGCCCCTCGCCCCCTGACTCCGATTGACTTGAATCTCCTACACATGTACAGCTCATGGTGCTCTCCACAAAAAAGCCTCTTGGACCAAAGGGGTCAGTCATGTTTTTTTTTTCTTCTTTCCTTATTTGCATGACCTGAAATACAGTCAAGTGACATCTACTTCATGGATTTCCAACCGAACATCACCAAATTCTGTACACACAGCCTTAGGGGACCGAAATACACATGTGTATAAAGTTTAAAGCCTCTACGAGTAACTTTGTCCATTGGCGGCCCCTTTGGACAAAAGCGGTAGTATTTTTACGACGCCCGCTGTCGTAAAGCTGTTTTCTAGCTCGTGCCGGGCGTGCGAGTGTCAAATAGCTAGGGCGCAATATAGTGCATGTCCGTGTGTTGAGAGTGTGAGGGCACCAGAGGTGGGCAGAGTAGCCAAAAAATTTACTCAAGTAAAAGTAAGTTACTTTAAGATTATACTCAAGTAAAAGTAAAAATACTCATAAAAATAATTACTCAAGTAAGAGTAAAAAAGTATGTAGTGAAAAGACTACTCAAGTACTCAAGAGTACAAGTAGGCCTACTGAATTACTCCGGATTTATTTTTGAAATATACAGAGCAACACAAACGGTACAGAATAGACACGAACATAATATAAAACAGCAATGTTCAAATAAAGATATGTTAAATAACATAATTTTAAATAAAACAATAAATAAGGTCTTTAAAAATAAAATGAATAACCCTTGAACTCAAACAATAATAAATTAATTATTTGCCAAATTAAATACATCACCCTTCAAATAAAATTATAATAAATTAGGTTAGTCCAAAATTATATTAATTAAAACCAATACACTTATAACACTGTTGCAATTGTTTTGCACATACACATTTTTAAACTAATTCCTACAATATGTCACTAGCCCTGAGAAAATTATCTAGGCCCAAAAATATAAAACACACAAAATTAAACTTTGTAAGTAAGTAAGTAACACTAACTTAACGTATGAAACTACGAAGAGGTTGAAAAAAAGAGACCACTCTCAGACTCTCAAGGCTGTTACATACTCCGCGAGAAGAAAGAACAAAGTTCTCGGTGACAGAGCTGCGAGAAGTTCTTTCTGGTCTGACATTACATACTTCACGAGAACTCAACTGCCGAACTACTCACGCGGCGCATTGTTACCATGGTAATTGACTCAGTAGCGCCAGCTGATTTCACTTCGCTTTCCTCATTGACTTCAGACTGACCAATCACAGAATAGTTCTCGGACAAGCTGCGAGAAGAAAGTTCGGCCCGGGTGATGTGTCGAGAACAAGCTGCAAGAACAGCTAAACAAGAGCTGAGAGAAGAAAATTACGTAATTTTCTTCTCTCAGCTCTGTCACCGAGAACTTTGTTCTTTCTTCTCGCGGAGTATGTAACAGCCTTCACACAGCTAGACTGGGGCATACAGGGAGAACAGGACATGTGTCAAAGAAGAACAGTGTCTCTCTAATTGCGAGTGTGTGGGAGTCTGTGTCAATGCGATTGTGAGTGTGTGATTGTTATTTTGTGAGTTTGTGTGATTGAGAGCTTGCGAGTGTGTGAGTTTGTATTTGAGGCCAGGGGTGTGGTTATTACTCGTCGGAATCAGCGGTTTCTTCCATTTTCTCGACTCACCCAGATAGTCGGTAAAATATGCGTTTGTGTAGCCTACATGGCACGGCCACGGACACAACATCGGTGCGGAACCGGAGCCATTAAAAAAGTCTGCGGACATTGTTGAGCCCTATGACAACATGACAACACTTGTCATGTGACTCAAGTAGCGCGTTACGACCCACCTTTGGAGGGCACGGACTCTTTTCGGCTCCGTGAGAGTGGCCAGTGACACCGCATCGACTAACGCCAGTCAGTTCCACACACATCTGATTGCAATGAGTTGATGCAGTGTCACCTAACCACTCTCACGGAGCCAAGACTCTGTCCTCACAGAAAGCGAATGAACGAGAGACGGCAGTTAGTATGGATCACGATGAAGTAATGTGTTTATGTTGTTGTAAATAATGACTATTTCAGATGAATAATAGTCATCTGATGATGGTGAAGCAAAGTAAACTTTGTTTTAGTACCGCTCATTCATTTAGGAGTAAACACTGCAGTCTAGTTCACTCCCGTGAAATTGTGTACATGTTGCTTGGCAACGTCCTCCTCCCGCACGTCTATCACTCTCCCTTTTAGCTTTTCTTCATTGCATTTTCTTTTTTTTCTTTGATGGTTCCGCCCTGTTATCAGTCATTATGACGACAAATAACTGTCTCAAACAAGGCTCCCGCTCCCCTTCCCTCATCTGGAGGGTGACCATAGAGCCTGCACAAGCGAACCGAAAATCGGACTGGGTGTGCGACCAGACCAAAAGCAGTAATAAAAACGATATAAAAACTTATTTATTTGCACTGATGGTCTCGTTTGCTGTTAAAGGTAATTTATGACTATCAGAGGAAACATGAGGCTGTTTTAAAGATATTTAAATGTTACTCGTAGCTGCTTTAAGCGAGATAGCTCAAGACACATGGCCCCCATTGACAAAAAACTACCATAGAGAATAAAAGTTGAAATGTTCAAAGAGATAACAAAGAAACAGCGCCCCAAAAATCCTACTTGTGGCCAAAAATATATTACATCTGTAGTGATAAGAACATCCTCTGAAAATTCCCAATACTTTATGGATTTCCATCCTTTCCTCACCACATTTTGTACACAGCCTAAGGGGACCAACATACACATTTGTATAAAGTTTTAGCGAGATAGCTCAGGCCTGACTATGAAAAAGGCTTGGGAACTATAGCCGCCGCTCCGACAAAATAAAGGCCACGATTCATTTTTAAGGAGAATCTTTTTAAGAGAACAGAGAAACATGACATATTTAGGGAAAATTAAGTGACCAACACATGTGTATCAAGTTTTAGCGAGATAGCTCAAGAAACATGGCTGCCGTTGATGCAAATGCCTTCACGAAACGCTGCTGATTTGACAGAGAGGAATGTAGGTGCAGGATGAAACAAGATCAGCTTCAGACCTGTTGGAACTTGTCTCATCTCATCTCTATAGGTCTCTGCCTCCAAGAGCTGCACCATACCAAGCTGACATCTCTACTCTTTGCTTAGGTTTGCCTTTCATTCCCCATTCTCTCCCCTGACACACACAAACACACACACACGCACACACAAACACACACACACAACACATACACACACTGAGGCACGTAATTTAGGATCTTTGAAGTCTGCGCAGTACATAGTTTTCTCGTTCAGCTGTGAACCTAGGTAGAGGCTCTGGGAAAATGCCAGTGAAATCCCATGTCGGAAGTCACCATTGCTGTGTGTGTGTGTGTGTGTGGGGAGGGGGGGGGGGGGTGGGGGGGCGGTGAATGGGCAGGATGGGACTAGAGCTGTCACGTGGAGGGGCTCAAGTTGCACACACAATCCCACACACTCATAGCACAGAGTAGGGGGATATCCCAGTGCCTGTTACCATTTTGTAATGATTTCATGTCAAAGTCAGAGTCAAATTTATTTCTATAACAAATTTAAAAACAACATCAGTTGACAAAAGTGCTGTACACAATGCAATACAAAAACAACATATGAGATACATGAAAAAAATGCATTCCACAAAAGAGACAGACACATGGTGGGAAAACAAAACATGGATAGGAGTTGCAGGAGGAAAAGGGGATAGACCAGAGATCTGAACAGAATCAACAATGTTCAATGCAATTTCCACAGTAAAACATAAATCTGTCTGCTCACATCACTAGATTTTGGAATATCTGTTCAACGGAAATCTTCAATGTACCATGTTATTGCTGTGGTCTGGCCGCTGCATACAATCTTTGTATGCATTTCACAGAAAATGGAGAGGGTCCATTCTGGAGGCTAGATTGACGACCATGCAAGCAATCATTGCTGCGTTCCACTCACAGACGGGCCGGAGGGGACACAGAGAATGGAGAAAGTCCAGACGGACATGCGGGAGAGAAACAAATGTGAAGCTTGCTATATAAATAGTGCCAATTTTCTGAGACAGTACATATGGTAAGAACCACCTACAGTGCTGTGTGAACGTTTGTGAACACTTTGAGCCTTTTGGAATTTTATTTATTTTAAGCATTATTAATTCATTTTTATCAATACCAGTATTTTTAATATGAAATAACAGATGTTTGTTTATCAATTCAACATTTTTCTTTTCCAGAAATCAACTGTTAAAACAGATAAAACTAATTATTTGACAAATGTTGTATCTGCAAAAGTTTGTGAACCCTGAGCTGCATTGCTTAAATGGAGCAGGTAAACACAATCAGATGGGCCAAATTGAGTGATGAAATGGACCAATGTAGTGAGAGATCTTTAGGGAAGAAATTGGGTGGCACTAGATAAAACAGAGATCAAACCAGGTCAGTTTAGGCTCACCAAAGTGAACCCATACAGGTCAGACATGCTAATCTCAGAGGATCTCGGGAATAGAGTTGTGATGCTGCACATTTGTCTTGGGACAGCTATAAATTAATTTAAAAAAAGTTAGAGCTCCAACGGTCCACCGTGAGGCAAATCATCTACAAATGGAGAGCTTTAAGAGTGACTGAACATCTTTTATATGAAATAACAGATGTTTGTTTATGAATTCAACATTTTTGAGGGGCGCCCTTAGCTCAGTTGGTAGGGCGTCCCCCCCATGGGCTTCGGCCAGCAGCGGACCCGGGTTCGATTCCAGCCCGCGGTCGTTCTCTGCATGTCACTCCCCTCTCTGCCCCATTTCAACTCTGTCTCTACACTATCAATAAAGCAAAAAAATGCCAATCAATTCAACATTTTTCTTTTCCAGAAATCAACTGTTAAAACAGATAAAACAAATTATTTGACAAATGTTGTATGTGCAAAAGTTTGTGAACCCTGAGCTGCATTGCTTAAATCGAGCAAGGTAAACACAATCAGGTGGGCCAAATCGAGTGATGAAATAGACCAATGTAATGAGAGATCTTTAGGGAAGAAATTGGGCGGCACTAGATAAAACAAAGATAAAACCAGGTCAGTTTAGGCCCACCAAACTGAACCCATACAGGTCAGACATGCTCAAAGGGGAAAAAATCTCAGAGGATCTCAGGAATAGAGTTTTGATGTTGCACATTTGTCTGGGGACAGCTATAAATTCATATAAAAAAAGTTTGAGCTCCATCGGTCCACCGTGAGGCAAATCATCTACAAATGGAGAGCTTTAAGAGTGACTTAATATCTGCCTAGAAGTCGACTTCCTTCAACAATATCCTCAAGCGCCACAAGAAAAGGGATTTTTCAGGTAAAAGCCAACCCAAACATTACATCTGGAGATTTGCAGACCATTTGCCACCACCATTCTTCACTTGGGAGACAGTTATCTTGGTGGTGAGTTGCGTTTTTGCCCAAACATAGCGGTTTTGGTTGTGACCAAACAGTTACATTTTGGACAAATCTGTCCACAGAAAAGACTTCAGGTATCTCCAGGTGCTCTCTGGCAAAGTTGTGACAAGCACTTTTGTTCTTTTTTTGAGAGCAGAGACTTCTTCAGCAACCCTCCCTTGAAAGCCATGTTGACTTATTCTTATTCTGCCCCAGATGCTGCAAGAGAGGTCTGCAAATCACTAGATGTAATGTTTGGGTTGGCTTTTAACTGAAAAATAACTTTTCTTGTGGTGCTTATGGATATTTTTGAAGGAAGTCTACTTCTAGGCAGATGTTCAGTCACTCTTAAAGCTCTCCATTTGTAGATGATTTGCCTCACGGTGGACCGTTGGAGCTCTAACTTTTTTTAAATTAATTTATAGCTGTCCCAAGACAAATGTGCAGCATCACAACTCTATTCCCGAGATCCTCTGAGATTAGCATGTCTGACCTGTATGGGTTCACTTTGGTGAGCCTAAACTGACCTGGTTTGATCTCTGTTTTATCTAGTGCCACCCAATTTCTTCCCTAAAGATCTCTCACTACATTGGTCCATTTCATCACTCAATTCGGCCCATCTGATTGTGTTTACCTGCTCCATTTAAGCAATGCAGCTCAGGGTTCACAAACTTTTGCAGATACAACATTTGTCAAATAATTAGTTTTATCTGTTTTAACAGTTGATTTCTGGAAAAGAAAAATGTTGAATTGATAAACAAACATCTGTTATTTCATATTAAAAATACTGGTATTGATAAAAATGAATTAATAATGGTTAAAATAAATAAAATTCCAAAAGGCTCAAGCGGTTCACAAACTTTCACACAGCACTGTATAGCAATTGAGTTAAAGGAATTACATAGTAATTACACATTGTAGTTGTGTTGAGTTTCTTTTTTGGATTTCCACTAGAAATGTATTTGAAAAACCATCTTAAATCAGGTAAATCTCCCATTTTAAAAGACAAATCGCCCATTATTATTTACAGTTTTGCTTTGGAAAAACGATGAGAGATTTTACAGATGAGTCCGGAAGAGGGATAGCTGGAATTCTTCCCTCTGACGGCACATCCTTAATCTCATTATCTGGGAGGATATGAAATCTGCATTCCAGCCTTCATGCATACACGCATACACACACAAACATCAAACCCACACACAAACATCAAACCACTCTGTGTGCCATATTCATGTTAGAGGTACCCCGCTGTGTGGGACACGGTGGCCAAGACCATCCACCTCTGTGATAGCGTTATGGCTGAACACACATTCCTCCATATCTCATCCCGGTGACAAGAAGAAGAAAAAAAAGGTAAAAATGAATGGGGAGAAAACTTGTGTGGACAGTTGAAGGGGCCCTTTTAAGAGCTCCCTCCTCCAAAAACATGGCATTAAGGAAAGGATGGGGGTCCTGCACTGAGTGACAAGAGTACCTCCCACTTTAACAGGCATTGTGATGAGGCGTGACCACTCCTGACAGGTGTTTTGTCTCACTCAGAGCAACACGATGTGGCCATTGTAGTGGCCACTTCCACTGAAAGGCCCAAATAAATCCCACACCAAACAGGGAGAAGAGCTTGGCACACTACGGAAAACATTGAAGATGTCTGCCTTTAGAAAGCAGAGCTTTCATAAAAAATGGGCATCAATCAATAAACCAGTGCGACAATGAGGAGGGGGGGGGGTGTAAACATCTGATAGGAGCCACTACACATCAAAGCAACATGTCCTGCTGCTCATTGGCTCAGTGCGTTTTTTTGCACTTAGAGTTTCAGGTGTGTTCATTCCTAAAAAGCTCACAAGGCGGTGTCAGATTTAATCAGCAGAAATATTCTCTAAACCACAAAGAGAAGGCATTAAAATCCTATTACGATGCACAAAGCCTCCACTGTTTCTCAGAAATGATATGGCACACTGTAAGCTACTTAAAGGCCAATGCTAACTTGCAACATCACTGCCTCCTCAATCAAATATTCCAAAACCTTATGAGTCGAAAGCTGTAGCAAAGAAGCAGCTTTACATGTTCAAAGGAAAGCGTTGGACTTCATTCGGGCATTTTGATTCTGAAAAGCTACCCCAAAATTCTCCCCAAAGTGGATGTGATGTAGAAAAGAACAGTGGAGCATTGGGATGGTCTTTGTGAAGCCAACTTTCTTTCGCGCATGACTGACTTTCTATCAAAGCTTTAAACTTGGGTTAAAGATTAACATTTATGCATTTTGAAATAGTTTTAAATGTGTCTCAGCCAGTCAGTCCAGGCACCTCAGTAGTCGAATCTAGAGGGAGAGGGGCTTGGCTGTGACCTTGAAACACATGAAAGGACAGCTCCGCTGTCTGGGAGCTTTAATGAAAGACTGTGCAGCCTTGTTTGACTGAGGAGCTCTTTTAATATGCATGACAAGAGACGTCAGTCTTGGACCTTCCCTGGGAACATCACATAATCTCCTGACAAACTTCTGTTGTGTCTGCCACTGCTCTTCACAGTGTCATCATCATCAGCGGCAGTTCAACCGACGCACAAAGGCATCTGCTTTCAGCGAAACCTGCTGCTTCTAATAGCATATCCATTGTACTGAATATCAGCGCTCTTCATGCACAATGAGTTCAAAACAAAAGAGCAGACAGTTCAGTTGCTAAACCTGGTTAAATGGCACTAGCTACTTGGCACGCTGTTATACTCATAGATATATATAGAACACTAGATACGCCACAGCGCTGTTGAGATCCAGTCGGCTGACGGCACACCGCGGTGGCCATCTTGAGTAGGGCAATCTGTTGCCTCATCATGAATAGTGCATTACACCAAACTGAATATTCATACAAACATACAATGTAGCAAATTTAAGCCGTGATGGCTCAGTGGATGACTCAAAAAAATCATAGTTGATGATCCATGTTTGATTCTGAGTGGTAGGAATTGTTTTTCTCTATGTTAAATAAAAACACACTTTTTAATACATGACATTTTAACATGTCACTTATTGTATCTATTATCAGTTTATGTTTCCCCTTGGCCATATTTCGTTACAAAGTTTATTTCTGATTTGATTTGCAGCACATTAAGGTATGCTCTTCTTTCAGTTTTGTTTTTGTTGCCGAAAATAACTCTAAAGATAATTTAAAAAGCAGAGTTTAAAGAACATACAATTAGACATTTTTCATCCTGTCTGGTTCATTAAAAATAAGGGACTTTGAACTTCAGACTTTAACTATGCATTCAAGCAAAGAATGAGACTTAGTAATACACAAAAGTCTATTTTAGATAAATGTATCCTGTGTTGTTAAATATTGGTATTTTGTATTATTTCACGCAAGAACACCTGTCCCTTGGGTACACCATCATTTCCAACACAGTGAACAAAATGTGTACTATGGAAGGTTTTTTTCTCTGTTTGTGTACTAGGTGATCACAGCATAGTCATTTCACAGTAAAGCACAGAGCTAGAAGAGAAATTCAGCTCCATATTGGAAACAGACAACCGTAGAAGTCAAGGTAAAGGTTGGTTAAATCAGGAATATGTATATCGTTTGTCATTTCCATTTCCAAGAGGGGCGAGCCCGTTTCAATTGAATGGGTTGAAACATAGCTAAGGCCGCTACTGGGCGCAACCCACATACTCAACCCTGCTGCTCAACCCCAAATGCATGTTCCTTGCAAATGAGGCACTATTTAAAAAGGAAATAAAAAGGCTTTCCAACAGTATAAGATGTATTGCCAAGAAGCATTGTTACTACAAAGAAACAATCGATTGGACACAAATTCCTGTATTTTTTGTGCTAAAAAGCCACACCAACAACTAGAACAGAAGAAGTTCAACTCAATGCATGACTTTGTGTACAGCATTATTTAAACCTGACTTTATCTGACATGTGTTTCCAGAAAAAAAACAAGCCACCTTTCATTTCTACCGATCTGTGGTCCTTTGTGATATGATGGGTCTGGGGAAGGGGGTTGGCAGATGTGGCTTTGGAAAAAGACCATGGCCATTATGAAACAGAGATTAAAGTTAAAGGGAGTGTTCTTACCTGTTAGGGCGTTGGCAAGGAGACAGCACATGAAAGAAAAAGAAAATAAATTATTAGACAGTTTTCTGAGCTTTACAATAGAAGCCTGCACATTTGCAGTAAACCTCACTGCACTGATAAAGTGCCGTCCAGACAGGGGTACCAAGGGGTGCTTTGGGGGCTGAAAACTAAACAATTGCTATAATTGACGAGAGATTACAAACACCTGTGAGTGTACATTGACAATAAACTGGACTGGGCTAAAAACACTGATGCCCTCTACAAGAATGGCCAAAGCCATCTTTAATTCCTGAGCAGGCTGAGGTCCTTCAACATCTGCCGGACTATGCTCTATATGTTCTATGAGTCTGTGGTTGATAGTGCTATCCTGTTTGCTGTGGTGTGTTGGGGCAGCAGGCTGAGGGTTGCAGGTGCAAACAGACTCAACTGATCCAAAGGGCTGGTGATGTGGTGGGGGTGAAGCTGGACTCTCTGACAGCGCTGTCAGAGAGGAGGATGCTGTCCATACTACATGTCCTACTGAACAGTGTCTCCCACCCTCTCCATGATGTGCTAGTCCAACGCAGGAGCACATTCAGTAACAGACTCACGTACCAAAATGCACCCCAGAGCGTCACATGAAGTCCTTTCTCCCTGTGGCCATCAGTGTTGGGAATAACGCCGTTTAAAATAAATACCGTTCGTTTTTCAGTAACGGGGTAATCTAACTAATTACTGTTTTCGTCGTTACAACGCTGTTATCGTTACTGAACGTTAAATGCGGTGCGTTACTATGAATTGATTGAATAAACTGTGTAATCCGAAAGCACACCTGGCTCCATACTACACAAACTGCTAGTGAGGAGACCGGGTGGGTTAACAAAGAGATAAGTGATTGTTATTTCTTATAGTGTTTTAAGATGTGTTTTATTCAGTGTGGATGACATTATAACTGTCAGTTAGCGGCCAAGACATAAGTCAGCCGGAGCGCCTATTTAGTGAAGTTTCTTTTTCTTTCTCTCTCTGTTGTGTGAGCGTGCAAGTTGCCGCAGTAACCACTTATCAATCCACGGTTGAAACGTGCTTTCCCTGAGTTGGTTTGCATCGCCCTTGTGAGTAAGTGCATGGAGTTTCCCGATCTCTATAAATTATAATTTATGCACGTTATTAAACGGCCGCGATTCGCCGGTCGCAACAGCTGTTTAGCGTGTCTATTGTTCTTTTCCTGGGATCTGTATTCTGCTGTGCATGTTAAAGAAGGAAATAAACAGCGGATAAATCCTTTTTCCTCCTCTCATCGTTTCATGCTTTGTAGTCTGACGTTTTTGGCCTTAAGTGGTGTTTTAGCCGACACCCCTGAAGTGAATCCAGTGATATTAGCAGATCAGCACGGTACATCCAGCAGTTTCCTCTACTACTTTTGTTGAGAACAAAATACTTGAAGTGCAGGATAAACCTCTTGCTGTCTGTTGATGTTCAATAAATATTGAACATCAATATTGTAGGCTACATGTTATGTAGCCTACAATATTGATAGGCCTACCTGTCTGTTCTACTCATTTCAACTGACTTGTGAAAACTGCTCGGAAAAAATCCAAATTATTTGACATATAGGCCTAGCAACTTTTTTTTTTTTTACAGTAGGCTAACACAAATAGTTGCTTTCCCTGGTAACTAGTTACTTATATTATAAAGTAATTCCGTTACTAACTCAGTTACTTTTTGGAACAAGTAGTGAGTAACTATAACTAATTACTTTTTTAAAGTAACGTTCCCAACACTGGTGGCCATCAACTGAATAACTCCTCTCTCTGAGTTGCACACACTCTGAGTCAATAGACTGAACCTAGGACTGTTCACTTTCAGCCTCCAGATTAAGCAATTACTATTTATAATCTACTCCCATGTCCAATACTTGTATACTGCTGTGCAATCATTTAATTTAACTCTACAAATCACTTTAGATAAAGTATAATTATTTTATAATATCTAACTTGTCAAGCTACATTTATACTGATAACACTTCTGATGGCAATATGTGTACATATTACATACTGTACCTCATATACAAGTTATTTACAGTACTTACATTGTTGTTATAATATTCATACATGTTTACTTATTCTTATATTAATATGTTTATATTTTATTGTTAGTTGATACCTTGTTGCAATAAGCACATATTCTTACACTTGTTTCTTTCACATGTTTCTATTCCAAATTGTAGCAAGCCGAATTTCCCCCCAGGGATCGAATATTTTTTTATTCTGATTCTGAGCTGGCCCTCCATCACACAATGAAGCACTTTGAGTCAAGACACATATTGGTAAAAGTCCTCAATCATCCTATTACTTCAAAAACAAGATACATACTTGAATACAGGCAGCCGATGCAAGCATTTACCTTTCTGGATCACAACAGAATTGAATCAAGCCTTTTGACTTGTTTTAATGATATAAGTATTGATTTTAGCTGATGTTGTTGGAATTGGTTCTTTGGATATTAATGGCAATGTTATAATAGGGAAAAAAGAAACAGCCATAGAAAGGCACACAAACAGCATGTTAGTTTTTTTTTTATTTAATGTTGTGAAGCCAGGTTGAAATACCATGGACCAGTACTATGGACAAGTGCCTCCTGAGCAAAATCCAACTACTTATGAAGATAGTAGTAGTAGTAGAGAGAAACTAACTGTGAACCGCTGTAAGGAAACAAATATAAAACGGGTATTTAAGATCAAAAAATATTTTTCAAAATATCTGTCTTAGGGTGTACTCACACTGTAAAATTCCACTAGTTCATTTGCTTTGGTCCAGACCAAATAGAATTTAGATTTTTTTTTGTTTGGTGTGGTCTAATTTCACATTGCCCTTTTTGCAAGTGAACCAGCATTACGAAGCAAAACCACACGTGTGCAGAGCTCATTTATTAATTGAACAGACATTCTGGAGTGGGGAAAATCAGGAAGAACGAAGTGAAAACTGCATTTACAATCATGGATATATTGCATAGCCTACTACAATCTTGTATATTTTATGCCATCAGCAAATAACAGTGCGTCATTAAAATCTGCAGGCTATTGACTGCGAGTCATTTACGTTGTTGATAGAGGGACAGGCCCTGCCTCATAGTGCTGGCCCGAATTATTTGAATATTTGAATACTTGTTTGTTAAGTTAGTACTTGAAGCTCAATTCATTATTCGGAATATTGTTTTTTTTCTTTTTTTAGTATCTTAAACTGAAATATATGTTGTCAGCAAATAATAATATTCAGATATACAAGTTATATATACAAAAAATGTTAAAAAACTAATTTAACAAATTATCAAATTATTTTAACTTTGACCTAGTTGGCCGCTGACCTTTCAAAGCGCAACCGGTGATACACCAGCATTAGGCTACGTGACGTCGTCAGAGCGAGGCAAACTGAAAGCGGCACCAAGCTCAGTAAGGAGACAGATGGAGGAAGAATAGAATATGTCTCTCTTTACTTTATAACACAACATTAGCGCGATCTCGGAAGGAAAAGCAATGCTCTGCGAAATGCTAACTTTAGCTTAGCTTAGCTGTTTGTGTACGTTCGCTATGCGGCTCTGCTATTGCTCATCAACTGTGACTTAGTAGATTTAATTTGACATGGACATGACAATATCATTGGACAAACCAGATGCATTGTTTTAAGTATATTAGCATAAATGCTAGTTTAACACCTGTACACAGGAGGCTTTTTAAATATATATATATATATATATATATACAGTCATATGAAAAAGTTTGGGAACCCCTCTCAGCCGGCATTATAATTGACTCTGCTTTCACAAAAAAAATATAAAAGTGGTATGTCTTTAATTTACCAGGAACAGCTAAGTACTGGGATGTTTTCCAAACAAAGATTTTTTGAAAAGCAGTATTTGGTTGTATGAAATAAAATAAAATGTGAAAAACTGGCTGTGCAAAAATATGGGTACCCTTGTGGTTTTGTTGATTTTAATGCCTGTAACAGCATGTAAAACTGATGAATTTAAACACAAAGTTGGTTGCATTATGTTGTTAAGCCTTGAACCTCATAGAAATGTCTGTTTAATCATGAGAAAATGTATTTTAGGTGCCTAAATGCAAGTTGCACTTCTCTTTGACTCTCTGCTGAAGTGAGACAGAATGGGATCATCAAAACAGCTCAAAAAAATCTGAAAAACAAAGATTGTTCATTGTCATGGTTTAGGGGAAGGCTACAAGAAGCTTTCCCAAAGGTTTCAATTGTCAATTTCGACTGTAGGGAACGTTGTCAGGAAATGGAAGGACACAGGCACAGTGGCAGTTAAACCCAGGCATGGCAGACCAAGAAAAAAACAGGAGCGGCATAGGTGGAGGATTGTGAGAATGGTTGCACACAACCCACAGATCACCTCCAAAGACCTGCAAGAACATCCGGCTGCAGATTGTGTATCTGTACATCGTTCAACAATTCAGCGCAATTTGCGCATGTGCATATATATATATATATATATATATATATATATATATATATATATATATATATATATATATATATATATATATTAGAGGTGGGCATAGATAAAAAAATTTAATCTAGATTAATCTAGATTAATTTTGGAATTAATCTAGATTAATCTAGATTAAAATGGCTCATTTTAATTCATTCATAAGATAAGATAAGATAAAATATACTTTATTCATCCCAGCAGGGAAATTCAGATGCTACAGCAGTCAGCATACACAGAACACAACACAGCACATATAGGCCTATCCCCACCCAAACATGAGCATACATACATAGCCAAGATGAGAAAGTGGTATGGATAGTCTCTGTGCATAAGTGCATAAGTAACTGTTACTCGTATATAACAGTACACAAATACTAGCTCTGCCAGTGCATATGATATGATAAAAAACTAAAATTATGCTAAAAGAAAAAGCAATCAAGTGTGCAATTATACATGTGCAAAAAATGCAAAATATGCAGCGCAGGCTAAAGTTTAAAAGTTCAAATGTCCTCTGTCCTTACTGAAAGGGGAGTCATTATAAAGTGCAATTGCAGTAGGTAAAAAAGTGTTTTTGTATCTGTTATTTTTGCAGCTTAGCCGCCGTAGCCTCCCACTAAAAACACTCCTCTGTTTACACACAAGACTGTGTAAGGGATGCATGTTATTGTCCATAATGTTCAGCAGCTTCTGTACCATCCTTCTCCCCATCACCACCTCCAGGGGCTCCACAGCAGTACCCAGCACAGAGCCAGCCATAATATGTGTGTGCTCCCTAAATAATGACTCAAAGTAAGTCTTTGAGAACGTGTTTCTCAAGCCAGGTGGCGCATCAGACCAGGGGCTCATCTCCTGTGCAGGTGCACACCTAATGCATCAAGTTAACGCGCGTGAAGAAAGAGGATGTCACGGAACTCATGTCCGTTAGCTTTTCAATATAAGACTGTCAAAATAAAAGTCCCGCAAAACAATCGTTATTTTGGGGATTAACTTCTCCGCGTGAGAAATTTGAGTTGTAGGCTAGCGTGTGAGAGTGTGAACTGGTTGATATGAGTGTGTCTCACGGCCAAAAGGGTGAGACTTGGCAGCTCTGTCAGTTGTCAAACAAAGCGGACGGACGTGGTCTCTATAGCAACGACATCAGCTGAGCTATCACTGATAAAAAAAAATATTGTTTCCATAATGATTTCCATAGCCTTAAGCCATAGGCTAGCCTACATGTTGTGTAATTCAGTGATTTTCAACCTTTAATGAGTCGAGGCTATGCATTGGCTTTGGCGATTTCCCTTGCCTCTTTTTTTTCTCTCCACACAAAGCTCTCCCATTGCACACACGCATGCCCCGGCCGCTTCCGAGAGCACAGACTGTTAGAACTCCTACAGTAAACCAATTCCGCATTGCACAAGGTGCAAACAACCTTGGTCTTGTCGAGGTTTCCATTGGGAAGCTTCTTAAAAATACATTTTCCCTGAAGCAAACCCGGCGGCTTCCTAGCTGCATCCATGTGAGCACGTTACGTTTGATGTGGTAGGCTACACAGGTGCGAAGTCGGACTCGTTCTGACTCGTGCACTACAGTGCAATTCGGCCAGGTATAGATCCGCGCTAAAATAAGAGGAACAAGAGATTAACGGCGATATTTTTTTTATCGCCGATAAGAGTCTGTATAACGGCGTTAACGTGCTGCGTTAACGCCGTTATCGGCCCACCACTATATATAGTTAAAAAAATTAATCTATGCCCACCTCTAATATATATATATATATATATATATATATATATATATATATATATATATATATTAGAGGTGGGCATAGATTAATTTTTTAAATCTAGATTAATCTAGATTAATTCCAAAATTAATCTAGATTAATCTAGATTAAAATGGCTCATTTGAATTAATTCATAATATGTGTGTGCTCCCTAAATAATGACTCAAAGTAAGTCTTTGAGAACGTGTTTCTCAAGCCAGGTGGCTTTCATTTCGTCATCAGAACGAGTGTCTAATTATTGCAAACAAATAATATTCTAACAATTTAATCAGATATAAGGCTAAAAATCACAACATTGCACTGTTTTTTGTGCTTAAAAAAACGAAAAAACTAATTTGTTGGGTATAGGCTAACAGAAAATAAAGCCATTAATTTTGTGCTTCAAGTGAAACATTAAATATTATTTTTACATAAATAATAAAGTCCTTATAAACTTTTCAAGAAGCTGGACTAGAGTGAATATTGGACAGGCTTTATAGGTCCATGGCTTTTACCTGTGGGACAGCGCTTCACCTAACAGCTGGCTGCAACACCAACCTACAGTCTATTGTGCGACGGAGAGCTAGTTATCATTAGCATCAGCGTTAGCCGACATCACGGCAACAGCTGAATAATGTAACACATTACACAAGTTACACTACATGAAAACAACGGGCTGTAGACGCTAGAGTTATAATTGCGTGTAGGAAACATTGTTGAGACTGGAATTTCGTACCACAGCGGCCGTTCCATAATACAACACTCCCTTTAGCAATGGCTGAATATAAGACCTCCCTCTGCTGTGTATCTGCGGGAGCGAGTGGCATTAATAACTTAAAAACAGTAAACGTTTAACATGATTACGGGCTTTTAGATGCTAATCATATGCCGAATTTATAAACAGACCATATTATTAACAATAAATTAAGTTATGTACATGTCAGAGTTACGTACATGGATACATGTATAAGTAAACATTGAATAGACAGATTTGTGAAGGGGGTTTGGCGCTGAGTGTTACATTAGCGATCCTGCAGCCAGGTGGTGTGTGTCGTGGGCAAGTGATGGAGAGAGAGTGCGGCGGGTGTGTGAGAGAAGCTTCGCTCCTGCAATAAAGGCTCCTCAAGTGTCAACAACGGCCCCCGGCTATTATTACCCGACCAGAGAACACACGGAAGGGGGTTCACCCTGACGGCGAACAGCCATCGGCCCTGGAGGGAACCATCTCCCCTGAGCCGAACAGGAGGTGGAATAAGAGATTAACGGCGACATTTTTTTTATCGCCGATAAGAGTTTTGCGTTAACGCAGCACGTTAACGCCGATAACGGCCCACCACTAATATATATATATATACAGTCATATGAAAAAGTTTGGGAACCCCTCTCAGCCAGCATTATAATTGACTCTGCTTTCACAAAAAAAATATAAAAGTGGTATGTCTTTAATTTACCAGGAACAGCTAAGTACTGGGATGTTTTCCAAACAAAGATTTTTTGAAAAGCAGTATTTGGTTGTATGAAATAAAATAAAATGTGAAAAACTGGCTGTGCAAAAATATAGGAACCCTTGTGGTTTTGTTGATTTTAATGCCTGTAACAGCATGTAAAACTGATGACTTTAAACACAAAGTTGGTTGGATTATGTTGTTAAGCCTTGAACCTCATATAATTGTCTGTTTAATCATGAGAAAATTTATTTTAGGTGCCTAAATGCAAGTTGCACTTCTCTTTGACTCTCTGCCGAAGTGAGACAGAATGGGATCATCAAAACAGCTCCCAAAAGATCTGAAAAACAAAGATTGTTCATTGTCATGGTTTAGGGGAAGGCTACAAGAAGCTTTCCCAAAGGTTTCAATTGTCAATTTCGACTGTAGGGAACGTTGTCAGGAAATGGAAGGACACAGGCATAGTGGCAGTTAAACCCAGGCATGGCAGACCAAAAAAAAAACAGGAGCGGCATAGGTGGAGGATTGTGAGAATGGTTGCACACAACCCACAGATCACCTCCAAAGACCTGCAAGAACATCTGGCTGCAGATTGTGTATCTGTACATCGTTCAACAATTCAGCGCAATTTGCACCAAAACATCTGCTTTTTATAAAGACCAAATAACTTAATTTTTGTCTCATCAGTCCAAAGCATTTTCTTCCAATATGAATCTGGCTTGTCTAAATGAGCTTTTGCATACTCCATGCAACTGTATCTGTGGCGTGGGCTGAGAAAGGGCTTCCTTCTCATCACCCGGCCATACAGGTGTTTTGGTGCGAATTGCACTGAATTGTTGAACCATGTACAGATACACAATCTGCAGCCAGATGTTCTTGCAGGTCTTTGGAGGTGATCTTTGTGTTGTGTGCAACCATTCTCACAATCCGCCGCATATGCCGCTCTTGTACTTTTCTTGGTCTGCCAGACCTGGGTTTAACTGCAACTGTGCATGTGTCCTTCCATTCCCTGACAACGTTCCTTACAGTAGAAATTGACAATTGTAGCCTTCCCCTAAACCATGACAATGAATAATCTTTGTTTTTAAGATCTTTTGGGAGCTGTTTTGATGATCACATTCTGTCTCACTTCTGCAGAGAGTCAAAGAGAAGTGGAACTTGCATTTAGGCACCTAAAATACCTTTTATCATGATTAAACAGACCTTTATATGAGGTTCAAGGCTTAACAACATAATCCAACCAATTTTGTGTTTAAAGTCATCAGTTTTACATGCTGTTACATGCATTAAAATCAGCAAGACCACAAGGGTTCCCATATTTTTGCACAGCCAGTTTTTCACATTTTATTTAATTTCATAAAACTAAATACTGCTTTTCAAAAAATCTTTGTTTGGAAAACATCCCAGTACTTAGCTGTTCCTGGTAAATTAAAGACATACCACTTTTATCTTTTTTGTGTGAAACCAGAGTCAATTATAATGCCGGACGAGAGGGGTTCCCAAACTTTTTCATATGACTGATATATACAGTATATATACAGTATCTCACAAAAGTGAGTACACCCCTCATATTTCTTCAAATATTTCATTATATCTTTCCATGGGACAACACTGAAGAAATTACACTTTGATATAATGTAAAGTAGTCAGTGTACAGCTTATATAACAGTGTAAATTTACTGTCGCCTCAAAATAACTCGACACACAACCATTAATGTCTAAACTGAAGGCAACAAAAGTGAGTACACCCCTAAGAAAAAAATTCCAAATTGGGCCCAAAGTGTCAATATTTTGTGTGGCCACCATTATTTTCCAGCACTACCTTAACCCTCTTGAGCATGGAGTTCACCAGAGCTTCACAGGTTCCCACTGGAATCCTCTTGCACTCATTCATGACAACATCACGGAGCTGGTCGATATTAGAGACCTTGCGCTCCTCCATCTCCCGTTTTAAGAACCCCCAAAGATGCTCGATAGGGTTTAGGTCTGGGGACATGCTTGGCCAGTCCATCACCTTTACCCTCAGCTTCTTTAGCAAGCCACTGGTCGTCTTGGAGGTGTGTTTGGGGTCGTTATCATGTTGCAATACTGCCCTGCAGCCCAGTTTAAGAAGGTTGAGTGCACGTTTTCAGCGTCATACCAAGAGGTTGGCTTTGGAAAATTGACGTATGAGTGCTGCCAGCATTGCTGCAGGGCTTGAAGGGGTGGGGGGTCAACCTGTCAGTGCTCAGACCATACGCCACACTCTGCATCATACTGGTCTGCATGGCTGTCGTCCGAGAAGGAAGCCTCTTCTAAAGATGATGCAAAATAAAGCCCACAAATAGTTTGCTGAAGACAAGCAGACTACGGACATGGATCACTGCAACCATGTCCTGTGGTCTGATGAGACCAAGATAAACTTATTTGGTTCAGATGGTGTTAAGAGTGTGTGGTAGCAACCAGGTGAGGAGTACAAAGACAAGTGTGTATTGCCTATAGTCAAGCATGGTGGTTGGAGTGTCATGGTCTGGGGCTGCATGAGTGCTGCCAGCACTGGGGAGCTACAGTTCATTGAATACCAACATGTACTGTGCCATACTGAAGCAGAGCATGATCCCCTCCCTTCGTAAACTGGGCCGCAGGGCAGTACTGCAACATGATAACGACCCCAAACACACCTCCTAACGACCACTGGCTTGCTAAAGAAGCTGAGGGTAAAGGTTATGGACTGGCCAAGCATGTCCCCAGACCTAAACCCTATTGAGCATCTTTGGGGCTTCTTAAAACAGGAGATGGAGGAGCGCAAGGTCTCCAGTATCCACCAGCTCCGTGATGTTGTCATGAATGAGGGGAAGAGGATTCCAGTGGCAACCTGTGAAGCTCTGGTGAACACCATGCCCATGAGGGTTAAGGTAGTGCTGGAAAATAATGGTGGCCACACAAAATATTGACACTTTGGGCCCAATTTGGACATTTTAACTCAGGGGTGTACTCACTTTTGTAACCGGCAGTTTAGACATTAATGGCTGTGTGTCGAGTTATTTTGAGGGGACAGTAAATTTACACTGTTATATAAGCTGTACACACGCTACTTTACATTGTATCAAAGTGTCATTTATTCAGTGTTGTCCCATGAAAAGATATAATGAAATATTTGAAGAAATGTGAGGGGTGTACTCACTTTTGTGAGATACTGTATATATATATATATATATATATATATATATATATATATATATAGGGGAAGGTGGGGTGATTTGTGCAACTTTTTACTCAAAGTGATTTTAAAGTGAGGCCTTGACAGTTATGTCTCCAACTCAAATATGTACATATATTTCAGGATGTTGAGCATCCCTGGCAATAAAAACTTTGGATCTGGAATAAACTGTTTAAGAAATATAGCTTTCGGAAAAAAAGTTGTCTTGTCGCATAAATCACCCCACGTAGTGGGGTGATTTGTGCGTCATTGTGTCACAATGACAAAGTCACCATCATCATCTTTCTGGCCATCTGAACTCTCATCAGTGGTGTCGTTAAGTGGAATTGAGATGTCACTCTCTCCTGAGCTACTGTAGACTATCACTTTCTTTTGGTGACCAGCGTATACAGCCATGCCACTGGCACAACTCTCAGAAATGTACTTTGCACTAGTTGCTCCGTGCTTGTGGAACCAACTGCCACCTGACAAATGTGATTCCCCCTACATTTCTGCCTTTAAATCAAGGCTCAAAACCCATATGTACACCCTGGTGTTTCCTCCCCATTAACCTCTGCACTACTTACTTACCTCTGCACTACTATCTGTGTTTATGTGGATGTGTGGGCTTTACGTCTTTTATTTTGGTTATTGTTATTTTACCTTCATTGTTTACCTACTGAATGCACTATGTACAGCACTTTGGACAGTGCAAACTGTCATAAATGTGCTTTTATAAATACATTTTACTTACTTACTTACTTATAACTCACCCAGGCCCTTGCGCACAAATCACCCCATCCCCAGAATTTTGGATAATAGGCATGATGCAGCAATTTAGGGTTGACATTGTGCTAACTATATAGACTCAAAGTGTAGCATACCAAAGCACTAAAACATGTGTCAAATGTTTTCAAACGTGTCTATAATTGTTCAGACACAATAATCAAAAAACCTTGATCATGGAAATTTTACTTTGAAAGGCAAAACACAGTTTTTTGAGCTTAAATGTGCTTATATCTTATTCCTTGTGTCTCCCTTCTTTACAGGATGAGTCAAATGGATGGCTCTTCTTAAATATGTGGTCACATTTCCAATTTCTTCCACGGTTTTCTAGAAACAAGGGGTTTTGCAACTTCCAAAATGCACAAATCACCCCACCTTCCCCTATATATATATATATATATATATATATATATATATATATATATATATAGAGAGAGAGAGAGAGAGAGAGAAAGAGAGAGAGAGAGAGAGAGAGAGAGAGAGTCTTTGCTTTGCTCTATATATACACAGGTCCTTCTCATATAATTAGCATATTGTGATAAAGTTCAATATTTTCTGTAATGTACTGATAAACATTAGACTTTCATATATTTTAGATTCATTACACACAACTGAAGTAGTTCAAGCCTTTTATTGTTTTAATATTGATGATTTTGGCAAAAAAGTAAAGAAAAACCAAAAATCCCTATCTCAAAAAATTAGCATATTTCATCCGACCAATAAAACAAAAGTGTTTTTAATACAATAAAGTCAACCTTCAAATAATTATGTTCAGTTATGCACTCAATACTTGGTCGGGAATCCTTTCGCAGAAATGACTGCTTCAATGCGGCGTGGCATGGAGGCAATCAGCCTGTGGCACTGCTGAGGTATTATGGAGGCCCAGGATGCTTCGATAGCGGCCTTAAGCTCATCCACAGTGTTGGGTCTGGTGTCTCTCAACTTCCTCTTCACAATATCCCACAGATTCTCTATGGGGTTCAGGTCAGGAGAGTTGGCAGGCCAATTGAGCACAGTAATACCATGGTCAGTAAACCATTTACCAGTGGTTTTGGCACTGTGAGCAGGTGCCAGGTCTTGTTGAAAAATGAAATCTTCATCTCCATAAAGCTTTTCAGCAGATGGAAGCATGAAGTGCTCCAAAATCTCCTGATAGCTAGCTGCATTGACCCTGCCTTTGATAAAACACCAGCAGCTGACATGGCACCCCAGACCATAACTGACTGTGGGTACTTGACACTGGACTTCAGGCATTGTGGCATTTCCTTCTCCCCAGTCTTCCTCCAGACTCTGGCACCTTGATTTCCGAATGACATGCAAAATTTGCTTTCATCCGAAAAAAGTACTTTGGACCACTGAGCAACAGTCCAGTGCTGCTTCTCTGTAGCCCAGGTCAGGCGCTTCTGCCGCTGTTTCTGCTTCAAAAGTGGCTTGACCTGGGGAATGCGGCACCTGTAGCCCATTTCCTGCACACGCCTGTGCACGGTGGCTCTGGATGTTTCTACTCCAGACTCAGTCCACTGCTTCCGCAGGTCCCCCAAGGTCTGGAATCGGCCCTTCTCCACAATCCTCCTAAGGGTCCGGTCACCTCTTCTGGTTGTGCAGCGTTTTCTGCCACACTTTTTCCTTCCCACAGACTTCCCACTGAGGTGCCTTGATACAGCACTCTGGGAACAGTCTATTCGCTCAGAAATTTCTTTCTGTGTCTTACCCTCTTGCTTGAGGGTGTCAATGATGGCCTTCTGGACAGCAGTCAGGTCGGCAGTCTTACCCATGATTGCGCTTTTGAGTAATGAACCAGTCTGGGAGTTTTTAAAAGCCTCAGGAATCTTTTGCAGGTGTTTAGAGTTAATTAGTTGATTCAGATGATTAGGTTAAGAGCTCGTTTAGAGTACCTTTTCATGATATGCTAATTTTTTGAGATAGGAATTTGGGGTTTTCATGAGCTGTATGCCAAAATCATCAGTATTAAAACAACAAAAGACCTGAAATATTTCAGTTGGTGTGCAATGAATCTAAAATATATGAAAGTTCAATTATTATCATTACATTATGGAAAATAATCAACTTTATCACAATATGCTAATTATATGAGAAGGACCTGTATATTAGTGCTGTCAGACGATTAAAATATTTAATCGCATTAATGTCATAGTTAACTTGCGATGAATCGCGATTATCGCACATTCTTATCTATTCTAGCCTTAGTGTCCCTTGATTGCTTTTTGTCCCATAATTTTTTATAATTTTAATGCTCCTAACACACACATGCTCTACACCAGGGGTCCCCAAACTACGGCGGCCTGCTTTTTATTGGCCCGCGGCCAATTTTAAAAAGATAATGTAATATGGCCCTTTGAATTTTTAATTTTTTTTTGCATTTCTTAGGTAACCCACTAGTGCAGGGGTGTCAAACACTGATTGATTGGCCCGTGGCACATTTGAAAAATATAATGTAATATGGCGCTTTTAATTTTTAAATAATTTAAATGCACTCATTATATTACAGAGAAATATGTCCCATAAAAGAAAATGAGCAACAAGCCCATCCCAGAGGACCCTGCATAATATTTTATTTTAAATTAATATTATTGTGGAAAATCTATGCGTCCTTCTCCAATAGATTCTAATTCATCTGACACAGTGTCTCCATTTTTTTTTCATACAAAATTCTTCAGATTTAGCCTCTTAATTTCCCTCTCAAAGTGCACCAGATTCATGCATTTCGCTTTAAAAACTTTACCCCCGGACCCCCCTAGGAGGGTCGGGACCTCGGCTGGATACTATTTTCACCCTGCTGGACATTGGACGCAAAGGCAGAAAACACTGGGTGTATCATAGACACATTTCCCCTCTTGTTTATATGCCAGTTTAATGTGCAAGGAAAGTGTTGCCGTGAAGAAGGATTACAATTTACGAAGACACTATGAAACTAAACATCAGAGCAGCTACATGTCCTGATAAATGTGTTATTTTTGCAAAGTGGCCCGGCCCTTCGTAGATTTTTCTGTATGTGGCCCTCAGTGAAAAAAGTTTGGGGACCCCTGCTCTACACCCTTGTAATGCAGTGTATTTCTTCTAAAATATCATAATTTTCAATTCAGTGCAAATAGCTCACAATGTAGATCCCCCCACCCCTAAAACAGCATACACAAACATAATTGGAACTTCCTTTTTTATTAAAAACCAAACCATAAAACATAGGCTATATAAAACAAATTAGTATTAAGGCTAAATTAAACTGTATGTTGTCGGCCAAAATGTTTTGGGAGTCGTTCATCCACGGCTTATTTCAGACTGTGTAGAGTGTACACTATACGCCTGTGTGCCAGAGGTTGATGGTTGCTGCAGCCGAGGCTTCAGTCGCCCTTCGTAGCGAAAATTAAAGTGAAAATGAATGACTTGCGGCTGCCACTAACATTCATGGAGGTTTTGGTGGGGGCGCAGGGTTATAAGGAGGACTTTTGCCAATGACAAGCTTTCTTTTCTGTTCTTTTTCCGCGTGGTCCCAGAGTCACAACACGGAAGCCTACTACAACTACTAGTGAAGGTCGCGCAGCTGAGCTAGGAAGTGCTAGGTTCCGGTTTCTGCTTCAAAATAAAAGTCAAAATTTACTTGACGTTTAGCCGTTTTGCCAGTTAAATGATTTTAAATGTGAAATTACGCTGTAGGACATGTTCCGTTTGAATTAACAGTAACTTCACTACGAGCCATCTGTATAGTTTGTGGTGTTTCAGTTGTTCTAACATTACTAGTTGATACAACAGCATGTGATAAGATCACAACGTTTGCTCGGCCATAGAAAGCGTTAATCGCTCGTTAAAAACATTGACGCCGTTAAAATGGGTTTGCGTTAACGCCGTTAATAACGCGTTAAACTGACAGCACTAATATACAGTGTAGTATGAAAGTTTGTGAACCCCTTGAGCCTTTTGGAATTTTATTCATTTTAACCATTATTAATTCATTTTGATCAATACCAGTATTTTTTATATGAAATAACAGATGTTTGTTTATCAATTCAAAATTGTTATTTTCCAGAAATCAACTGTTAAAACAGATAAAACAAATTATTTGACAAATGTTATATGTGCAAAAGTTTGTGAACCCTGAGCTGCATTGCTTAAGGTAAACACAATCAGGTGGGCCAAATCGAGTGATGAAATAGACCAATGTAATGAGAGATCTTTAGGGAAGAAATTGGGCGGCACTAGATAAAACAAAGATAAAACCAGGTCAGTTTAGGCCCACCAAACTGAACCCATACAGGTCAGACATGCTCAAAGGGGGAAAAATCTCAGAGGATCTCAGGAATAGAGTTTTGATGTTGCACATTTGTCTGGGGACAGCTATAAATTCATATAAAAAAGTTTGAGCTCGATCGGTCCACCGTGAGGCAAATCATCTACAAATGGAGAGCTTTAAGAGTGACTTAACATCTGCCTAGAAGTGGACTTCCTTCAACAATATCCTCAAGCGCCACAAGAAAAGGGATTTTTCAGGTAAAAGCCAAACCAAACATTACATCTGGAGATTTGCAGACCATTTGCCACCACCGTTCTTCACTTGGTAGAAGGTTCTCTTGGTGGTAGGTAGAGTTGCGTTTTTGCCCAAACATGGCGGTTTTGGTTGTGACCAAACAGTTACATTTTGGACAAATCTGTCCACAGAAAAGACTTCAGGTATCTCCAGGTGCTCTCTGGCAAAGTTGTGACAAGCACTTTTGTTCTTTTTTGAGAGTAGAGGCTTCTTCAGCAACCCTTCCTTGAAAGCCATGTTGACTTATTCTTATTCTTATTGTGGAACCATGCACATCTGTCCCAGATGCTGCAAGAGAGGTCTGCAAATCACTAGATGTGATGTTTGGGTTGGCTTTTAACTGAAAAATAACTTTTTTTTGTGGTGCTTATGGATATTTTTGAAGGAACTCTACTTCTAGGCAGATATTCAGTCACTCTTAAAGCTCTCCATTTGTAGATGATTTGCCTCACGGTGGACCGTTGGAGCTCTAACTTTTTTTAAATTAATTTATAGCTGTCCCCAGACAAATGTGCAGCATCACAACTCTATTCCTGAGATCCTCTGAGATTTTTTTTCACTTTTAGCATGTCTGACCTGTATGAGTTCACTTTGGTGAGCCTAAACTGACCTGGTTTGATCTCTGTTTTATCTAGTGCCGCCCAATTTCTTCCCTAAAGATCTCTCACTACATTGGTCCATTTCATCACTCAATTTGGCCCATCTGATTGTGTTTACCTGCTCCATTTAAGCAATGCAGCTCAGGGTTCACAAACTTTTGCAGATACAACATTTGTCAAATAATTAGTTTTATCTGTTTTAACAGTTGATTTCTGGAAAAGAAAAATGTTGAATTGATAAACAAACCTCTGTTATTTCATATAAAAAATACTGGTATTGATAAAAATTAATTAATAATGGTTAAAATAAATAAAATTCCAAAAGGCTCAAGGGGTTCACAAACTTTCACACAGCACTGTGTGTATATATATATATATATATATATTAGGGCTGTCAAAATTAACGCGTTAAGGCAGGGTGATTAATTTCTGGAATTAATGCGTTAATTTTTTTTAACGCATTTAACGCATGTGCAGAATGATCCGCCCCGTGCATCCCACCCGCTCTACACTACAGTCACTCTTAAGGTGCGAACACACTAGGCACTTTACACGCGTACAGACGCGTATGAAATCCGCCCCTTTTCCATAGGGAACCATTGGTTTACGCGCGTACATGGCGCGTAAATGCGTCACTCGCGCTAAAGCAACATTTTCACTCGCGCTAAAGGAACATGTTTACGCGCGTATATATTACGTGCGTATATATTACGCGCGTATAGCTACGCGAGGAGTTCAAAAAATTGAACTTTTGTTGCTCCTACGCGAGACGATTAGCCGCGTTGGCCAATCAGCGTTGAGCTTGACCCGCGACGTCACATACATTGGCAGGGTCGGAGAACAGTGTACTGTACACAGAGGCTGATGAGAGACACCGAGGAGAAAAATGTATTGCGGGCGGCCGGTGCTGTATGAAGCCGCTCGGGGTTAGAACACGTGGGGAAAGTAAACCAGGAGAATGGACTTCCTGGTTAATTCAGTGAATATGTGCGGCTGTGCTTTAGCCGATAAACAAAGTTAGCGCCGTATAGCATTAGTTAACTCACCCTGTTGTGTGCGGGCGGCTAGCGCCTCATATTATGAACCCAAACATGACGACTGTCCGCGGGACTTTCACGACAAGTAGAGCGAAGCACCGGTGTTGATCTACGCCAGCCACGGTCCCTTGTCACAGCCAGGTAGGGTAATTTTGGCTACTTGCCTTTATGTTGTGCCGCCGTGCACCGATGCTGCTGTAACTGTGTTTGTTATGTAGCTGCCGTGAATATGCAATGCTGTTTTAATGCTAGGCTATTTGTGCTGTTCAGTTTGTCTTTTGGCACAGTTGTTGGCCGTGTTGTTCTTGTTTTTGTGCGGACATGCACGCTGTTGTGTCGGGTCTGATCAGCCATGGTTGATAAGGGAAATACAATATCGGGAGGGAGACTAGGCACGTAACGTTACGCGCGTATAACCATTTTTGACACAAAATGATCAAGCAACATTTTAGCTGCGTTACGCACGTAAATCTTACGCGTGTAAAATTCCTAGTGTGTTCGCACCTTTACGCTGTGGCTGACCCAGGATCAGTAGCTGCGCACAGCCAAACATAGCAGCACGCTAGTCTATGTTTTAAACTACTAACCACGGACCTATAACTGCTGCTAACGGCCACGTCTGTGTCGGTCTGTGTCGTGGGCGGCAGTTGCTCTCGGAAGCAACAGGAGAAACATTCTGCTCCGTTCACGGGAGGAAACAAACGTCTGCAGTTTTCAGAGGTGTGTGTACGTGACAACAACGTCGGCTACACGCAAACAAACACACACACACACACACACACACACACACTGTAGCGGAGGGAACTAGTGGATGTATCGGTACCGCGCTGATCTGCTTGTATCACAGGTTTCACTTCAGAGGTGTCGGCCAGAACAGCACTTATGGCCAAAAACGTCAGACTATAAGCTTGAGACTAGGAGAGGAGGAGTAGGGTTTATCCGCTCTTTATTTTTCTTCTTTCACAGACACAGCAGCATAGATCGCAGGAAAAGAAACAATTGGGCTTAAACTCCGCTCGTGAGGAGACGTTACAACAGCTGTTGCGACCCGCAAATCGTGGCCGTTAATAACATGCATAAACTATAGCCTAATTTATAACAGCGATCGGCACTGCATGTAGGCTACTTACTCACTCACAGGGGAATTCACATAAACTCAAATAAACACGTTTCACATGTGGAATGATCGATTACTGCGGCAACGCTCACACATCCGACCGAGGGAGAAGAGAAAGGAAACTTACTAAACAGACTCTCCGGCCGACTGACGTCACGGCCCTAACTGACAGTTATCCACACTGAATAAAACACATCTTAACACACTGTAAAAAATATCAAACACTAACTTATGAACTTTGGGGCCTTTTCTACACATAGACACACGAACGAACTGCAATCAGGTTGTATTCAGGAATTCACAACAACAGCGGCGAATAGGCTACGTTATTTTTAAATGTCTCCGTTTGTGTGTGTGTGTGTGTGCGTGTGTGAGTGAGTGAGTGAGTGAGTGAGTGTGCGTATCTCCGTTTGTCTGTGTGTGTGTGTGTGTGTGTGTGTGTGTCTCCGTTTGTCTGTGTCTGTCGCCCTGCTCGGCTCAGTGGGTTTACTTTCCTGTTACTTCAAATTAAAAGCCAACTCACGTTTGTCCAGTGAAATCCTAATGTGAAGCCAGTGAAATGCTTTTAATGTGAAGCCGCAGCCTTAATGCTCTATTTGTTTAACAGTAACTTAACTGCTGCGCACTGATCTAAAGATAGTGTTTTTTAATATAGAAAGCCGTGTCTCTGGCATTACCGGTGGTGACACAAGTTTATTTTGCTAAAAAAAAACGGCACATTGTCCCGCACAAACATAGTCTTTGTCCCACATCTGGTGAATTGGGATCTGGTCACCCTACTTTGCAAACAGGACCCATACAGCGTATTTTCGCCGGTCAATTTGATCGCTACGTTATTTATGTTATGTTTACGTCTCGTAGTAGCGGTGTTTTTAAATATGGCGGGCATGAGGTTTGAGCTTTGAGTTGGTCTGGTTGGTCAGGATAATCCCTCCATGAAGGTAAGGATAACCCCGCCCCCTGCCCCTGGCGTAAAAGCAGTTCTTGATTTAGACCCTGCTCAATCCTGGTGTTTGAGTTGAACCGGTTTTTACAGGCCGGAGCCGGTTCTTTGGCGTTGTGAAACCAAAACACTGTCTCTAGCTCCGAACTAGCCCAGAACCGGCTCCGATTGTGCTGCGGTGTGAAAGGCCTAAGAGAGAGAGAGCAAAGCAAAGGCAGCCTGATCAGACAATAAACCAGTTGTAAATTATTAGTGTGCGCACTGTTGATTTTGCTTGCATCATGGGAATACGCGGTCTATAATGGATAAAATATTGACACAAAAGACTATCAATATTGGATCTTTGTATGGATTTATAAATCACCAAAAACATGCATGTTACGGGATGAATTAATAAGATGCTGTAAGGGTTACGATGGCACAGAGGACAGCTGATTTGGAACGGAACAACAGCTGTTCACTTCCACGGGGAAAAGGTAAGAACTCCAACTTTATTACCGTTCGAAAGTTATTAAAGCATCAACAAACTAGGCAGCATGCCGTCTCGGGTCACACACTCGGTTTCAGTGAGTGCATTGGGATTAGTGATGTTGGTTTTGATGGTGTGTTTTTTTAGAACGAGTATTTTGAATACTCGTTCGGAAAATACGAGTTTTCAAACCCTTATTACCTATTAACTAATGTTTTTTACAAGAACCTTAATATAAAGCGTTACCCCAGTATCAAAGTACAGGATATAATTTATGAAATCTTTTGAGCCTAACCTGTGACATACAGGTAACGATGCATGATTTATCAGTGCTGACTAATACTGAGCGTTCACTCCACCAAAATTCACGTACTTTGCAGAAAAGCTGTGATCCCTGACCCGGAATGCAATTTTAGAGAACACGGTTCCCTGGGCACCAGATTCACATTTCTCTCTTGTGAAAATACTTCAAAGACGATGATGGAATGAAGGGACGGAGAGGTGAATGAGATACAATAAAGATTCTAAGAGAAGCTCTTAGTTTATCACCCAGTTTGGTGCCTTGATGGAGAGATATTATGCAGTGGGAAAAGAGCTCTCGACCAATCAAGACTGCTCTCCTTTCTGTGTTGCTGCTCTCTCTACCCTCATCCCTATCCATTTAGTGATGGAGCACAGCCGGTAAAACCAGCAGGTCTCTTAAGCCACTTTTCGCCTAAAAGAGAATGGAAAAAGTAGCCTGTGAAGTAACTGGGACAAGTCTACATAAGTCATGCTTGGTGCTGGCGGAAACCGAAAGGAGATGAAGGGACCACAGTCAATCCACTCTCAGGGCTCTCAGGCATAGAGCCAGAAAAAGCACCAAAATCATTGTTTCCACTGAGTGGTGCGGCTCAGCCCTGCTTTTATTTGCGTTTCCATGGTCAAAGGTTGGGTAGAGCGACATAATAAGTAAGCTGAGCCGCTCCCATTTTTTGGACCCTTCTGCTGTCTGAAAGGGTCCAAAAAGTGTGGAGCTACACACTGCAGTCCGTTGATTGGTCGACAGGATTATTTCCGAGTTAAACTGCCATCTCCTCTGAAAGAGTGAAGAGTCTTGCGCTTAGTGAAAATTGTCGACGCACAGCTCTTTATTTATTGTGTGGCGTTTTTCCTCTTCATTGAGTAAATCAGCAATAGGCAATAGGAGAGGCTGGTTTGACCAGGCAAAAACAAGAGATGGCTGGCTTGACTACAGTATCGATGCTCTAACCCATATTCTGACCAGCTATCGCCGTCTGGCATAAAACCCGCCTACTGAAAGGGTAGTGTCGGAGTTGGAAACGCAAGCCAGGAATAGCGTAACTGAGCTGACTTGATCCAAGCAGCACTGAGCCAAGCCACACTGCTCAGTGGAAACGAGGCAAAAGAGAAATATCCATGAAATACACCAGAAAGTCTTTCAAAAATTATGAGTATTCCAATTCAACTTTAAAACCATTGGGATAAGTGGGCAAATGTACACATCTATACACATATGGTTGGATACTTTAAACTCAAGCAAGCAGTCTACAGAAAAATACACATCTCAGACACTAATAGGGTTTTTCCTGCATAAAGAATTTTTTGGCGCCCCCCAAAGAGGATTTATCCAGCGCCAAAGGAAAATCACTATCACAAAATGATAAAAAAAAATTGGTAAATTTAGCTATTTAAAACCTCTACAAATTCAGACCAATTTAAGTCATCCCTCTTGTAGGGCTGGGCGATAAATTGAAATTTGATTGCGATCACTATAATGGCTTCCCTCTATCATAAAAACTAAATCATCGTAATTAAACTATCATTGTTCAGCACACCGTGGCATACAGGCTTGTAAATGCAGCGAACCCTTCTTTCAGCCGTGCGCTCGTCTCAGTGGTGTAGTGGAGGGTATACGGAGTATACCCACTTATTTTTCAGGCGACATTGCGTATATACACTTCTAACGGCCGCGACTGCGGTCCACCTCCATTCGTTTCCACTCTTGTCAATGTGTGTGTACTTCCACTGTGTGTGTCTGTGTGTGTAAAATCAGCACAAAGACATGAACATAACAAACAGTGACGGTCCGGCAGACCGTAGCGGCAGTCAGCTGTCAGGACAGTGAACGCCCCCCCTACTCTCACTAAGCGGGGTGAAATTGGTTTTATATTCGACATTCGTCTATTTTCAGGGGTTGTTACCAAGCCCCAACCTCAGCGATTTTTACCGGCATCCAATAAGGAAGTGACCTACAACTGTAGTAACCAGAAAGTGCCACTGGGGGTGGCGCCAAGACGAGCAGTTTTTCTTTGACTCACTTGTTAGATAGGCCATTTTCAAAGTCTTATTAAACCTATTTACAGCCTGGGCCACAAAACCATTTTAGTCTGTATGTTTAGGTCACATCTCCATGACAACACTGAGGGGGGTGAATTTTTTTTTTGGCCCACGCTAGTTTTTATTCTTTTGGAGGTTAAAATGTATTGGCGCGATCTCTTGAGTGACAGCTCTCCGCCCGTTGTCCCTCACTTTGCCTCGGAGGTATACGTGAGCTATCTCCCTCCCCCCGACGTGACGTCGATTCCCCTTTTCGGCAAGAGGAGTGAGGCGGAGTAAAAATCTCACAAGATGGCGACGCACACAAACCAGGATTATTGGATGCCGTGTGAATAACTGAGGTCAGCCCGGATGCTACATCCATATTATTTACTATCTATGGTTGTTACTGTAATATCGTCACGAAAACGGCACCAATTTCCTCCAGAATGGTATTATTGTGTACAGAAAACCAAGACTGACATTTCACAGGCTTGATCAACTCACTAAAATCAGCGAGTCTCGCGAAAGATCAAAGAAACTGCGCCGAATATACTTCCTAGTGCCATATGGCAGCGGACTGCTTAGGGACCGTCGCAAAAGTGCAACGTCTTTTTTTTCTATTCTTAATAACTCACTGGAAATTCATCCTATCAACACCAAACCACTTATGTTGTGTTTATGAACTAATTTTGTAGTTCCCACAACCCTTTGTTTTAAAGAAAAACCTTCAAATGTATTTTTAAAAAGGGAAAAGTATTCAGTGTGTAGGCTATATTGCATCCATATTTAAAGCTCTTTTTTAATAGCTCACTGGTTTTTATAGTTATCAACACCAAACCAACTCTGATGTGTTCATGAACTCACTGTGGAGTTCCCACAACCCTTTATTTTCAAAAGAAAACTTTAAAAAATGTTTTAACAGGTAAAAGTATTCAGTGCATATCTTGAATCCATATTTAAGTATTTTTTTTAATAGCTCACTGGGTTTTATATATATCAACACCAAACCAACTCTGATGTGTTGATGAACTCATTTTGTAGTTCCCACAACCCTTTGTTTTAAAGAAAAACCTTTTAATTTTATTTTAAAGGCAAAAATCAGCTTTCTTTCTGTTTGTTAAAAATAAACTAATCTCTGACTAAAACACAATTTTTGCCTCATCTTGAATATATCTTATATTCATGCATTAGGCCTGTGTTGGACCACTACTCGCGAGGTGCTGTGAGGCAGCGCAATGTAGGACCGGCAAAAGCGGCTGCGCGCGCAGTACAACTTAGAGTATACCCACTTCTCCAGGCACCACTACACCACTGGCTCGGCCCCTCCCTCACCTGTTAGTTGAGCTTTCAGCTTACAGTGCCGAGTAGGAGGGAGACGGTGTGTAGGCTATTGCCGGGTGTTTCGAAAAACTTCTTTGGTCGAGAAGAAAGCTAAAACAGACTAAAATAATGTGCAAGATATGTCAAGTCACTGCGACCGTGCCAGTGAGAGAAAAAAGGGCATATGCGACCATGTCTGCACCTCAAAACTTTACTATCAATTAGTGTACTCACTTTAAGTCTGTATCATAGTGGTCTATGACCAAGTAATAAAGGAATAAAAAACACAGGAAGTTTAAAGCTCCTTGACTCCTGCCACCACAATCATCAATAAAGAACACTGTACAATGCAACTTGCCTATCCAGCCAGCTCCATGAGCCATAAATAAATTATGCCCTCACATTCCTGCTAGCAACGGTTTATTTTATTTTTTATATATTTATTTAATTCAATTATTATGAATATTTAACTTATTTATTTGCATTTTCCTTGTTTTCAGTTCAATTAGGAAATGTTTAAAGTCCAAAGTCATGGTGTTAATAGAAACAACCTTGTTAAAAGTTAAATACATGCACGATGTTCTTAAATCAATGAATATTTTTCTTTAATAATCGTGAATACACAATGTCAATCAAAATAATCATGATTAGGATTTTTGTCTTAATCGAGCAGCCCAACCTTGCAATTTTCATGGTTTAGATCAATTATAAACAATAAAATTATTTAACAGATAATCTGTATGAACATTTTGACTTCATATCTACAGGTTGTTTATTGTGATTTTGTGGAAACTTAGTGAGCTCCATGGTAACGCAGTGATTGACAGGCTGACTGAAAACCTCTTTATCTGGACAGAAACTCCGTTCCCAACCCCACATAAAATCCACAAATGTTTTGCCTTTACTGTTGCACAGTCGCGACCCCAAATAAGTCGGTCAGCGTACTGACCCCCCAAAGGCCCATCCTGAGCCAGGAAAAACCCTGAAGTAAGGAAACTTCATATGGTAAGAGCTTCTTGGAAGCTTGAGCAGTCATTCAGGCATTATAGCCTGGCTTTTAACTGCTAAACTTCAAGTAGCAGCACAGTGATGTTTAAGTCACACAGTGACGGTCTTAATGGCTTGTAAGAGTCACACTGACACTTCTGGCGACCGGGCTTAATATTAAAAAGAAATAGTATCTGTTAGGATGCAATAAACTCCACCATGTCTTTCCTGTCATTATAAAGCAGTTTTACTCACACAGATAAAATACAAGCAACCCTGTTCCAACAGCATACCCTAAAAAAAAAGCTAAGTAATGACTAGTACAGTGCAGGGAAAATTGCCAAGAACAGCCCCTTAAGTTACAATGGCACTATGAGTAATCAAGTTCCCAAGCAATTTTCATTACCCAGAGAGCACTCTGCTTTATTGAAATTCAGGGTGAGGGAGGTTGCAAGCATACAAAAAAGGATTTATTGATCGCACTTAATGCAATAAGCATGCAGGATCCATCTCAACAATTTCATTACATTTTTCTTGAGTCATGCTGTGGGTGCTTGGAAGGGGATGAGGAGCAGAGGGCCAGGGAACTTTGCAGGACAATCTTTTACAAAGGACGGTAGGACAAGCTTCACACTTAAATCCTTACTTCAACAGTGGAAATATGAAGGTGTATTGAACTATGAGATCCTATGTAGTATAAATGTGCAAAAATGAGAGTGTTTTATGGTCTCACTGTCTAACCCTACATTTTCCCACGTGTGACATCACACATGGTATCAGTGGTTGGTATCAGGGTTATATTGGAATTGGCACGGTAAATTTAAACTTTGGGCAATAGATTGAACGAGAAGGGAAAGAAAATATCGTCATACTTCAACTATTGACAAATGTTTGTCCCTGGCATGAAAGACAGAAATAAATACACAAATCCAGAGTGTGAAGAGGCACATGATAAGTTCTCTAGGCTGCTGACAGACAGCCATGTGTTCCAGCTGTTCTGTCCTCCTCCTCCACCCCCCAACGAGAAACCACTAACCAGACGACCCCACTGACACCTCTGTCAACTCCTATTCCAACCTTCCCAACTGCTTCCACCAACCCCCTCCATCCATCCAACCTGCTAGCCCCCGTGCTGACCTTTTTACGTATTGGGTCAGGGCAATAAATACTGTGCTGCTCTCCAGAAGTGTGTTGACTTCAATTCACCCCCTGACATCTGTGCAAAGACTGAGGAGGAGCCTGATGCTACTGTTGAAACAGTGGTGACTTGAGCAAATTAAGAAAATCTGCATGAAAAAGTACAGACAATGATTTGACCCTTTTTTGAAAGGATACCTAGGGGCCTATAATGGGTGGTCACGTTGGATCACGTGGGAAGAATTTAGAACATTCCAGAAACCCTGTGGCAAGGGGGCATTACTTTTGTATCGTGTCATGATTCAAGGGGGTGTAAGAACCTGATAGGGGAGAGTGGCCTAAGTTCTGCCACTTTTTACTCAAAGTGACTTTAAAGTGAGGCCTTGACAGTAAAGTATCCAACTCTCATATGTACATATATTTCAGGGTGTTTGTGCATCCCTGGCAATAAAAACTTTGGATCTGGAATAAACTGTTGAAGAAATATAGCTTTCGGGAAAAAAGGTGTCTTGCCCCCGGTGTGGTGTAAGGGCCCACTCACACTAGGGCCGTTTGCCTGTTCCGTGCTGCAGGAAGATTCACCACGATTCCCACCCCTCCCCGCTCCCCCCGCTGGCCCGTGGTCACACTGCTCGTGGCCTGGGCACGATTGCACCTTACCTACGTCACCGTGCGCGTTTAGGATTCGGAGCGTAGTCTACTTGTAGGCTATACGACTGTTTGTGAATATTTTCATCCGGACAAATTTGCATCAAATATTCCACTTCCAAATTAGAGCAACGAGAATCCTTAATCTATTGTTTTTTTTTTTTTTTAAATGTAGCCTTGACGTAATAGGTCGCGATGGACAGTCTCATATTTGTGCAGCACGCTGTTTATTATTAATATAACGGCCCGTCATCAGACCATACGTACCGGATGGTTTTATACACATCGATCGCTCCATCAAGTAATCCAAGTCAGAACTTTTTGTATGGGCAGAGATCGTTTTTTTAAGTGTCTTTATAAAGTTTCTTGTTAAACCTTAGTGCAGGCTACTGTTTCCTTATCACCGGGCCGCAGAGTCCCGTTGTGTGTTGTTTTGTGTTCTCCACCGCCATGCGTAAAGACAGTATTATGACAGCTGACGAGAGGAAAAAGAAAAAAATCATCTGACGAACGTGAGTAAACACGAAAACCTTTTTGCTTTGCTTTCTGCGCTCACCTATTTAGCTCTCTCCCTCTTTTATTAGCCCACACCTAGGCCTACACACACGTTAATTCTCACACATTTTATGTAGCTACAGTCCAAGTGGTGGGCAATTCTGGTGCCGACTAGAAAGGCAGCGGACGTTAACGGACAATGCATCCTTAATAAATTCACGTCAGGAACGCCGCCTGTGCGCTTGCTTGTGCGCTTCCTTGTGCGCGTGTCATCTCATTAGCATCTGTACTTTGGCCACGGCACACCTCTCCCAAGTGTGCCGTGGCCAAGGGGCTGTTCCGTGCTGGAATACGGATGACGTGGTCACACTAGCCAAACGTTCTAGACTTTAGTATGCAAATTAGCTCGGGCACAGGGCCGCGGCCCTAGTGTGAGTGGCCCCTAAATTGTGCCGTTGGAGAGAATACCATGGGGTAAATTGTGCCATTGATATATATCTCATAAACTGTAATGCAAGACAAATCCATTAGACAATCACTTATTTAAGGTGTATTTAAAGTAAATATTTTACAAAGATTGAAGACAATGTTCTTAAACGGTGCAAACTGTTATAAATGTGCTTTTATAAATACATTTGACTTACTTACTTATAACTCACCCCAGGCCCTCTGGCACAAATCACCCCAACCCCAGAATTTTGGATAATAAGCATGATGCAGCAGTTTAGGGCTGACATTGTGCTCACTATATAGACACAAAGTGTAGCATACTAAAGCACTAAATCATGTGTCAAATGTTTTCAAACGTGTTTATAATTGTTCAGACACAATAATCAAAAAACCTTGATCATGGAAATTTTACTTTGAAAGGCAAAAAACTGTTTTTTGAGCTTAAATGTGCTCATATCTTATTCCATGTTTCTCCCTTCTTTACAGGATGAGTTAAATGGATGGCTCTTCTTAAATATGTAGTCACATTTCTAATTTCTTCTATGGTTTTCTAGAAACAAGGGGTGCCACAACTTCCCCACCGGCACAACTTAGGCCACTCTCCCCTACTAAGTATTTAAATTTTCAAATTCAAGAGCTCAAAACAATAGTTGTGGGCCTTTTTCCAAGCTGTCCTGTAACAAAATACAATTAACAAATAACAATTTGCCTCTCAGGGCTCAGCACACAACTGCATACAAATGGATTGTTCAATGCCTCCCTTTACACTCTACATTTTTGTTCTGTTGTTCGAGAGAGATCTGTTGGGATGTAATAATATAAGGAGCCCTTTATTATATGCTTGACTTTCATGAAGCTTAATGCAAAGGACAGTCATGTAATATTCATTCTTGCCCTTGTCTCAGGTTATTCTTCATTGACTCCTCTGGTTTCACTGCAGATGCTCTGCACTTAGCCTTTGTCGTATTCATCAACCTTGATTGGGCTGCCAGAAGCATATTGACCTGTGCTTGACACTCTCAAGATGTATGTGCTGCTGAGTGAAATGAATGGAGGGACGGTGTGGGTTGATTTTAGTGAGATGGATGGACACCTTTCATTTGGACATTAAGCACACAGTCAATGGGTTTGTTCTATTCTCTCCCTGGCTAATGCAGTGCTGTTTTGTTTGAGTTACAGTGGAGTTATGAAAGAAGTACAATCATCTCTAGATCATGTCACAGTAGGCCGGGCTTATTGCGCAGCAAGTGTAAAGCCTTTTGATGTTTGATATGTTATCTTGTACAAAATCACAGCTATGTTTACGTTGCAGAAGGGAGGGATTACTACCAAGATCTAAGTCAAAAAAATATCAGGCTTTCTAGACAAAATATTGTTTTTAGAAGTAATGACTTTGCAAATTCAGTGTTTACAAAAGTTCAGTGTTTTGATTAAAACATTTTAAATAGAAAATAAATTGTGGCATTCCAAATGTTCACGGAACGTGTGCTATTATACAGTTTTTTGGATTTTCCACAAAGGGGCGCTGTTATTAAGCTCCGACTGAAAAAAGTTTGAGAGGCCACGCCCCTCACACCGTAAATCCGATTGACTTGAAATTTCTCACACAGATGTATTTTAGGGTGCTCTACAATAAAAGTCAACCTGGAAATATGTTCCGCTAATTAGCATAATCTGAATAACAGGTTTTTAACCACAACTTTCTTAAATTTTACTGTATCAACACCAAATTTCTCACGAAGCCTCGGGGGACTAAAATGCACATGACCGTAAAAGATTAGTAGGATAGCTTGAAGAACATGGCCACCATTGACCAAAACGTTTACGCAGGGGCGGGGCTTATTAGCAAATTGGCCATAACTCATTTATCATCATAAAACTTGCTGATTATGTGCAGAAGACATGTGATAGCACGTCCCCCAATGCGTGTCGAGTAAAACCCATATGGGGCTCCACAAATGCGAAAACCATAATAAAAAAATGCAATGTTTGACAGGCCATGCCCCTCGCCCCTGACTCTGTTTGACTTGAAATTTCTTACACATGTACAGCTCATGGTGCGCCACAGTTAGGCCCCATAGGTCTCAGCCATGATTTTTTTTCCCCTAAAGCTGGGTTTACACTAAAGGACTTTTAAAATACTTTGAAAAGACTGAAGACTGACACCCTCTCACATCTAAAGAAAATCAACTTACACCTGAAGACGATTTTGAAAAGACAGGGGGTTTCATATTGCAAGACTACAACTAGATTCCTTTTGAAATTAATATCTTTTCCAATCCAGCTACGGGGGATTAAAAGTGATTTCAGTGAAATAAAAAGTTTTTTTTTAGCAGGTAAAATGGACTGGGTGTATAAACAACTATATGCCCTTATCACGTAGGCTTTGTGTCATGCATGATCACATTAAAAACTGCAAAACCCATTGTGATTATATTTAATAAAAAAAAAAGTTAATTCAATATTCCGAGCGGGGGACATCCTGTAGTTATTTGACCAAATGTATATGCTGATATCGTCCCCAAATAACTCTCACTCCTAACCCTGTATTTGAGGGTAAAGTGTTAAGGTTGCGCATGACAGCCTGGTTCTCCAGCCGAGGCTTCTACGTGAAAGTGTCCGGAAAAAGTTCCTCACAGCTGGACACAGGTCGCGACTAATGCCGCTCCTCCTGCGTCGTGTCTGGTGCTGGAGAGAGTGTGACAGTGTTCACGTCATTTCGCTTGAGCCAACCCCTGAAGACTAACGATAATATCAAACCTGTTTGATAATGTCGGAACGTCAAGACGTGGAGAAGACTGGCTGAAATCAGGTCGGAAGACCACCATACACCAAACGACTGAGATTACGGGCACGCGCCACAACTCCAGCAAGACTCCCTTGATTTTAGTCCGACATTGAAAGATTGTCTGCGACTGTCAAATCGCGTGAAAAGTCGTGTAGTGTAAGCCCAGCATAATTTGCATGACCTGAAATACAGTCAAGTGACAACTACTTTATGGATTTCCAACCTATCATCACCAAATTGTGTACACAGCCTTAAGGCACCGACATACACATGTGTATAAAGTTTTTGTGAGATAGCTAAAAAAACATGGCCACCATTGACCAAAACGTCTTCGCAAGAGCGTCATTTTGTTGCTGATTTGCTACGACGGGGGGGGTGCCGAGGATGTGGGGCTCACTGGATATTTTTTATTTTTCTGACAATTCTCTGTAAACCCTAGAGATGGCTGCGCGTGAAAATCCCAGTAGATCAGCAGTTTCTGAAATACTCAAACCAGCCCGTCTGGCACCATCAACCATGCCACGTTCAAAGTCACTTAAAGCCCCTTTCTTCCCCATTCTGATGCTTGGTTTGACCTCGTCCTCGCCCGTGGGATTTCTGTAATGGACCTAAATGTTTCTCCTGTCACTTCTGTAGTATCTGACCATTTTCTTATTTCTTTCGAGGTTGCCCTGGATTGCCCGAGCGCGGACGATGGAGCAGTGGTAACCACTCGCCATATCGGTGCGTCAACTGTAACAACCTTACTGGATCAACTTCCCACGGTCCTGGCCTCCTTAGCACCGGTGACCGAATCTGTCGATAGTCTGACAACTTCGCTGAACTCAACCCTGTCGACCCTCCTGGATTCTGTGGCACCTCTCTCTACAAAAACCAGACGGACGATGAGGGCTTCTCCCTGGTTTACTGACCACACTCGAGCTCTGAAAAAGGACTGCAGGAGATTCGAACAAAGATGGAGAAAATCAAAACAAGAGTCCACCTACCGGCCTTGGAGAGATAGCGTCTCAATCTACAAACGTGCTCTGAATGTAGCAAATAAGGGCTATTACTCTTCTCTTATTAATAGGAATAAGAGTAATCCAAAATTTCTATTTGACACTGTTGCCAAACTTACAAAAAAAACGCAATCATCAAATCACTCAATCCACACTGCGCAAAATTTTATTGACTATTTTGATAGTAAAATTACCAATATTAGAAACCAAATCAGTTATTTCGGTACAATGAACTGCATGATAGCTGAGTGTAAGCGTAATATCGGTTTACTTAATAACTTTGAGCCTGTTGCGTATGAAGAACTCAAAACCAACGACCTGCCTTCTTGATCCCTTGCCTGCCAAATTGTTCAAAGAACTCTGGCAAACCCTGGGTCCTACAATACATGATGTTGTCAACCTTTCATTAATGACTGGTACTGTTCCCACTTCCTATAAGGCTGCTGTGGTGAAACCCCTTCTCAAGAAACCCAATTTGGATCCTGATGATCTGAGTAATTATCGCCCAGTGTCAAATTTGCCTTTTTTATCAAAAATACTAGAATGTGTAGTCAGGGCCGCTGCTAAGCTTTTGGGTGCCCTAAGCTTAAATTGTCAGTTTTTTACCTTTTTAAAGTAAAATGCATCAATCTGGTGCACTTTGAGAGGAAATTTTAGAGGCTATATCAACTCCTGAGATGCAGAAGGAACATTATTTTTCAGATTTTTCTTAAACAGGCAGCACTCCTTACTCTGCAACTGTAAAAACAGTACAGTAGATTGGTCTGCAGATCCATGTTCTATGATAGAGGGGCCCATTTCAACAGATAAAGGGTGGATAGCTACTTTTTATGAACAATTTAGAATTCACTCATAGAAAGCTTATTTGTGTATGTGTGAGGGGGCCTTCAAGGCCCCTCATGGAGCCCCTTACACAGAGCTAGTAATGCTGTTGTTTTTAACTTGCCTTTGTATTTCTCCCTAGTTGAGGGGCCCATGATGATTTCTATCTTGTTACATTCTGATGAGTATACTTATATTTAGGCTATTCCTTTTTGGACCCTGTTATTGACATCAGTGACAGAGCTCTTTGACTATGCAACATGAAAAGTTACTATCAGTATCTCTGGCTACGGGCCCCTGGGCCTGTGCCTGGTATGCCTGTGCAGTACTCCACCCCTGGATAGGTTGCACAATTAAGACAAAACAACAATGGGCCTGTTCATAACTAATTTATATATTTTTTGTAATGTAATGATCATCATGAAGTTTTTTTAAAAACCTCAATGTTGGGGGGCCCCCGGATCATATATTTTTCCTTTTTCATAAAAAAAAAATAATAATTATAAAAAAATGTTTTGGGGGGCCCCCCAGGAACTTGGTGCCCTACGCACTCTGCATACCCTGCGTATAGGGAGCGGCGGCCCTGCGTGTAGTGGCGCAACAGCTCTCGGATCACTTGACTAGTAATCAACTTTTTGAACCGTTTCAGTCTGCCTATAGGGCACGTCACTCGACTGAAACCGCGCTCACTAAAGTAGTTAATGATACTCTGTTGATGATGGATTCCAATACGGCCTCGGTGCTTCTATTGTTGGACCTCAGTGCAGCAGTTGACACAATCGACCATGACATACTCCTGGATCGGCTGGAAAACCTGTTTGGCTTTACAGGGCCGGCCCACGATTGGCTGAAATCATACCTATCCGGTAGAACTCAATGTGTCTCCTACAACAACAGTACATCCATATTCACTGACGTGAAATACGGACTACCTCAAGGGTCTGTTCTTGGACCTCTGCTTTTCTCTTTGTATATTTCTCCGATTGGTCAAATTATTCGTAGCTTCGGGGTCAATTTTCACTGCTATGCGGACGATACTCAGCTCTATGTCCCGGTCAAAGTTAATGATGTTACTCAAATCGCTAATTTAGAGGCCTGCCTATCCGCTGTTAAAAGCTGGATGTCGCAAAACTTTCTGCTCTTAAATTCAGAAAAAACTGAATTGTTATTAATCGGTCCCGCACACGTTAGACATCAGCTTGAGGAACTGACAATTAATTCCGACAATTGCGTTATCTCTGAAAGCTTAACAGCAAGAAATCTTGGTGTTAAGTTCGACTCCAACCTGTCCTTTGATCAACACGTCAAAGAGATTACCAAAACTGCGTTTTTTCACTTACAGAACCAGAGCCGGCCCGAGGCATAAGCGAACTAAGCGGCCGCTTAGGGCCCCCGACTGCCTGGGGGGCCCCCTAAAAAAAAAAAAAAAAAAAATTTTTTTTTTTTCTATATTAACATCATATTATGCAAATGTGAGTTATCATACAAAAAAAGGAATACAATGTTTTGGTCTAGATAATTAATAGCCTAAAAATGTAATCAGTTAATCTGGGAGGAAATCCGAAATTATCTGATCATGTCACGTTCACATCCATGCACAGTGTGTATTGAGTTTATTTAAAAACAATTGGAAATGGGGCTGCCCTCAGTTGCCCATGCACTGTGTATAGTCTATACAGCCTATTTCAGCCTTGTCTGTGGAAAAAAAGATACAGTAGCTGGACAACAGAGTTCTTCTGCTTCGTTCCTCACACTGCATTTAAATGCATTCACTATATTACAGAGAAATATGTCCCGTAAAAGAAAAAGAGCTCCAAGCCCAACCCAGAGGACCCTCCATAATATTTTATTTTATATTAATATTTTTATGGAAAATCCATGTGTCCTTCTTCAATAGCTTCTAACTCATCTGACCCAGTGTCTCCAAAGTATTTGTTCACACAAAATTTCTCAGATTTAGCCTCTTAATTTTCCTCTCAAAGTGCACCAGATTCATGCATTTCACTTTAAAAAGGTTAAAAAAATCTCCCGGGGGGGCATACCCCCGGACCCCCCTAGAAGGGTCTGAATCTCGGCTGTCTAATATTTTCACACAGCCGCACAGTGGAGGCACTAGCGGAAAACACTGGGTGTGTGAATGATATTTAACAAAGATCTATAGTTTCAGCAGCGCTAACATTGGAGAGGGGCCCCCTAATCATATTTCGCTTAGGGCCCCCTGAAGGCTTGGGCCGGCTCTGTACAGAACATATCAAAAATACGATCCAGTCTGTCCATGGCTGATGCGGAAATATTAATAGATGCCTTCGTATCTTCTCGGCTTGACTATTGTAACGTACTACTGTCTGGGTTGCCCAGGGCAAGTACTCAAAGCTTACAAAAGGTACAAAATGCTGCGGCGAGGCTTTTGACCAGAACTAGAAAATACGACCACATCACCCCTGTTCTTGCGTCGCTCCACTGGCTTCCGGTTCATGTCAGATCCGACTTTAAGGTGCTGCTATTGACCTATAAGGCATTAAATGGACCTTCATATTTGCCTGACCTAGTTGCGCGATATGCCCCATCACGGGCACTACGGTCTACGACTGCAGAGCTCCTGTCTGTCCCCAGAGTTAAGAAAGCTGCCGGCAGCAGGGCTTTCTCGTATCGAGCTCCTTCGTTATGGAACACACTCCCGATAGAGATCAGACAATCTGAGTCTATCGAAGTGTTTAAGTCTAAACTTAAGACTTATCTCTTTGAATTAACCTTTGGTTAGCGCTCGTCCACCTCTCTGCTGGCGCGGGGTCGGTGGCGGGTCACCCGGTCTGGGGTCGGTTCTCTGGCCTCTGCTGGGGGAGAGTTTGCTCTGGGGTAGGTGCCGGTCTGTGGCTGTTCCGGTGGGCTGCCCTGGCCGCTCGGGCAGGGGCAAATTGGCGTCTGACCGTGGGCGCCGCTGCTGGGGGGTGGGATCATGCCTTGCCTCCGGACATGCGGTCGCGGCGGCCTGCGGGGCTTGGCTGGGTGGGTCTTGTCGGCTGATGGGGTTGGGCCGGGGGCGGGGCACTGTGGCGGCGGCGCTGCCTGCCGCTGTCATTGGTGTGATCTGGGCTGGGGGTGGCCGGGGGGGTGGTGGTGCTGGGGTGCGTGCTCAGGCGTCTGCAGTGGCGCCGTGCTATTGCCTGACTGGACCGTTGGGTGGGGTGGAAATGGGGCATCGGGTGCAGATTGTGTAATTGTTGCACTGGTAGGTGGGCACTGCGATGTTTTTAATCGTTTAGACGCGGGTTGCTTTTGACCGCCTCGGGAGAACTGCGGATAGATTGTCCTGGGGCGGTTAGAAGCAATCTATGCAATTTGCGTTTTTAAACTGTTTTAATCATTTATCCCTGCCTGGCGGTCCGCTCTGTGGAGACTGTGTTTGTACTCCTACGGCCGGTCCTGGCTCTGGGTGTGCCGATGGTGGCGGCGGATGCGTCGCGCCCTTTGTGCTAGGCGTCCCTGGCATTGCCTCATGGGCTGGGCATGGCCGGTCCGGCGGGCCTGAGTGGGCTGTACGGTCTGCCCCTCCGGTGGTTTCGGCTGTGGTTGCTCCTCGTGGCAGCGGTGCATTTGGCTATTTTCCCTATTCTATACTGTCTATTCTCTATCTATGGCCCCGGTCCTCCTCGGGACTAGTGCCGCACTGGGGCGTCCTCTCTGGGGGCGGGGTGCTGGGGGGCAGGCTCTGGGTCTGGGTCCGATTGTGTGCCGGTGGGGAACGGTAGAGTGTAAATCAATGTAAATTAATGTTAATTGTGTTCATGTTGTTTAACATTGTTTATAGCGTTATCAATAACAGCCTGAGGAGCTGTCTCGGTTTGTCTGGGCCTGAGTACCGGTTGTCCTCCCACTGAAAAATTGTCCTGCCGGCGCAAATTGCATAGCTGATACCATTTCTCTAACATTTGTTCTCCTCTGTCTATCTTCCATGATTGGCTGAGCGATGCCCCGGGGGTTCTCTCCCTCTGTCTACCAGGCACTCTCCATGCTACTCGACTGACTCCAAGTTCTGTGCGGAATCAGCTGTCCTAGGAACAGATGCTCCCCGCCTGCTATTGCCTCACATCAGCACTGATTCACCGTCCATCAGGATGGTACTCTTTCTACTCGCTTGCTTGTTCAATCTTTAAATTCATTGTTGCTTTGCTCATTGGTTGCCTGTCTGTCCTCTTCCAGTTTTCCCTGGTTGTGACGAGACGGTGTGGATCTGGTCCCCCCTCTGGCAATATCTGAGAATGGATCATCAACGCGGAAGATGTTGCAGTGGTTAAGGATGCCACCTGGAGACGTGGGATGTAATCCCGGCGCTGGAAACCTTAGTTTTCCCTGGTGGAGACGAGACGGTGTGGAGCTTCTGGCAGCATCTGAAGTCTTCCTGCACCCACACTATTCGCACTTTACTTTAGTATTACCATGTAAACATCTGGTCAATGACTCCCTGAGATTTCTTCAAATTTTTTAATCCCGGTAAAGGGTTTTTACTGGGAGTTTTTTCTCAGCCGAGCTAAGGGTGTAAGGGCAGGGTGTCATATTGTATCATATTGTATGGAATGTAAAGCCCACTGAGACAAATGTATTTGTGATTTTGGGCTATACAAATATACAAACTGATTTGAGTTGTCTTGACCACACCGCATTGAGTTGCGGCAATGTGATTGGCTATGGGTTAACAAAAAGATTAACAGTTGTACCTAATAAGGTTGCCGGTGAGTGCATATCGTCTATCTGTTGCCCTATAGTGATGGGTAGGTTTCATTCCATCTCCAGATACCATTCATAGAGTTGAAAAAAAAAAATTCTTGCCTACTAAAAATGCACACCATTAAACATAAAAAATGTTGTATGTTTTCACTGTACCCATTATCTTGTGAAAATGTACTTATATAGCGCTTTTCTAGTCAGACTTGACCACTTAAAGCACTTTACACTTCTGTCGCATTCAACCCATTCACACACTGTTGGCAGAGGCTGCTGCCCATCAGATATTCTAAAACCTTGTTAACACTATCGGCAGAATCTTCTTTTTCATTTCATGGTGTTTTAACTGGTGTAGGGTGTCAGCTATAGCCCCTTTTACACAGAGATTGCGGCATATTGACAAAAACAACATTACGCCAATATGCCGACTTTGTTTATTTACAGGACCAAGCAAATCCGGCATGCTGACGCATCAGTGTACCATTTACACAGCGTTCCACATCCCGGAATGAAAGAGGGGGGCCTGTGACGGAAAAGCGTAAGCAGCGTCAGGTATAGCGCCGCGCCGGTCAGCTGCTTTTTCTAAACAACAATGGCGGGTAAATTGAGAGCAGAAGCTCTGTTGCTGGCAGTCAGAGGGCCGTCCTTTACTGACCCTGTGATGTGGCGGTTGATATCTGCTTTCTACTACTTAAAATATGTGAGTTTGTGTGGTAGGCTATGTCTGCTACTGGATGTCAGAATGTCGTCTTCCGACTGCTAACATTGTTTAGGTCACACTTTTAGAATGTACTGTATGTAACGTCACACTCGCCACACGTGCCCCTGTTCCGCAACAACAGGCGGACACATTTAGACAGAGAGGCGCAACAGATTGTGTCGGCAATTTTACTAGCTCAGAGGTAGTTAAATCCCCTGAACGGTCTGTTGCGCCTGTTGTACCCTATTCCGCAATGGAGCCATTTACACAGCAGGGCGAGGGGCAAAAAGGTCAGCATTTTGCCAGCTTTCACTGGCTGTGTAGAAGGGGCTTATGACTCGGCATATTTCTGCTTTACACCTGACATGTTCCTTAACAGGGTATCTGCAGGTTTCAGCATGTCCACTAATAGGGGCGGGATATTCAAATTACGATTGTTTTCAGCTGCCACATTTATCAACGCTGATCTGGCGTGCTGAGATTGGCGAGATACGACCGTTTGATGAATCACACGTGAAACCTGGCATAGGGTGATTTCTGCACAATTTTCAACGCAAGTTTGATAAATGAGGCCCATTGTCTATGTATAATCAGTTTTCTTCAATAGAAATTTACAAACTGTGTTTTTTTTAAAAAACACTTCTTTTTAACATCGATAACTAGAAAGGTCCCAATACAAAACGTTTTTGTACTTGCAAACTGATGGGAACCAACTTTTCAACTTGTGGTATCTGCTTATTGGACTGGATTTTTTTTCTGTAACTAACCCTTATTAGTGAGTGTGTGTGTGTGTGTGTGTGTGTGTGTGTGTGTGTGTGTGTGTGTGTGTGTGTGTGTGTAACTAACCCTTATTAGTGTGTGTGTGTGTGTGTGTGTGTCTGACCTATGGTTCCCAGGGACTAAGAGTGTACCTGACCCAAGGCCCCAAGCCTCCCCACCCTCCACACCACTTCAAGGCTGTCACCTTTGACCTCTAGCAGTGAGAACTTGCATGGCTCTGTGATCTTGCTTCTGTCCCTCTCGTTTCCTAACCTCCCTCTCTTTCTATGCTGAGAAAGTATGTGCCCGTACCAGCATGTGCAGACTTACCAAAATCCTCTGTTGAAGCATCTAATCAGAGAGGGAGATTTATATCTATGAACTTGGTCAAAAAACGTATCACTGTAGTATACGTAGTGTTACGTTGACTTCAAAGTAACATCACCCACCCAAATTGGGTCAAGTTGGGATGGACAGTAGACAAGTATTCACACATACAGAAAACATTCACACCCCTACCCTATGCATTATTCAGAATACACCTCCCTTCCCTTTACACACAGAGAAGAGAGTCTCATCAGAGCAGCGCTGAGTCTCTTTGAAACTCAATGAGATAAGAGGGTTCATCAAACAAAGACTTTTACAGTAAAACAGAGGCGTAATTGAAATTGGGGTCAGATTGAGAGGCTTGTGTGGAATTGCCTGGACGATCTCCCCTATACTTATTAACTCATCTTCTTGGATGACTGAAAAACAGTTACTTGCTGCTCAGTATTGCACGGCCAGACCAAACTACAGCTAGTAGTATGGTCTGGAAGAACACGTTATCATTTTGGGGTTTGGGGGGAAAAATGGGCTGGTCTTTTTTTTTTTTTCTTTAAACCAATCACTATCGTCTTGGGCGGCGCTAAGCCTAGGAAGCCGCAATGTGTCCTTTCAAAATAGTGCAATTTGATGCCGACCATGTGGACCTATTATTAGAAGATGCCGACCAACACCGTTAATGACGTGTGTGTGTGTGTGTGTATGTGTGCAGCAACATTATGAGCTGGATACTATCAAACTGTATCAAACACACGCTCGCACTTTCTGTTGTCTCCCGTTCTGAACGGAGCATCAATGGTAAGCTACAGCGGGGAAGAGGAAGGGGAGGTATTAGACAATGCTCCTGGCTCCATTTTGCGGAAGCGCGATCCTAATTGTCAATATCCGGCCAGCCAGATTACTTGTTACTTTGATAACTTTGTTTCCATTCAAACAATGTGTGATGTCGTGAACAGCTCCTTTACATGTTTATCACCCAATTGCAGAACTTTTATCTGTGTACTTTAAAAAGAAAAAAAAGAGTTTTACGTTTAATAAAGTTTCTTTTCTTTTCTATTCTTTTTATACCTGTGTGCTTTTTTGTATAGCTTAAGTAGAAATTTAGGGAATTTAATTTGCAGACGTTAGTTGATCCCTTTTTTCCATTCCCAATTTCCTCTTTTCAAAATAAACAGTTTGAAAAATAAAAGTGATTTTAGGTAAGGACTGTCCACTTAGGTATATTCCAAGTTTGAACATTTCCATGGGATCACAGGAATCTCAATGTATCACGTATTTTAAAACATGTTCTACAACTAAACAACTCTTACACTTGAGAGAACATTTTTGTCATTAAAGTGAAGCCCTGTTGAAAGCACCTCAGCATCAGTATAGCTTCAAGCCCACGGCTAAGAACTTCAGACTGTGAAAACACACAAGTGTTTATACAGAAACAACAAAAGACCAAACAGAGGAAACGTGATTGAACTTGCAGTGGCAGTGTAAGCCTCACTGTCAGCCTGCAGAAATATCTCACTGATTAATCAGGCTGATTTCAAGTGTCCTGTATGTGTCATTGTTGATTATGTGCATATTTGTGTCTGTGTGTGGAGCAGTGCCAGTAAGCTCCAAATGGGTTCCTGGTAACATGCCACCAATCACTGAAAGAGCCTAAAAATAGGTTTAATTCAGAATGCATGTATTGAAATGACATGGGCGGCGTTTTTTTTTAATATGAAATCTCTTTGTCAGTGGTGGCAATAGTTCTGCATTCGCACTGGAGCAAATGCCACTTACCTTCACCTGCAGCAATGAATCACGGCAAAGCTGAGAGGTCTTATTGAATGTGTCGACAAAGAGCCTGCCTGCAGGCTCTCAGTGGTAAACAGACTCATGGACGGCGGAGTAGAATATGAAAGGATCCCATTGTTGGAAAGGAACTCAAGAGTACAGCGGCATCCTGACACAGGTATTCTCCTAAAGAAGGCCAGCATTGTACAGAGAAAGCAGGTATACTAGCACAAAATATGTCAGGAGGAAGGGAGGGAAAGTAGCGTGGGGCTGTAGACACCATCCTGGTTGTCGCATATTTTGCAGGGAATAGTTCATATACAGACAGTTAAGATCTAAATGGCAATGATTCAAGGAGGTGTGAGAGATGATTTGGTTCATCAAGCACTACTTCTGTTTCCTTTTGCATATAAAATAGTGCAACTCTGTGATGCCTTCGAGGACTAATATGCCTCGTTTCCGTATGACTCATGCCTAGTTTCCACTGAGTAGAGCGGGTCGGGTCAGAGCGGGTCGGGTCAGAGCGGCTCAGAGCGGGACAGCTCACTTTTAAGAATCTCTGTGGTGTTTCCACCGCCGACCCTACTCTTACTGGTAGGGCGGGGTTTAGGCTGGACTGCGATAGCCGCCGCCAGAATATGGGTCAAACTATCGGGCTGTGGAACAACTGTGGTCAAGCCAGCGGTCTCTCGTTTTTGCTTGGTCAAACCAGTCGTTTATTTACTCCCCCCGTGTTGTTGTGAGCGTATTACGCCGGTAAACGCACAGAGACGGCTCGGTGCAACTGATAGAGACAGTGAGCGAACAGCGCTGGGGCAGCTACGTGTCACCGTAGCAGTGGGACACAGTGTAGCCCACTGATTTATTTAATGACGAGTAAAAACACCACACAATAAACAGTGCTGCGTTCACCTTTTCGCCAAAACCATAGATAGTATATAAAATGGATGTAGCATCCTGGCTGACCTCAGTTATTCATACGGCATCCAATTCTCTTGGCTTATGTGTGTCGCCATCTTGTGAGATTTTTCCACCGAAGGCAATGCAATGTTTGTCACTTCCTTATTGGATGCTGGTAGAACTCGCTGTGGTTGGGGCGTGGCCAAAACACAAGACTCTCTTCACTCTTGCTGAGGTGACTACACACGGCGGAAATGATTCTTTCGACCAATCAACGGACGGCAGTGTGTAGCTCCACCTTTTCGGCACCCTTTCAGGCAGCTGGTACTCCAACGGAGGAGTACCGAAAATAGGAGCAACTTAGAGCGGTTAGGCGCGCTTATATCCGTACCCTACCTTTCCATTTGGCAAATGGAAAGCCAAAATAACCGGACCACTCTACTCGGTGGAAACGAGGCATAATATGCCATTATAGCTTTCCCGCATCGCTTATTTGCTCAACTATTGTTAACGGGCTATAAGAATATACATGCTGCAGTTATGTAAGTTGAATGTCAAAATAATTATGGGACCATGAATACAAAAAAATTAAAAGTGAAAATTTAATTTAAAGATAATATAATATTTTATTTTACAAGCTCCAAACACATCTGAGGGGACTGCAATGGTCTAAATTAGGATTTTCTTCTTTATTTCATGTCCCTGAAGGGACTCGACAGATGAAAAGAGGAATTAGATGATCTCCTCAGTAATGTTGGGGGGGGGGGGGGAAGAAGACAGCTAAATGCACTCTGATTGGTCAAGAAGACCTAAGAAGTGCTTTTCTGATTGGTTGAGAAGCCACAGCAGCAAAAGTGACCAGGAAGAAGGATAGCAATAACTACGCCTGAGAAAAATCATAATTTTCGGACAAAATCGGATCAAAGAGTCAGATTTTTTTGCCAGAGACTCCAAAAAGAGGCACAAGTTCAAGGATGGATGTAAAAACCCCTATACAGACTAGAAAGGAGCTGAAAGAGCAATAAAAAGGCAGAACTGTGAACTTTAAAGAGCACCTATTATGCTTTTTCATCTTTTCTGACCTATAAATGCTGTTATAATGTTATATAGAACAATTTCCTGCTTACTGTCTGGGGTGGCTGTGCACAGCCTCAAAACTCTGTTGCCGATTGCTAGTTTCCTGGATTGCGTGATCTCACACAAAGCGGACTTTCTATGTATGGTCATGCTGCTACACACTAAGACATGTCCCTGTCCCGCCCTCCCCCTGCCTGTTCAAATCTGCCAGCGCTCACACTGCAGTCCGCTCAGTGTAACGTGAAACTACAGGCGTGCCTGTTGTCATGCAGTTACCGTCCTGCTCTGATTGGCCAGGTTCAGAGTGCAGACGGAGACAGAGGGCAGCTATGTTTAGGCTCTAAACCAGTGGTTCTCAAAGTGCGGCACGCGGGCCAATGGCGGCCCGCAGAAACATATCTGGCGGCCCGCATTGAATTATGAATTATAAAAAAAAATTATAATAAAAATTATATAGGCCTATATATTTTTATTTTTTTTATTTTAATTGAAACGTACGGAGGGGATGCGTCCCCGTAATAGTAAAAACAGTACAGGGGTCAAAACACTTAAATAGCCCTCCTAATTGTTTATATTAATTCCCCAATTATTAAAAATATCCCTCCTAATTGTTTATATTAATTCCCCAATTATTAATAATAACACCCCTTGCCAACGTTGGGCGCTCCGGTGGCGTAGTGGATAGAGCGCGTACCATAATGGCTCCGGCCTTCGTTGCAGTGGTCGCGGTTTCGAGTCCGACCCGTGGACCTTTACTGCAGGTCATCCCCCCTCTCTCTCTGTCTCCCCATTTAGGGTTAGTAATAAAAATAAATAAAAAAAAAAACTTGCCGACGTTTGGCTGGCCTCTGCCTCTCGTTGCAGACGGCTGGTCAGCCTCCCGCAGTGCAGCAGGCAGTGTATTGGTCCCAATGTAAGTTGTTAGATAGTGAAAGCCCAATACGATGCACTTTCTCACCTTCAAGGTGAATTAGATTAGGTCAAGTGTCTAAGGATGGATGCTAACATTATCTGGTTTCTAACTCTTTTGCTTAAAGTTTAGCTAACAAGCTAACGTTAGCTTGCTGCTGATAGCCATAGAACTATCTGCCTAGTTGACTGCTGATAGCCCACCCTGTTTATTTCCAATGTATAGTGTCATAATAGTTAACACTGCTGCTGCATCATGAGTAGTGAGTCCTACAAAAAAAACACTCCAAAAGGTGATACGTTTTCAATGTGCCAAAAGTTTTGAACAATAAAGTAGAATAAATATTTGAATGCAGTACAGAATGCCTCAGTGCCTTACTGATTTATATTCCATTAGATTTTCTTCAATGGGAGCTAGTTGTCTTTTCCTTAACATGTCCACCATAAATAAATACAGAAGACACAAATTACTGAATAAAAATTAACCAGAATGCACAAAATGAAGTGTGTGAACCTCAAATTTTTCAGGGGGGCTACCCCCAGACCCCCGCTTTTAACGTGTCCCCCCTAATGTTGAAATGAAACCTAGCCCTTCATTCATTAATTAAAATGTGTTATCTACACATTACTGGATGCTGACCAATACATGTAAACTGTAAAGACGCAACCTGGCCATTGAAATTATTTCAGTTTTTTAAAAAGAATTCCTTCGGCGGCCCTCGGTCCAAAGTTGGGTTCCTAAATTGGCCCTCAGCTATCAAAAGTTTGAGAACCCCTGCTCTAAACAGAACGTTTTTGCAAAGAGGCTAAACTGCAGTACCAAAGTTAGACTGAAAAATAGCATAATACGTCCTCTTTAAAGCCACTACGAGTAACATGGCACGTTGGCGTCCCCTTTGGACAAAAGCGGTAGTATTTTTACGACGCCCGTGTGAGGACTCTTTTCGGCTCCGTGAGAGTGGTTTTGACACTGCATCAACTAATGCCAGTCAGTGCTACACACACCTGATTGCAATGAGTTGATGCAGCAGCGACACCTAACTACTCTCTCTCACGGAGCTGAAAGATTACGTGTCCTCACAGAAAGAACGAGAGACGGCAGTTAGTATGGATCACGATGAGGTAATGTGTTTGTGTTGTTGATAATTGACTATTTCAGATGAATAATGGTTATCTGATGATGGTGAAGCAAAGCAAACTTTGTGTTAGTACCAACCGCTCATTCATTTAGGAGTAAACACTGCAGTCTAGTTTCGCTCTCGTGAAATTGTATACACCAAGGACATTGAAATTTTAGCAGTGAACCTTAGACCATACTACCTTCCCCGTGAGATAAACCAGGTCTGTATTTTTATTGTCTACATTGCACCCTCTGCTGACACAGAGGAGGCGGGCAAAATCATACATGATCTGGTGGCACAGACAGAGGCAAAATCCCCTGATGCAGCAAAGTTTATCCTGGGAGACTTCAACCTCTGCAGTCTAAATGAACTGTTACCAACCTACCATCAGTATGTGTCATGTCCCACCCGGGACGAGGCTTGCCTTGATCTGTGCTATGGTAACATAGAAAAAGCATACTATGCCAAAGCCCTGCCAGGGTTAGGAAAGTCAGACCACAATATGATCCGGCTCATACCAGCATACCAGCCCCTGATACAACGCGAAAAGGTCCAGACAAGGGAGGTTAAATGCTGGTCTGCTGACTCAATAGCAGCCCTGTGTGGATGCCTGGACAGCACCGACTGGGATGTAATCATGGACACCTCTGACATTAATGAAGCTGCGTCTGTGGTAACAGGATACATACAGTTCTGTGAGGATTTATGTGTTCCAAAAAAGACAATCAAACTCTATCCAAACAATAAACCATGGGTCACCCCAGAACTGAAAGAACTGTTGAATCAAAAAAAGAGACAAAAAGAGAGTTTCAATCAGGAGGTACCAAAGCAGATATTAAAGCTGTGCAAATGGTGTAAAGACAACTTCCTGGCTGTTAATGCAAATAAAACGAAATAAATGGTAATAGATTTTAGACATCATAAAAGTGAGATCCCTAACAGCACTGTAAATGACAAAACAATTGAGAGGGTTAGTAGTTATAAATACCTTGGTATTGAAATTGATGACCAACTCAAATTTGAGATATGCACTACGTCTAAGGTAAAAAAACTACAACAACGGATGTTTTTCCTACGTAAGCTGAACTGCTTTCAGGTGGACTGTATTATTTTGGAATTGTTTTACAAAACAGTCCTTCAGAGTGTATTGTCCTTTGGCTTAGTTTGTGTATTTGGCAACATGCGCAAAAAAGACCAAGATAAATTACAGCGTTTGGTAAAGACAGCAAGCAAAATTATTGGATGCAGTCAGACGTCAGTCACTCAGCTATGGTCAGATCTTGTTGTGAATAAAGCTGAGCAGATACTCAGTGATCCTACCCACCCCTTATATAGGAGCTTCCAACGCAGCAACCGTGGCAGTAGCAGGCTGCTACAAAGGTCAATCAGAACCAAAAGGTTTAGCTTGTCATTTGTCCCCTCTGCTATTAGACTTTTTAATGAAAGACACAGGTCAAGATCATGAACACTGTATTTTTATTTTACTGTTTTTAACTTAATCTTTGTGAATGTTGTTTTTAGGCCTGCTACTGATTCACTGATGAACTGAACTATTTATTCTTAAATGTTGTTGTTGTTGTTGTTGTGTGTGTGGCGTGCCCACTTGTATGCCTATATGTCCTAAATGTGCTGCACTTTTGACCACACAAATTTCCCAACTCGGGGATAATAAAGTATACTTTGACTTTGCACGTTGCTTGGCAACGCCCTCGTCCCGCCCGTAACCTATATCACTCTCCCTTTTAGCTTTTCTTCATTGCATTATCTTTTTTTTCTTTGATGGTTCAGCCCCGTTATCAGTCATTATGACGACAAATAACTGTCTCAAACAAGGCTCCCGCTCCCCTTCCCTCACCTGGAGGGATAGGCTTCTCAAATCGCGTCGCAGCGCCACACTGAAATCTGCGACCAATATGGATATGTGACCATAGAGCCTGCACGAGCGAACCGAAAATCGGACTGGTTGTGCGACCAGACCAAAAGCAGTAATAAAAACTATATAAAAACGTCTTTCTTTGCACTGATGGTCTCGTTTGCTGTTAAAGGTAATTTATGATTATCAGAGGAAACATGAGGCTGTTTAAAAGATATTTAAATGTTACCCGTAGCCGCTTTAAGCGGAAAAAATAGGTAGAACCCCAAATCTGGAAAAGTTGGGACGATATGTTAAATGTGAATAAAACAATGTGATGATTTCCTAATCCTTTTTTCGACATGTATTCAATAAATAACATTTATTTATTTAAATTGATAAACTTTATAGTGTTTTATAAATATACAATTTGAACATTGCAACCCGTTTCAAAAGAGTTGGGACAGGGGCATGTTTACCACTGTTTTACATCACTCTTTCTTTTAACAACTTGACATTTGGGAGCTGAGGACATTAATTGTTGACACTGTGAAGGCAAAATTATTTCCCATTCTAGCTTGAAATACAACTTCAGATTCTCAACATTCCGGGGTCTCCATTGTGATATGTTGTGCTTCATAGTGCACCACATTTTTTTTTTTTAAATGGGAAACAGGTATGGACTGCAGACAGGCCAGTCTAGTACCCGACCTCTGTTCCTACGAAGCCAAGCTGTATAAAGACGTGCAAAATGCGGATCGGTATTGTCTTGCTTGAATAAGAACGGACGTCACTGAAATAGACATCTGGATGGCAGCATGATGATCCTAAACCTGTATGTACTTTTTGGCATGAATGGTGCCTTCATAGTGCAAGTAAAGGCTGTTACATACTCCGCGAGAAGAAAGAACAAAGCTCTCGGTGACAGAGCTGCGAGAAGTTATTTCTGGTCTGACATTACATACTTCACGAGAACTCAACTGCCGAACTCCTCACCGTGGCGCATTGTTCCCATGGTAATTGACTCAGTAGCGCCAGCTGATTTCACTTCGCTTTCCTCATTGACTTCAGACTGACCAATCACACAATAGTTCTCGGACAAGATGCGAGAAGAAAGTTCGGCCCGGACGATGTGTCGAGAACAAGCTGCGAGAACAGCTAGACAAGAGCTGAGAGAAGAAAATGACGTCATTTTCTTCTCGCAGCTCTGTCACCGAGAACTTTCTTCTTTCTTCTCGCGGAGTATGTAACAGCCTTTACCCATGCCATGGGCACTTACCCACCCCCATACCATCACAAACGCTGGTATGTCATGCACCGGCTTCTGACTACAACTAAAACTGGCGCACGTCATTGTTCTCAGCCACTCCCTCTGTTCGCTGATTGGACAGGTAAAAATCTAGCGGAGAAAACTCACGAATATACCACGGACCCAGACTGACTACTGAAGGGAAATTAAAATTGAGCGTAAGTAGGTAGGCGGACGGTGCCAGGCTAGTTTTCCTCTGCAGTTCTTCCCAAAGTGGTGAGCCTCACCCCATTATTGCTTGAGAAGACTGAACCTTTACGTGATTTCCTTTTATATCCATCCATCATAATATCACCTGTTAACAGTTAACATTTTTTTGTGAGTAATGTTCCAAAAAAGTATTTTTTTATAACATTCTACTGCTTTCCCAATATTATAATGCCCGTCCCAACTTTTTTGAAACGTGTTGCAATTTTCTGTTGTATTCACATTTTACATTACGTCCCAACTTTTCGGAATTGGGGTTGTAACACGATCTTCCTCTCCTGTCATAAGATATTCATAACCAAATCCAACTATGCACGAGGGATGCTGCACGATCCAGCCGTTGAGGTTAAGCCATTAACCCATTGATGACGGCTGCTGCGCGATGCCACATTGTATCTCCTGCCTGATGCTGCGTCGCACAGCATTGTTACTTTATCTAATTTTCATGGCGTGCGCAACATAGAATGCACCGTCATTGGTTCAAATACACATGAGGTGGGTTTTGTTGATTTTTTAAGACCACATGACCACCCAAAAAATGTGTGGTTTGCCGAAAATCACGCCAATCAAAAAATTAATAAATAAATAAATGATAAAAAAAATACGCCAGCTGTGTCGGCGATAGTGTATTACAGAACAGTTAGTGGCGTTCGGAGCGCAGAATCAAGGTCTACTATAGGCTACTGACGAAAATCACACAACACATTGCATCTATTTATTAACAATATTTATGAATTTAGGCTATATTTTGCTGCTCCAACTCAAATTCAGCCCAGCCAGGCGATAGTTAAGTTTAAGTTTCGTTTTCATCTCCGTGGTATACAGCCGTTTGGACCAGCTGATCGGCTCCCGACAGCAGGAGTCAGTCTGCGTTCCAGTTGAACTGGGAAGTCGGATTTATGGTGCCAGTGATAACTGAACTAAATAATAAAATAAAGCTATCTTCTCCTTCCTATATCTGTTTATCTTTATCCCTCCACTCAGTCACTACTATCCATGCTAAAAGGAAGCTGGATTATAACCTCGTTTAGCACATTATTTTTAAATATTTTATATTATTTATTCTTTTTTTTCTCCCCCATCTAATTTTGACGATTTTTAGAAAAATGTGTTGGGGGCTAAAAGCGCTAAGGGAGCATGTTTAAATAAAACCTGTGAACCTTAACTTTTAAATGTATTTTATTTCATGTTTCTATGTGCTACACAGGCTTAGATATTAAGGTTTTGGTAGACTTTACAATTCATACTATTTTTTCAGAAAACCCTCAGGCATTACGGACATGCATCCTAGATTGCCATAGTCATCAATGGGTTAAGGACAGTAACAAGGCTTACTTTATTGCTCAACAGTGACCGCCCCCCCCCCCCCCCTTTTTACCGGTTCGGGTTCCGGAAGTAAATTTCCCTATTCAAAACAATTCCTTATATCAAAAGTTTTAATCATGGGGCGCCCTTAGCTCAGTTGGTAGGGCGTCCCCCACATGGGCCTCGGCCAGCAGCGGACCCGGGTTCGATTCCAGCCCGTGGTCATTCTCTGCATGTCACTCCCCTCTCTGCCCCATTTCAACTCTCTCTACATTATCAATAAAAGCATAAAAATGCCAAAAAAAAAACATGGAACCAGCTACCCCAATACTTGTCACTATAAAACATTTTATTCTGTGCTAAAATACTATTAAAAAAAGAAGAAAAAGGCAAAAGTACAAAACCGTGTACATATGTTTTTCTGGAAGAGAAGGAACTATCCCACAATCCATTGCGATTCCCGACTTTTTCCCCAAAAACAAAAGTTTAGCAAGTTTATTTCAAAATGTACACGCACTTTCTTCTATATTTATCATTTATGATCTGCTGTTTCTCTGTAATGAAAATAATATGACCATTAACTACACTTTTAGCAGCTAACAGCCGGGCTTCTCCTTTTTCTAATCTGCTTTAATTGCGGCCACCGGAAAGCCGAATTTTGCGCAAGTGGTTAACATTTTTACATCCAGAACCACACCCTATACACTGTACATACCCTAGCCAAGTCAATGTCACATAAAACACTTCCCAGCCACTGTGGCTGCATTCCTCCAGCTTGTCTCTCAACAAACAAGTGCATTCACCTTAGGAAATGGTCAAGCCAAAGTCTGCGCTCGCTAAGTGCTTTGTCTTGCTCTTTTTACAACTGGGACAGGACCACACACACACTGTGGCCATGACCAGCGCTGGTATTGTTCATATGGTTGCTAAGGTGCCTTTGAAACAGTAGTAGGAAGGACAGAAGATGGCCACAGTTGTCTCAAGATTAAGCCCAGTTCAGACCAAAGATTTGAGAAGCAAACTTGAAAATGCTTGTAGCTGCTCGCAATGAGCTGGACAGGACGTTCTAAAAACTGGGCAGTTCACACTGCTGCACCCGGCTGCAACGGTAGCTGGTTTCCCTAGCAATGGTGAAGGCTCTGGTATAAATGAGAGCCACAAGCTCAGCATCACTTGCGAAGTTTACGATTAGTTGTATTTTTCTCCCCACAGCCTATTTATTTGGATTAGCTGACACAATATATTCATCTCTGTCTAATATTTATTGTTATCTTTCTTATTTCTTTCTTTTCTAGTTATTTTCCATTTAAGTTGCATTTTGAAATCAGATGTTTTGAGGATAGGAGTGAGAATAGAGAAAGAGACAACGGAGTGTGGTTTTGCACATGTCATGTGAGCTGTTGTTGCGGTTTGAATTAAGAGCGTCAAGGAATAAATTGGTAAAATGAAATAAAAGACAATCAAATTTGTTCAAACCAGCTGGCCAAATAGATCCTAAGCATGCAGATTTAGGTTTCCCAGGCGGATCAACAGTGACGTGCATGTGCTGCAGAAACTGGCACACACACACACACACACACACAAACACACCCGCGCTCTTATCACATATCATGATTGGCACAGTCATTGTAGTCTTTGTAAAGCAATTTCGCCCAACGTTGTACTGTATGCAATATCACGTATTAGCGTAGGCCTACCTGTAGTACTAGCCTATATGTAGGCCTATATAAAATATGGTGTGACAAGTGAAATAATGCCTATAGTCTATTCGAGAGAATTGTTTATCTCCCGTGAGATCCACACATTTCCAACAAAGTCAGATTATAGTTTAATCTTCCAGGGTGAATTGTTATGGGAAAGAGATGTGTGTAATGATTTGCTAAATTCATAACGTGATTTTATCTAACAAAATATACAATTTAATTAATATCTGTTGGGCTTAACTTTGTACAAAACTACTTTTTACTCACCTCTTAAAATTTGCTCTCCCACTGGGCACTCACGGAAACACCTCCCGACGTATAGGATATTATTATAGAGCAGCGCTATAACATTCAATTTATAAAATAACCAAAACATGTAGACCTAGGCTACTTGATAAGTAATTCAACCTATACATCACAACTGCATGCCATAGACTAGGCCTACAGTAGCCATATATTCGCAACTATAGGTAAGCTTATATATTTTATTGACTAAATATATTGGGTGCCAAGCATTTCACAGTCATTTGTCTGTGTTTTTCTGATGACTGAGCTTTATTTCGTGGTGTTGCCATTGAGAGTCGCTGATTCCCTGAGTCAGGAAAACCTTGCGGTAGCTCTACGCATGGTCGAAAGTTGGCGTAGGAATACGCACATTTCTCCGCAAAGAATGTTTTTATAAATACCAACGTTAATTTCTTTCCATCTACGCAAGGTTTTTGTGCTCCGCAAGCTTTATAAATGAGGCCCCTGTTGTTTAAGTAGGCTACAGGTAGCAATTGCTATCAGGGCGATGATAGCGCTGCTTCACCTGTTGCTTGTGTTTGCCCGCACAGAATCAAAAAGTAAAGAAAGAAGCAGGGGAAAGGGGCCGAGGGTTTCATTAATGCTTTATTGGATGTTTCGGGCAAATTAGCATGAAGATAGGAAGACATTTTTATATTATTCTCTGCTGTGTCTGTGTTCATTATTGATTTAGTGGTTGGCAAATCAACAATGCAGCCTATGCCTGCCTTTTTCTCTCTTGTGTGTGTGTATGTGTAAATATGTGTGGCGTAGGCCTATGAGTAGGCCTATTGTAAGCCCTGCAATCAAGCTGGTGTTTTTTCTGTTTGATGGTGAATGAGTCGGCCTAGAGAGAGAGAGAGAGAGAGAGAGAGAGAGAGAGAGAGTGTGCGCACAGCAAACAAACTAGGCTATACAGCTGTTTATAATAATCCTATAAATACATGTAAATAATTATCTGTGTGTGAAAAAGGTGTTGCAGCCTACCCATGCAGACCATTACTGAACGGAGTGAGGCCGTGACGTAGGCCTACAAGTTGTTCTGTGGTGTGACCTGATTGGCTAAAGAGAAATAGCTACAGTGTTGCGTTCTAAAACTGGACATGGTGATAAGACATCTTCAATCTTTGGCAACTTCTTTCATCGGCATCAGTTCACACTGCTGCAACTTTTTCCCCCCCAACGTTTCAAAACTGTCTCGCTGTGAGTCGATGCGTGGCGAAACTTTGGTCTGAATTGGATTTAATGAATAGCATCTATTCCGAATACTGAATTGAGCTCCGAATACTAATCTAATAAACAAATACTCGGATATTCGAATAATTCGGGCCAGCCCTAGACTCTGGTACGCACTAAACAACCGGACTCTGCTCCGATTGAGAGAAGTGGTCTCGGGCCGCTTGCACGTGAACTCTGGAGCAAATCATCGCTGGTGTGAACACCATCTGCACTTATCACAGGAAGCAGAGTATTTACGCACCATTTCGCCGTCTTATGCATTATGTCTTGTATTAAATGCATGTGTTAAAGTTATTTAGCGCACGTTGTCAGAGAATAAACTCATATGCTCCGCCTGTTACATTCTGCTGATATAGTACCATGAGCTGACAGAGGAAAGTAGCACTACATTGAATGGATTCTGGCTATTAAAATATGCGCTCCACAATACACATGAAAATAACTGGACGATGCTCTGTGATGTAGGCGAAGGAAGAAATTGCGAGTGGTTTGCATTTTTATTCACCAAACTGTCTGACTTTCCGTGCATGTGACTTTCGTTAACAATGTATAGTCCATTTGAGATTTCGCTATGTAAATGCGAACCGGACCATCTAAAAAACAAAACAATCTATCCGCTCTCAACTGGTGCGCACCAAAGAAGCGGACTATTGGGTGTGAACACGACCTGAAACACCCCCTTGTAGCCTGAGTTATTTTTGCTTGATCACAATCGCTTTTTTGAGTTTATTCAATTTCAGATACAATGACAGTTTACATTAATAATTATAACAATCTCTAATGGACATTGTGTGAAAAGCCAGGCAGAATCTTTCTCATTAGGTATTCAAATGAAGGGGATTATATTCAGAAGTGTTTGAATCAATCAAGCATGTAACATTCTTCTAATCCTTTTGTCAGACACAATGCGATACTTTTGTCTTTACAATCAAGCTCACAATGAATCCGTCAGCTTGTGTTATGATGCTGCATTGTGAAGAGACACTTCTGTGAAGATCATTTAAAAAGCGTCTGGATGAAGTTAGCAGGAATTGATTTGTTGGACTTCACAAATTAAAAATATTGGTAAAATGTGTTTGATTGATAATTCAAATGGTAACACTTAAACAAAGGTCACTGTCGAAGTCCTGTCTTATATAATAAATGTTCTATTTCTCTCCTCAAATATTTTTGTTGATTAAACTGAAACATAAAAAGTAAAAGACAAACAAGAAGTTTATACAGCCGAGGGCTAAGAGAGACATGTGTAATACAGACTTCAAGTTAAGCATTTACAGTTTGAAACATAACTCCCAGATGCCCGAATTACCGCTAATTTCCAGTATTAGCATCATGTCTGCCAGTGTCATGTTAATGAGGGTTTAACATAACAATGAGGCTAAATTTTCCGCAAAGGAAAATGAGGGGCTCAAATAATTATACAGCAACGCGCTGCAATTCCCAACTTCACTGTGATCTCCAGCATTACGACTGTTTCCACACTCGGAGGATTAACACTGAGCAGAGCAGAACCTACATTTTGTTCTCTGCTGTATGTTAATTGACAAAAGGCCAGATGCGTCTAATTAGATTAGCATATGAAAACTGCAATAAGGGAAATAAGATATGAAAATGGAGAGAACCGCACAGGTGAATATCTTGGCAATCAACCAAGGCCAACATGTTTCAGAGACATATTCAGAAACCCTACCCTCTGATAGAGAAGGGAAAATATTGACAGGAAACAATTAACATTTTAAATAAAAACTTGACAAATAGGAAAGAATGTACACAATAACAAAGCCTTTCCTCTGCCTTTCATAACCACACATATCTGCTTCAGTGGCACCATGGACACTCAGAGCTGTCTGAGATGTTGATTCCAACCACTGCAAATAGAAGACTCCAGCGGGAGATCACTAATACTATATACTATCACATCTTAACAATAAAGCCATTCCCAGCTAGAGCTGGCCCAAAGTATTTGAATATTTGTTTGTTAAGTTAGTATTCAATGCTTAATTCAATATTCGGAATACATTTTGTCAGCAAATAATAATATATACAGTAGATATAAGCAGAAGTTATATATGCAACAATTATAAAATACAAATTTTTGTTTAAACATTTTATTGAAGAAAATGAAGCAGTATGGTATACATTCAGAAACAGTTACCGTTAGAGGCATTTTCAGTTTTTTCCCCAATTATGATTTCTTAACCCCTCCAATACCCACCCTCTTTCCCAGCTTCCTCAGCATAAAAAAAAAATAAAATGAAAAAATAAAATGAAAAAAAATAAAAAAAAATAAAGACAGACAGACAGAGACAGACAAGAGCAAACAGACAAGGACAGGATAGAACAGACAAGATAATTAAGCAAGTAAATAAATGATATAAAACAAAACCTTAAACAAAAAAGATACAAAGATTAAGTATAGTATTAAAGTATCTCAATATTGCATTAAGCAAATAATAGAATTGTTGCAGTACTTCACAGCTGGATTTTTTTATTTTTTAAACATGTTTTACACCACAGTGTTCAAAATATGTCACTCTTACAGGAGAGGGCAGGGTGGTGGACAGGCAGCAGCGCACAGATAATAATGTAATGCAAAGTAGTGTAATGTAATGTAAAGTATGTTTTGGGTTCTACTGTGCAATTTCACTCGCAGGCAGACGGTCAAAATAGCTAATCAACGGTTGCCAGTGACAATGGAATTTATCCGAGCAGCCTCTCAAAGCAAATTTAATTTTTTCCAATTTTAAAAAGGACATGATGTCACAAAGCCAAGATTTAGATGATGGGGGGAGGCGGGATTTCCATAAGAGCAAAATGCTCCTTCGAGCATAAAATACAAATTAAACGCTCATTTAAATTGATTCAAATGATTTGAACTTTGACCTAGTTTGCCGCTGACCTTTCAAAGTGCAACCGGTGAGATACCAGCTATAGGCTATGTGACTTTACCAGAGGCAAAATATAAGCGACACCAAGCACAGTATGGAGAGAGAGAGATGGAGGAAGTATATGGCCCTTTCACCCCGCCGAAAAATCGGAGCTAGTTCGGAGCCAGTGTTTTGGTTTCACACCGCCAGAGAGCCGGCTCCGGGCTGTAAAAACCGGTTCAACCCCAGCCCCAGGATTGAGCTGGGCTAGAGATGAGAACTGCCTGCGCCAGCGGCCGGGGGAGGGATTATCCTGACCAACCAGCCCAACTCAAACCTCATTCCCGCCATATTTAAAAACACCGCTACTACGAGACGTAAACATAACATAATTACCGAACGTAGCGATCAAATTGACCGGCCATGGCTGGCTCTAGTCAGTGTGAGACCAACCGGTTCATAACTGGGATAAGGCTGTAACCAGTTTTGAACTGGCCCCAGCACCAGCCCGGAACTGGCTCTTGGTTATTTTTGGTGTGAAAGGGGTGATAGAGTATTTGTTTTCCTTAACTTCATAACACAACGTTAGCGCGACCTCAGAAGGAAAAGCAATGCTTGCCGAAATGCTAACTTTAGCTTAGCTTAGCTGTTTTTGTACGTTCGCTATGGAGCACTGCAAGTCAATGGTGACTGGCTTGCATCATGGGAATAACCAACGAGTATTTGAAGCCTTTAAAAGGGTATTCGGGACAGCCCTATACCCAGCAAAGTGACACTAAATTTCCACGTCACAGAAAGGTCTCCAATCTTTTTCACAGTGCAATTCCAGAAAATGTTAATAGTATCAAACAGTGATTTTGCACATGTATGATGTATGTTACCCTTCTCCACACATAGAAACATATCTGTATGAAAAACTATTGAGAAATCAAAAACAGCTGAACAAACAGTTGCTGCCTTCCCAGAAGTTCAATTTAATAAAATCAGTTGTAATTAAAAACTAACAAACTGATAGGTGCTTCTAGACTGTTTTCATAAGCTCAAAATCCAACATTTCCTCTCTGAGCTCTGGAGGTTTATGAAGTGGAAGCATATTATCAAGAATCTGCTTCTTATAAGGTATAATTTCTGCCAGCCTACACTCGGCTCTAGTTTGCACAAATATGCTCTTAAACAAGATAGTATAGTTTAACTAATGAACATTCTGGTTTCTTCAGGCTTCAGCAGTATCAAATTATATATGTCATGATTGACATCGTGATAATATTTTTTGCCATATCGCCCAGCCCTACCTAAGGCTATTTAGGTGGACACCCCCTAAGGTACAGCACTATTCTCATCCAATGTAGATTCGCTGCTCCTGGCTAAACCTCTCCCAAACCTATTAGTTTTGGTTTCCTTTCCCAATCAACCAAGCAAGTAACCAACCCAACCATGCAGAAGTGAGTTGAGAAGTCGTGGGTTGGAAGTGGCTAGTATGACTATGGTGGCTGCCAAGGTTTTCCAAACATGCAGGACACATCCAGAGTGGAAAAAGAGAGCACTTCTTGGGTCAATGGAGAGGATGTGGAGGACACAGTCTATGTGCCAGCTGTCAAGAAAGGGATCCCGAGAGGCTGGAGGGTTAATAAGGATTGGCAGGGGTGTTCCCATGGTAATCGCCATGGTTACCCAAGGCCTTAGCGAAGAGATTGCTTCACGGGAGATAGAGTAGATTTAGGTGAGAGAGTTGAACCATGGGGGATCATTGAGGGAGGCAGAAATTGATGGACTTTAAGGCTGTTACATACTCCGCGAGAAGAAAGAACAAAGTTCTCTGTGACAGAGCTGCGAAAAGAAAATGACGTCATTTTCTTCTCTCAGCTCTTGTTTAGCTGTTCTCGCAGCTTGTTCTCGACACATCACCCGGGCCGAACTTTCTTCTCGCAGCTTGTCCGAGAACTATTGTGTGATTGGTCAGTCTGAAGTCAATGAGGAAAGCGAAGTGAAATCAGCTGGCGCTACTGAGTCAATTACCATGGTAACAATGCGCCGCGGTGAGTAGTTCGGCAGTTGAGTTCTCGTGAAGTATGTAATGTCAGACCAGAAAGAACTTCTTGCAGCTCTGTCACCGAGAACTTTGTTCTTTCTTCTCGCGGAGTATGTAACAGCCTTAATGTCATACACTTAATAGGCTATTGATAGTCCTGCCAATGTGGAGAGCTTCAGTAGTATTTATGATCTAAGACCTGTTGCAACTGAGCTATATTTATGTATTTAATTTACAAAAAGCAAATGAAGTTTAATTTCATGAGGAGCAAAAGTGATGATTAACTGAAGAAGAACTAAAACAAGAACTGCATGAAGAGCTACTTATAAAAAGTGGGCTGTTAATAAAGTGGCTGTTATATTTTACAGTTACCATTGAAAACATTTAAATGAGTATATGTAATTTCCTGTAATCTGGTGCACTTTAACATGTGGTTTGATAATTCTCTAGCCAAAGAAAAAGAACCAGAATGATGGGTATATTGTGTAATTTCATACAGAGGAAGTGGTTGACTAATTCAGAGCCATCTTTAATATTAACCTCTCATTAGCTATTTAAACGTTATGCTTACATGCAATCAGCGGCGGCTCGCCCATAGAGGGCGATAGGGCGACGCCCTCCTTGAGCCATACCAGCAAAAAACTAAAATATAATAATGATAATAATATTATTTAATCTTAATAATAAGATTTAATTTTTTTTGTATGTATAATCATAATTTATTATTTCAATACAGTTTTTACCTGCATCTAAGTCTGAATATCATTGTACTGTGCTCTGTACCGTCACTCTGGGGCGATTTCAGGCTGGTTGAAAATCGCCCCCAGCGCTCTCATAGACTTCAAAGTAAAACTTATTTTTTTCAAACTGCAGGCTTTGCAATGCAATCTCTATGGGTTCCGGGGGTGCTCGCCCTAACGTGTTGTCGTCATACGTACAGTAAACAATGAACCAATTACAGTGACTGATACAGTCACATGTTCGGTCTGCTGCCCAAAGCGGTCATATTCAAGACCAACATAACTAATATCAACTCAGGCTAGGCTGGCATGCTACTTGATCATGTCATTAAAAGGACCTTTCCAGACAAAATGTAACCATCAAGCAAGTATCTACCAAGATGGATTGGGGGATCGTATAAACGCGGATTTTCACGGGGCTCGTTTGAACGGCTAACGAGGCTAGCAGGATGCTAAGGAGCTAACGCTATGTCCTGCTGCCGCTGCATATGGACTGTATAATGGCTTTTAATCCATCCTGATGGCAGCACAGACACCGCATGGATAACTTCGGATGTCACCCCTATGCATCTTCTCTCAGACAAGGTAAAACAAACATTAAACATCAATCTGCATATGGACAAGCCTGCACCGTTCAACAGCTGATCCATAGACTGTTTACTCTGACAGCTGCTGTCCGTCCGCGGCATAAACCCGCCTACCAAGTAACGGTGCTGTAGACAGCATGGACATATAAAGAAAGGTAGAGAGTAGTAACGCAAACCAATGTGATGATTGCACATATGCTATGCCAGCATCCATTTTTGTTTAATCAGAACACAACTGTCAAAATCAGATTATTGTGATTAATTGTAGTGCAGATCTCTTAACTTTTAAAGGAAGCCTATCTGAGGAGCACACTGGTAGATGACAAGTTATCTGTGATGGCCACAGCCGGATAATTAAATCATTTTAGAGCTAAAATAATTTTATTCAAGAAATTAACTAACTTAATGTCCAAAAATACTGTACAGTGCAATGCTTGTCTAATGTTGCCAGAGTGGTTATGCCAGATGAACATGAAAAACAAACTGTTAAATGCAATATGACATTGTCATATTAGCTATCTGATTTAGGTTCATTTTGGGTCATTTTACCCATCATGGCAACAATTGCCCCCCCTGAGATTATTGTCAGGAGCCGCCACTACATGCAATGCAAATTCACATAGTCCGCAGTTTATTTTCCAATAAACTACATTTAACTTCCAATCATTACAAAATCTGAAAACAATTAACACCCAAATGGGTGGGACTTGTCTGTCAGCCGTGGACATCCACCTAAACCCGACATGATGCGTCCTCAAACACCAGCCTCCAGCCAGCTTGTGTGGTTGCCTATCATCCGATCGTTATATAGCTACTGTTACGCGACTGGTTTGATTAGTATTTTTTAAGTATTTTTGGAGAGTTGGGGCAATAGTCTGGAAACACAAATAATTTCCCATACTCTCTTTTATATATTCCATACTTATCCAGACCTGGAAATTACTAGAATTAAATTCCATACTGCGTAGGAACCCTGTAAATGAATGTTTTTTTTTTTTGCCCACGACAAGCTAAGCAATCCAGTTACACCCGGGGACAAATGGCTAATCCCAATATCCAATTTAAAATGTTGAGAAAAGATAACCAGGGGCCGTATTCACAAAACATTTTAAGGCTAAGAGTAGGTCCTAACATGCTGATTTAGGAGTAACTCTCAAAAATAAGGGGCGTTTCACTCCTAATTTTAGGACTCCTAACTTTTTTAAATAAGTGTAATTCACAAAGTATTTTAGCGCTAAAACTAGCTCCTAAATCTATAAAAAGCTAGGAGTCCTCAAGAGGACTCCTAAGTCACTAAGAGTAAATCACAGACAATCATTTGATGGTGTTTTGGATAGCTGTAAGGGGTTAATGATCTTAGTAAAGCTATATTTAGAAAGTATAGACATTTATATTTATTAAATGTATATAATAAAATATTTATTAAGTTCCTTTTCCTGCAGTTGCTTTGGGTTTACGATGCACTGAAAGTTACTGTTGGTGTCACGTTTGGGTTTAATTTCCTACTAGAGGCCTATATGTGGCGCTTCGCAGCATCTCCTCCGTTCCAGAGGTCCGCTACTGTATAGTTGCGCGTCTCGCCTTTTTCCTTCCACATACACTTTACGATATCGCCGGCTGTTGTTTCTAAATGGTGAATTTCCCGGTTTGTCGTTGTCTGACTATTGCTGCATAGTCCGCCGTTGAGAGAAATACAGTGAGAGTGCATGGCGTGCAGCTCTTCAATGAGGATATTTTTTCCGATTCAAATCATTGTAAAATTTAAAATGAATAGACCTATGTGGCGCTATTTTAGGCTAATTGTGAAAGAATGTGTGGGAAACCCTGCAGTAGGCCTATCTTGGTTTCATGTTAAATCAGTGTCACTTGTCATTAATTGTATATAAAAACTCTTTACTTTAATACAGCGAAACAATATGGATATCTCCCACAGTGTTTCTATTATAAATTCACTCTTAGCTCTCATTCCCTCTCAGCCAATCACTGTAGGCATAGAAGGTATGAACATGACATCATCCATAGCAACAGGGTCAACACCGCCCTCTAGTCTTAGCTTAGGAGTCCCTCCCATTCCTTAGTAAAAGTTGGTCTCATCAGCTTTGTGAATAGGTTTTAAGAAATTACTCCTTACTAAGAACTTTTAGTGCTCCTTAGGAGTACTCTTAGTGCTAAGATAAAATGTTTTGTGAATACGGCCCCAGATGTCAAAGGCTTATGTTTCTGCCTCAAAGTCCGGTGGGCTGCAAAGCAAAGGAGGTTGTGGAGGACGTTGGACATGAGAGCTACCCTTCCAAGTGGGATCCGAGTCAGTTATCTGGGAGGGGTTCGGTGATGTCTTCTCCTCCAAGGCAATCGTCCCCAAAGAAATCGTTCATTACACACACAGAGAAAGTAGTTATTTATGAGGCTGAACAATAGGTCTTAGTGGGATAGAACACAATGAATTGCCTGAACAAAAACTTTAATTCATGTACACTTTGTTTGTTATGAGACAGTTTTTTTTTGGGGGGGAGGGTTATTTTAATGAAATGTGCTCTATCGTGTCATCACTGCTGCTCAAGGGGCTGTTTTCTAATAATTTTAAATTGCCAAGTCTTTTTGCAATCCCCCAAAAAATATCGTTATAGTTCAAGCAGCTAATGAACACTTTGATGTGTCTGATCAACGTGTTGACCTTTCCACAACATGTGTTGTGGATGCATTGCATTCTGGTTCATTTAAGTTATAATGTGAGATGTCTCTGTGGCATATCTGGTGTATCTGACTACTTTAAAACAGATTAACGATCTGAATGTGAATTCATTTATTTTGTCTTGTTTATTCAGTAATCAATCATTCTGAAGGCTGAACTATACGGACTCAGACGTAGCTGCTTTGATAATATTTCACCATGATGTCACAGTACTTGTTTTTGGAAGGTTACACAAAATGCACAGTAAAATAACAAAACTGGCCTAGGTGAGTTTCTAATTATGCTTCTCTTCCTTGTTTCGGTTTACTAAACTTCTTTCTCAAACTCCTGTCAATCATTAGCAAGCTGCTTTAATGGAGCGGTTGTACACCTTTTTGACTCCCTCCCTTCCTCTCTCCCTCCCTCTCTCTCTCTCTCCCTCTCTCTCTCTCTCTCTCTCTCTCTCCCTCCCCTCCCTGTCTCTCTCTTCCTCCCCCTCCCTTTCTCTCTTCCCTCCCTGCTTCTTATCACCACCAATTGACAAATCCAAATGAGCAAACAATGAGTCATTGCACCTGTGTTTCCGACCTTCAATCACTGCAATTTATCACAATAGCCTCAATTCAAATGTGCCTCCCACTGCAGAGTGAGCAAGTGTAACACACTGTAATGAAAAAAAGGAAGCTCAGAGTTACTGCCACTAAGGCCGGGTGCAGAGTTTACAGTGAGAAGGCCTGCTTAACCAGTTGATAACAGCTATCCGAGTCTAACTCAGATCGCAAATCTGAACGATACTGCGTTTACACAGTTATACAATCATTGAAATTAAGTGCACAGCTGACATTTTGAATAGATGTGTCCCAAAACAAAGTGGTAGAATTGAATCCACTGTAAATAATCACCAAATGTTTTGTGTAAAGAAAAGCCTGAAAGTGAAAATATTCTTTAGAGTGTCACATTAAAGAGCACCTATTATACTATTTTTCAGTCTAACTTTGGTATTGCAGTTAAGCCTGCGAAAACTTTCTGTTTAGAGCCTAAATGCAACTCTCCTTAAACAGGCAACAGTGGAAAATTAGTTTCTAAAAATATTTTCATGTTATCACTCATCTCTTTAAGACCAAAGAAAAATATTTCCACATCAATTTTTTTTATACTTTGTATATTTTGGGTTTTACGAGTTGTATCTCCCAGGATACGTTGCCCTATTAAGATGTAAAAAAAGCCAAAATGGTAAAAATATTAATGTTTAAGTTGATGAACAGAAAGCAGGCCAAACATTAACCACGGGAGGCAGTCAACCCAGTTGCGACCCCTTAGCCTTGCAGCTCGGATGTGAAATGTGGGCCCCTGTACAAGGTGAGGTCAGCCGGCATACCAAAATGGGCCACCCACAACCAGAAGAACGCCCAGTCCACTTCAGCAAATACAGAGGAATGGCTTCCGGCTACCTGGTGGTGCTATCCACCAGGATGAGGAGGTCAGTGAGCCTGCGGGAGGAAGGCAGGGGGCCCACCAGGTCCTTTTTGACCTGGTCGAAATGCCTCTCTGGGACCAGAATCGGCGCCAAGGGGGCTTTGGTATTATGTGTACCTTGCACACGCTGACAGGCCAAACTGAAGCTAGCCCAGGTCTTTACATCCCTCCAGAGGCGGGGCCAGACAAATGTAACACCCACCAGCCTCGTAGACTCCTGAACACCCAGATTGCATAAACCATTGATCAGGTATATAAATTGGTGCGGGGCTGGTCAGTACAGATATCGCAGAGGAGCCTTGCTGTGATCAAACACAGCACAGCAGCCACAGGCCTGAAGTTGGAGGACATGGTGTAGTAGGGACATCTGAGCCAGCGGCCTGGTCTGCAGACATGACAGCGTAGTCGAGTCCCAAGTGCACAGACCCCGAAGTTGTCTTTACCAGCCATGCTGAATATCAGTGGTGAACTCAGAGACGGCGGAAAACTGATGTTGCTGGCGTGCAGGCCACAGCTCAGAAGTCTTGGCAATGGCGGAGGTCAGTGGCTTGTGGTCCACGAAGGCAGTGAAATGGAGGCCGTCCAACAGGAATGTAGGGACTTTATGGTGCGGTGTGCATGAATCTGGCACGGTGTCCTACTTTACCAGTTTAGAGGCTCCCTTTGTGGAAAGCAGTGTCCAAGGAAGTCAATGGATGACAGGCCAAACTGTAACTAAGCAGGATTCACTATTAGTCTGTGCACACTGATCCTTTCAAACAGCTGCCACAGGTGTGTCAGATGCTCCTCTAAAGCCAATGCAAGTATGATGCTACACTGTGTGCCTGAAACGACCAGCAGCCACCAGCTTGAAATAATATATTTAATAAACAGCAGCTTACTCTCCATGCCATTGGCTTTGGCCATCCCTGGGCAGTGAAGTTTGTTGGTGGTTTCTGCCTGGAAGGCACTCCCCGCCCCCACAGGTTAGGGTTAGGGATAGGGTCTTCCAGGCAGCTCTGCCCTAAGTATATATAAATATAGAAAGATAATTTTTAAAGTAAAATACAGTAATACTGTTTTAATGGGCACAACTGTTCATGATAATATATGGTTCTGCAGTCATTATTAACATTCCTTCAAGTTTTAAATAAAACTGAATAATAAACATTGACCACATTTCTACCCCCTAATCAGGCTACGTATCTCCGGGGATACATACATTTCAAATTCTGCCAAACACCCCACAAACACAGTTGGATTTTTTTTTTCTTCATCAGCATGTTAAGACAAATGTCCTAATTCAACCTATGAATTTAGATTGTTATTTTAATGAAAATAAGTATGACTAATATATGATTACTTACACCCTGGGAAGCTGGCGCTTCGCCACTGGCGGCCATGTTGATTTCTGATCAGGCTGACTAAACAATGAAAGATAACTTGAAGCAAATCATGTCACCTAGATGTTAATAACAGATACGTCTTTTGATAAATGCTAACTAGATTAGTGAAAACCTTCCAGCAAGCCCCCTACAGGATGTTAAAGAGTATGTATCTCCCAGTGCACGTTGCCTGTTTTAGGGTTAAGACCCCCGTCTGCCCTGTGTCCCCTGCTGCCAGTTTCCCTCATAGTAACCGGCACCAACAAGCACCGCCTCCTAGTTTATATCAGCATTGATGAAACAATTTGTTCATTTATCACATTTTCAGCATGCAAAAAAGCTAAACATCTGGTTACAACTTATCAAAGTGAGATATTGCTGCTTTACCCTTTTTGATATCATACATTCAATATATTTGGTCTAAACTTGTTGCGTCCAAAAACATATATTCAATATATTTGGTCTAAACTTGTTGCGTTCAAAAACAATCTGAAGACATCTCATGATATGTCATAGTAATTACAATAACTTATATATGTGTAACTATTTATACAATGCACCTGAGCATGCGCAAAAACTAAACGTGCTTCAAAATCTAATTTGTTTTGAGTAAATCATTAACATGTCCTTTACTCTAATTATTCCACTTGAAAAAATCAACTCTGTTTCTATTCTATCAGATTTTTTATTTATTTTTTCATTTTTAGACAATAAAAATTACAAACTTTGACACAAAAACTGACATTTTAAGGATTAAAAGCAAACGAAAATCAACTTATTAATAAAAAGTTCCTGTCGACAGTAACAAGTTTTAATATATATTTAAGGGTCTAAAAAAGTAAATTTTTTCAATATATATTTTGGGGATTAAAAAATAAATAAACGGCCGATTTAATCGTTATTGGCACTCAAAAATCCATATCGGTCGGGCCCTACTACAGTGTTCTTAATTGATGACTGTTGTGGTGGCAGGAGTCAAGGAGCTTTAAACTTCCTGTGTTTTTTTATTCCTTTATTGCTTGGTCATAGACCACTATGATTCGACTTAAATGAGTACACTAATTGGTCGTGATGTTTTGAGGTGCAGACATGGTCGCATATGCCTATTTTTCTTTCTCTCTCTCACAGTCACGCATGTCATCTGACTCGCATGTCCGCGTGAGACATGTATTGCACATTATTTTAGTCTGTTGTGAGTCTGAAGTGTTTTCAGATTACACAATTAGTTGTACCTTTCTTCTCGACCAAAGGCTGACTTTCTGCCGTCTTCTAGAAGTTTTTCAAAGCTCACAGCAATATGCACTGTCTCACTCCTACTCTGTACTGTAAGCTGAAAGCTAAACTATCAGGTGAGGGAGGGGCCGATCGCATGGCTGGATGAAGGGTTCGCTGCATTTAAAAGCCTTCACGTCTTAATGTGCGGTACAATGGTAGTTTAATTAGGGTTATTTTATTTTCATGATTGAGGGAAGCGATGTTTGTTGTTGTCATTTAGGCGCAAATTTGTTCTCTCCTCCTGTCGACCGTTTACTGCAGTAGTTTCCGGTGTTGTTCCGTAAAAATTAAAGCGGACGCGATTTTTCTTTTCTTTTCTGTCCTTTATCTATTTTTTTTTACTCAGTAGCGGAGGTGATAAAAAATTTAGCGAAGTACACTAGTTAAAAAAAAACATACTCAAAGTAAAAGTACAGATTTTAAAAACTACTTTGAAAAGTACAAGTACGCAAGAAAACTACTAAATTACAGGAACGCGAGTAAATGTTGTTTGCTACTTTCCACCTCTGCATTTTACGGCACAAACGATGATTGAACGCATGATTGCAGAGTCCCCCCAGCTGCTCAAAGTCGGAGCCAACTGCTTTTACGCAGTCCCATGCAGCGCTCCAAAGTGGCCCATGTGCGCACTATTGAATCTGTCTCCTACTTAGTTGCACACCATAGGCTGAATATTTTAAAGTTATAAATATGTTTATCTCCGTCTGAACAAACACTTGCATTAGTATGATATACTAACAACTGTCCCAAAAATGCATAGGCTACACGGCACAGCCAGCTCTGCAAGTAAATGCTGTTTACAAACTTGCGTACACGAGGTGAGAGCTGGTGTGAGATTTGAGCGTACCCTACGCTGACGTCCAAATTGATAAATGCCAAGGTTTGCGTGGAAATGTGCGTACACCCAGTATTCTGGTGTACGCACGGTTGATAAATGAGGCCCCATGTGTTTTGGGTCTGATATGAAAATCAAAAACTGACAGATGTCCCGCTCAGCAAAAATGTAACACTTTCTCTAGGTCTGTGTGTCTTGCCCTTAAAGTGGACCTATTATACGTTTCGACTTTTATGACCTATAAACGTTGTTATTAGGGCTGCAACTAACGATTATTTTGATAATCGATTGATCTGTCGATTATTTTCTTGATTAATCGATTAGTGTTTTGGTCCGTAAAATGTCAGAAAATTGTGAAAAATGTTGATCAATTTTCCAAAGCCCATGTTGACGTCCTCAAATGTATTGTTATGTCCAAAACACACAGATATTTCAGTTTCCTGTCATAATAGGATTAAAGAAACCAGAAAATATTCACATTTGAGAAGCTGAAATCAGAGAATTTGGACATTTTTTATTAAAAAATTACTCGAAACGATTAATCGATTATCAAAATAGTTGCCGATTATTTTAGTAATCGATTAATAATCGATTCGTCGATTAATCGTTGCAGCTCTAGTTGTTATAATGATTTATTGTCATGTTTAACCATACTAGCGTATCAAATAATTACGTACATGCATTTAGACGTATTCCCTGCTGACCGTTTGGGGTGGCTGTGCAGAGCGCTAAACACTAGGGCAGCCGGTTGAGAAATCACATGTTCAAATCGGTTCAAATTTCCTGCCATCTTGTCGTCACGATTCCGGATTTTTCCATATACAGGTCCTTCTCATATAATTAGCATATTGTGATAAAGTTCAATATTTTCTGTAATGTACTGATAAACATTAGACTTTCATATATTTTAGATTCATTACACACAACTGAAGTAGTTCAAGCCTTTTATTGTTTTAATATTGATGATTTTGGCAAAAAAGTAAAGAAAAACCAAAAATCCCTATCTCAAAAAATTAGCATATTTCATCCGACCAATAAAACAAAAGTGTTTTTAATACAAAAAAGTCAACCTTCAAATAATTATGTTCAGTTATGCACTCAATACTTGGTCGGGAATCCTTTCGCAGAAATGATTGCTTCAATGCGGCGTGGCATGGAGGCAATCAGCCTGTGGCACTGCTGAGGTGTTATGGAGGCCCAGGATGCTTCGATAGCGGCCTTAAGCTCATCCACAGTGTTGGGTCTGGTGTCTCTCAACTTCCTCTTCACAATATCCCACAGATTCTCTATGGGGTTCAGGTCAGGAGAGTTGGCAGGCCAATTGAGCACAGTAATACCATGGTCAGTAAACCATTTACCTGTGAGCAGGTGCCAGGTCTTGTTGAAAAATGAAATCTTCATCTCCATAAAGCTTTTCAGCAGATGGAAGCATGAAGTGCTCCAAAATCTCCTGATAGCTAGCTGCATTGACCCTGCCTTTGATAAAACACAGTGGACCAACACCAGCAGCTGACATGGCACCCCAGACCATCACTGACTGTGGGTACTTGACACTGGACTTCAGGCATTTTGGCATTTCCTTCTCCCCAGTCTTCCTCCAGACTCTGGCACCTTGATTTCCGAATGACATGCAAAATTTGCTTTCATCCGAAAAAAGTACTTTGGACCACTGAGCAACAGTCCAGTGCTGCTTCTCTGTAGCCCAGGTCAGGCGCTTCTGCCACTGTTTCTGGTTCAAAAGTGGCTTGACCTGGGGAATGCGGCATCTGTAGCCCATTTCCTGCACACGCCTGTGCACGGTGGCTCTGGATGTTTCTACTCCAGACTCAGTCCACTGCTTCCGCAGGTCCCCAAAGGTCTGGAATCGGCCCTTCTCCACCATCCTCCTCAGGGTCCGGTCACATCTTCTGGTTGTGCAGCGTTTTCTACCACACTTTTTCCTTCCCACAGACTTCCCACTGAGGTGCCTTGATACAGCACTCTGGGAACAGCCTATTCGCTCAGAAATGTATTTCTGTGTCTTACCCTCTTGCTTGAGGGTGTCAATTATGGCCTTCTGGACAGCAGTCAGGTCGGCAGTTTTACCCATGATTGCGGTTTTGAGTAATGAACCAGGCTGGGAGTTTTTAAAAGCCTCAGGAATCTTTTGCAGGTGTTTAGAGTTAATTAGTTGATTCAGATGATTAGGTTAAGAGCTCATTTAGAGTACCTTTTCATGATATGCTAATTTTTTGAGATAGGAATTTGGGGTTTTCATGAGCTGTATGCCAAAATCATCAGTATTAAAACAACAAAAGACCTGAAATATTTCAGTTGGTGTGCAATGAATCTAAAATATATGAAAGTTCAATTATTATCATTACATTATGGAAAATAATCAACTTTATCACAATATGCTAATTATATGACAAGGACCTGTATGGTAATGCTATATGGTAACCTTCCTGCTCTCAAATCTACCCGCGTGCTGCTGAAAGTGTTCCGGAAGGAAGGTAACCAATCACAACGGAGTGGGGTTTGCAGGAGGGGGGGAGGGGGCGGAGATGTGTTGACAGGGCATGCTGAATCGCCCAGATGACAGGAAGCGTTTCCCGAAAATCTACATAGTTTTTTGTGATGTGATTCGTGTCAGGTTGCTCTATAGCAGTTTTTATCAAGAAATTAAGACCAGAAAAGTAGTATAATAGGAGATATTTAAAGTGGTAATGCTACAGATGCAAGTCAATGAACATGTACTGATTACAATTATTTTTTGAGTCTTTTTCCCTAACTATAATTCACAGCACACACAAATATTCTTCTAAATATTTAGTTTGCATTAATAGTAACTCAAAACTGAGCCCTACAGATAGTTTATTTTTTTCATGTAGAAAGCCAGTGTAGGCCTACCTGTGACAACTGGTGGTGAAACAAGACATGCCATTGGATGACTAGATCCAGGTCCGGGCTGGGTACGCAGACAAAACAATTCAGACATGCCGGCCACTAGGTGGCGCTACAACAAAGGAAAACACGTTTGGAGTCATTACTCCCACACCAAACATCCCACAGTCAAAGCCCACGCCCATTTGCAATAGGATAGTTTTTTCGCAAAATTGCAAAAACTGCTAAACTAACTTTTCATTTCAGCTCCCACAAATTTTACACAATTGACACCAAAATTTGCACAGAACATCTACCGACCGACACGGAAAAAAATATTTAAAAAATTTTGATACGACCTTCGATGGTGAAACGGGAGTGCTTAGAATATTTTAAAATTACCCAACTTGTACGTAAATATTCATAAATCAAACTGTACATCGTATCAAGTCCACATTTTGGACATCTGTTAGTGCTATCCTAAGTAGCGTTCAAAAAACAATTCTGAAAATTTCACCATAAGGGGGCGCCAAAAACACAAAAACTATATATCTCCTCATCCACTTAAGCCTATTTCTATGCAATATATTTGCTTTTTGGTCTACAATTCCCAAACCAAACATCCCACATCGAAACATTTGACATCCCCAGATTCTGTGAAGTGAGCGGCCGGCGCTGTGGTCGATGACGCTCGGGTCCATGTTGCGTCGGAGGCTTGGCCCCCGTTCATAACTGCTTGCAGTTCTAGTTATTAAAATAAAGGCCCGTCATCACACACATGTAGCCTACCGGATGGTTTTATACATCGATCGCTCCATAAAGTTATCCAAGTCAGAGCTTTTTGTATGGGCAGAGATCGTTATTTTAAGTGTGTCTTTATGAAGTTTCTTGTTAAATGTTTTAATTTCGACTTCCGGGTTACAGAGCATGGGGTAGGTGCGATCGCTCTATAGCTCCCACTAACTATTTCAGACCTAACTGATTAAACCTTATTCTCATCGATTTTTTTTGTGCTTGTGTTGCCGGTAACACTGATACTGTTTTGGAGAAATGCCTAGAAGCAAGAAAAACGCAAAAAGAGATTCGGCAGAGTCAGATATGTCCTCAGACAGCGTGGTTAGCATGGACGTTGGTGCTAGCACAATGGCTTCCATTTCGGATCTGCTTGAGCAGCATAGAGCAGCCACCGCTGAGTTTAAATCCATAGCCGCTGAGTTTAAATCATCGTTCGCCAGCATGGACACTAAGCTGGACAACATCCAGGCCGTGGTCTCAGGCCAGGGGAAACGTATAACCGATCTCGAGGAGAATGCAGAAACTGTTTGCGGACGCCTGGAGCAACTTGAGGCTACGTGCTCCTCACTGCAGGAAGATAACAAGCTGTTGAAAGCTAAACTATCGGATTTGGAAGGGAGAAGCAGGAGACAGAACGTTCGTATTGTGGGCTTACCAGAGTCACTTGAGGGTGCACGCCCCACCGCCTTTTTCTCCGAGCTCCTCGTCAAGGTTTTTGGTGATCAAGTTCTCCCTTCTCCCCCGGAGCTGGACAGAGCTCACCGCACTCTGGCACCCAAACCGGGCCCGCATGAGAGGCCGCGACCCGTCGTCATCCGCTTTCACCGATACCAGACTGAAGACCTGATCATGAGAAAGGCACGTAAACAGGGCGAGCTGGAATACCACGGCCACAAGCTCCGGTTCTACGAGGACTACAGCGCGGAGGTCGTGAAGCAGCGGGCTGAATACAGGGGGGTCTTGGCTGAGCTTTATCAGTGCGGTCTCCGTCCCCCTCTTCTTCACCCTGCGAGGCTTCGGATTACTCTCCAGAGCGGCGAGAGAAAGTGGTTGCGATCAGTCTCTGAAGCATCTAACTACATATCTACATTGGGTGTGAGTCCGTAGTAAATACGATTGCCTGCTGTGAGTATACAATGTGGACAAATGCTCTTTTCATATCCCCAGCCAAACTCTCAGACTGATGGTACTGCACGCATTTTTTCTCCCTTTTTTAAAATGAGTAAATTAGCTGGGTGAACGTGACATTTTTGTTGCTTGTCATTTTGACGTATTGTCTAGCTCACTCGCTTTTTTTATTTGTATCTCTATTTTAAAACGGCTAGATAAGCGTGTCTGTTCTCTATTTTTTTTATTCATTTGGACAGATTGTCTAACTCACGCCTTGTTCTTTTTTGTGTATTTAGAATTTGTTGGGTGAGCACGGTATGTTTGTTTAGTGTGTTGTCATTTTGACAGTTTGCTGGATTGTTCATAGTGTTACTAGCTGTTATGGGGTGAATTGTACAAGACTTATGTGGGAAGCTAGCACAGGTCAGAAAGTTAAGGCTTGGAATGTTTGTTGTGAGACTAGTAAGGGTCTTTTGGGGTTTGCTGTTTAGAGCAATATATGGGGTGGGTTCTGGGTGGGATGGGGTGGTGTTAACTGGGGGTTTAGCTGATAAGTTATCACCTGCTGTGTTTTCAGTTATTTGTGTTTTCCTTTTTTTTGTGTTTTTCTTTTCCTCTGTATTTTGCTACTCTTTTTTTATCGGAGCAACTCTTTTTATTCTCACTATAACTGAGCTAGATGAAGGGCAATCTTAATTTAATTAGTTGGAATGTCAAGGGGCTAAATCACCAAGTGAAAAGGGGTAAGGTCTTAACCCACCTAAAACGGCTCAGGGCTGGAATAGTTTTCCTTCAAGAAACCCATTTACATGACTCTGACCATGGGCGATTAAGTAAATGCTGGCATGGACAATTTTTTCATTCTAATTTCAGGGGTAAGGCTAGGGGCACAGCTATCCTTATTGATAGTAATATTCCTTTTGAGTCCTCAAACATTATATCAGACAAAAATGGACGTTTTATTATTGTTTCAGGCAAACTTTACAATAAGTCAGTCATCTTGGCCAACGTCTACGCGCCTAACGTCGATGATGTAGAATTCTTTAAGAGATTTTTTTCTCAACTCCCCGATCTCAATTCCCATTCTCTTATTCTTGGTGGGGATTTTAATTGCTATCTAGATCCAGTCTTAAATCGCTCTTCCCCCAAACCTGCCACTCTTAGCAGATCTGCAGGTTATATCAAATCATTTCTTGCTGATTATAGCCTCTCTGATCCATACAGGTTTTTATACCCCACAGGAAGAGAATATTCATTCTTTTCACATGTCCACCACACTTACACCCGAATTGATTATTTTTTTGTTGATAATTCATTGATGTCAGACCTAAAGTCATGCAGTTATGAAAGTATTGTGATCTCAGATCACGCTCCTCTGCTCCTTCAACTTGCTTTCTCTGACGTTGAGTATACAAGAAGGCAGTGGAGACTGGATCCATTGTTGCTCACAGATGAGAGTTTTCTTTCACACATCTCTACACATATTAAAACTTTTTTGAGTATAAATAAAACACCAGATGTGTCCAATGCAACAATTTGGGACGCCCTGAAAGCCTATTTGAGAGGTGAAATTATATCATTTGCAGCATACAAAATTAAGTGTACAAAACAGAAATAAACTGAAATAGCTGATCAGATTCTGAACATAGACAGACAATATGCTAATTCACCTTCATCTGAACTTTACAAAGAACGTTTAAAACTTCAGACAGAATTCAACCTTCTTTCCTCTCGTCAAGTTGCTGACCAGTTGCTTAGGAGCAGAAGTACTTTTTACGAGCATGGTGACAAGATTGGCAAACTCCTGGCCAATCAACTGCGCGGATTTAGAGCGAAGCAACTCATCCCTGGAATACGGACAGACAGTGGGTGTACAACATCAGATCAGAAATTGATAAACGAAAAGTTCAAAACATTCTATTCAAATTTGTATAGTTCTGATTGTACAGTAGACGCAACGGCGATGGAAACCTTTTTCAGTAACCTAAACATGCCTTCCCTTTCTCAAGACCTGAGACATAGCCTTGAGGCACCTATTACTCAGAAGGAAATTATTGCAGCAATAACATCTATGCAATCAGGCAAATCTCCTGGTCCAGACGGACTTCCATCTGACTTTTTTAAGAAATTTTCAGCCGAATTGTCGCCTTTTTTATGTTCAGTATTCTCAGACTCATTTGACTCAGGTAAACTCCCGCCTTCGTTCTACCAGGCCTGTATTTCCCTGTTGTTAAAAAAGGATAAAGATCCTCTAGATTGTGCATCATACCGACCAATTTCACTATTAAATACGGATGTGAAGATACTTGCTAAAATTCTCGCCCATAGATTGGAGGATGCTCTCCCCTCTATCATATCCCCCGACCAAACTGGGTTTATAAAGGGACGCCAATCATTTTATAACACCCGCCGACTAATGAACATTTTATATTCCCCCAGAAATATTGAATCAGAATGCCTCGCTTCTATGGATGCTGAAAAAGCATTTGTTTTTCACCCTTGAAAAATTCGGTTTGGGTCCAGTTTTCACTTCTTGGGTTAAATTATTATATGCATGCCCTTCTGCCTCAGTATTAACAAACAGCCGATACTCAAGTAGTTTTGATCTGCACCGTGGGACCCGGCAGGGTTGTCCTTTGAGCCCGCTCCTTTTTGCTATTGCAATCGAACCACTTGCAATTGCCATTCGCAGTAACAAACAGATTCAGGGGATATGGAGAGGAGGAATTGAACATAAGGTATCATTATACGCCGATGACTTACTTTTGTTTGTCGCCAAGCCAACCACCTCTTTACCGGAGGCACTTTCTGTGTTAGAGGTATTTAGTCAGTTTTCGGGCTATAAACTTAACTTGAGTAAGAGCGAACTCTTTCCGATTAATAAAGAAGCTTTCAAACTTGATTATACAGCTCTCCCACTCAAAGTGGTGACAGATCATCTGAGTTACCTTGGGGTATGTTTTACCAGAAATTTTAAAAACCTATTTAAATCGAACTTCCTCAAATTATTGGATCAGGCGAAGCAAATATTATCGAAGTGGTCTCCTCTGGCTTTCTCTCTTATTGGTAGAATAAATTCAATTAAAATGACATTACTCCCAAAGTTCCTATATCTATTCCAATGTCTCCCCATCTTTCTCCCCAAATCCTTTTTTCAGGCCCTTGACTCTTTAATGATAAATTATATTTTGAATGGTAAACACCCTCGGTTACGGAAAGCTTTTCTTCAAAGACCCAAACAAACAGGTGGAATGGCCCTCCCTAATTAAAACCAATTTAACAATTATAATGCTTTAATAGTGTGTCCTGTATTACATTTGACGTAGTCTGACCATATTTTATGAACAAAAATGTATATAGCTATCTGCTAAACTAACCTAATGGAGAGCAAGAGCAGAATAAATCCTAAACCGAACGTTCCACATTCAAACACTTTATATCCCTGTATTCTGTGAAGTGAGCGGCCGGCGCTGCGGTCGACGACACTCGGGTCTCGAGTTGCGTCAGAGGCTTGGCCCCCGCTCATAACTGCTTGCAGTTCTAGTTAATGTTATTTTTGATGGTGTGTTTTTTTTAGAACGAGTATTCGAATACTCTCTCTGAAAAACCAACGAGTATTCGAAGCCTGTAAAATGGTATTCGGGACAGCCCTACTAAACACAACAACAGTAATTTGAAATGGGCAAAAGTAATCCTTCTCTGATAATCAGGTTAGCTCAACTCAAGTATTGACTCATATTGTTACGGGAAGGCTCAAAGTTTGGTTATAGCCTCATAATAATAATAATAATAATAATACATTTTATTTGGAGGCGCCTTTCAAAGCTCTCAAGGTCGCCGTACAAGGCAGGTACACAAATAGAATTAAAAACTGTTTCAAATAAGTAGACAATGGGTGGTGAGGTGATGAGGAAGGTAGGATCAGGGGGCGTATGTAGATTTAAAAAGGTGGGTTTTGAATTTGGATTTGAACTGGGTTATGGATTGGATTCAGTGTTGCGGATGTCAGGGGGTAGTGCATTCCAGAGCAGGGGAGCAGAGTGGCTGAAGGCTCTGCTCCCCATCGTCTTGAGACGGGCAGAGGGGACAGTGAGGTGAACAGAGGAGGAGGAGCGGAGTGCACGGGAAGGAGTGGCAATTTGGATGAGGTCTGTTAGGTAAGGGGGGGCAAGGTTATGGATGGCTTTGAAGGTTATTCATTATAAACAATAAAGTGAATTCATGCTCTTTCTTAATGCTGTGTATTTTCTTGCTTGTTCATTATATATAGAGAAAACTGAGTAGCTTCCAAACGATTCTGGGGCTATTTTATAGAGGATGAGTCAGTATGTCTGAGTGGCCTGCTTTAAAAGATTCAATATCTTTCTGGGCTGCTGCCAAGACTTTGAAGTTCTATAAATGTCACTGTAAGTTGATTAAACGTGATTGATAAGGACGCTTTTAGAGTCTGCGGCACATCAAATGCATCAAGTAAAAATGAGACTGATTTTAAAATATTTTTTAAATCTACAGTACAGTTTGCTGCAAATTATCAAGATTATCAGTCTGAATACATTCTATCCCTAGTAATAAAGAAAAATATAGTTAGGAGTATGGTTAATACTGTAGTCCCAAAGCACTGTCGCGGAAAGAAACTTTCTGGAACATCTCCCTTCCCCCAGGCTAGTGTTGGGGGAAATGGCCGTCGTCAGGTAAAATTACTCTTAATGCTTCCTGAATGGAGTGGCTAACTTTGCGCTGCCAGGTCATTAGGGAGACAAAAGGGGAGGCAAAACTGCAGCAGAAGACCCCTAACACCAGCAACCACTCCAAACCCATCCCAGCCCCAAGCCATAGACGCACTCCAAATGTGGCTTTGGCCCGATCCCCCTCACACTTCAGTACTCTTTGAGCGACAGAGCAAAACGGGACAGTCCCAAGTTGGAAATGGAGGAGACATGTGGATAAACTTGGAATGTAAAACTGAACTGGTATGTTTGCAATTTGCCGTTGTTGAGTTAAGGTAATCTGAATGACTGAATGTGTATTGAAAACTGATAATAGTCCTGCGCAAACATCCTCCGCTGCCTCCTGGGGATGGCTCCAAGTCATCACACAGAGTAAGTTAACAATGTTTGCATATGACTCTGAGGTCAGGAGGGGACTTGAAGGACGGCATTGGAGGAGGAATAGACTATTAAAGGAGAGGAGCAAGAGCTGAGTTTGTGATTATTTCCTGGTGACATCCTGTAAAAGCAAATAGGGCGCTGCACACACAAAGACACTCTCACAGAGTCCTCCTGTCTCACTGGACAGTCTTCAAATGTTGAATAAACTTGTCGTCCAGACATCAAAGTGGTGTGGAGTTGGTCAATGCAGGCATTTACAGCACTACAAGTGACCACACAAGTCCTTTTTCAACACACTCAAGCCCACCCATAGCAAGGCAGACAGCCAGGCCTGGAAAAAGCAAATACCAAGAGCTAAGCAACATGCAATCCCTTCCTCTGAGGACTTGGTGAAGAATGTGGGAAGTGAGTGCTAAGTTGTGCTAACTGGGAGACATCATACCTCCTGGTTCGTGCATTTCAAGTTTAATCGGATAACAATTTGCCATGTGCTTTTAGGTTATCTCACAATTAAAAACAAACTGATACAAGGTAGTCATTTTCAGGAATTTAATTATCAAATAATGATTTAGTTAGTCAAATATCAGAAAATAGAAGATAAAAATTCTGATCCTAGTTTGACAGCGTGTTCAGATTATTTTGTCAGACAGTTTTGCTTGTTAAGTGATCCATCCATGGACTTAATTCATGTTCAAATAAGCTCATTGGCTATTTTTTCAGCACAAAAGATATCACTTAAAACTTGTCTCATGAGTACAAAGTAATGAACCCCTTTTTTAAAGGTTTGTTAATATGGAACAATGTGAGAATCCAGTATTTGGACGGAAGAAATATATTCATAGAAAAGGAAGACAGAGAGGAGACTTTTTTGGACAATGTTGAACATTGACACTCTCGCCTTTAAACTTTAAATCATCACTAAAAATGGCTTTTCATTTAAGTGGAGCGCCTGTCATGTCAGGTATCAGGTTACTCTTGCCAACAAAGGGTAGAACAAAAAGGAGTAGCTCGAGCCCTGGCAGTGATTTCTGAAAGACCCGCTTCACAGAGAGCAATCATTTCACTTTATTTAGAACAAAATCCCTGTGAATAATCTGCCGACATGAGAACCTGTCTCCCTAACCCGGAATGGGCAGGATGAAGTGTGCTTGGGTGAGTTGCCTGTGTGTGTGAAATTCTGAGTCTCCCATTACAAATCTACTAGGACTGACCTGTTTTTAGGATTTGTGTGGTTATGTTAGCTAATAGATGAAGGAAACTTTAAAATTAACGACAGCAAAAATAAAACTTTGACTGAAAAGTGCTGACCACACTTGATTGAAAAGTGTCATCTGGAAAGTGCACTGCACCAAAGAGGCTAAAAATGTGAAGAAATTAAGGGGCCACTCACACTAGGGCCGCGGCCCTGTGCCCGAGCTCATTTGCATACTAAAGTCTAGAACGTTTGGCTAGTGTGACCACGCCATCCGTATTCCAGCACGGAACAGCCCCTTGGCCACGGCACACTTGGGAGAGGTGTGCCGTGGCCAAAGTACAGATGCTAATGAGATGACACGCGCACAAGCAAGCGCACAGGCGGCGTTCCTGACGTGAATTTATTAAGGATGCATTGTCCGTTAACGTCCGCTGCCTTTCTAGTCGGCACCAGAATTGCCCACCACTTGGACTGTAGCTACATAAAATGTGTGAGAATTAACGTGTGTGTAGGCCTAGGTGTGGGCTAATAAAAGAGGGAGAGAGCTAAATAGGTGAGCGCAGAAAGCAAAGCAAAAAGGTTTTCGTGTTTACTCACGTTCGTCAGATGATTTTTTTCTTTTTCCTCTCGTCAGCTGTCATAATACTGTCTTTACGCATGGCGGTGGAGACGAACACAAAACAACACACCGCGGCCCGGTGATAAGGAAACAGTAGCCTACACTAAGGTTTAACAAGAAACTTTATAAAGACACTTAAAAAACGATCTCTGCCCATACAAAAAGTTGAATCATGCTGAATCTTCCTGCAGCACGGAACAGGCAAACGGCCCTAGTGTGAGTGGGCCCTAACACTCTGGTTCTTATGTCAGGAGGGCCATGGTCGCAGTTTTAGAGTCAGAGAATTTGTTTCAGGCCCTTGTGAATAATTATTTAATTCTGCTGCAAATATAAAGACAAATGGAATGAGAGTGTGGAACGGGAGTCTGGCATCACAAAATTCAGAGCAACTGAACAATTTAGCTCTAATGAAAGACTGTGTGTGTCTAGGTGTGTGTGGTACAGAGTGAGACCAGCATTATTATGCCTCTGTAATAACCCCCTTCCTCTTCGCTCTTTCAGAACTCTCTTTACGCTTTGATGAGCAGGCTGCAACAATACTCTGATTCTTTCAGAGCTGCTTAAAGGGAGGAACACAACGTAAATATCATATTCAAAGCAGGTAAGTGAGCTCAGCTTCAGAGCTTTTCATAATGGGCCATGATGGAAGACAGGTGGTTGGGAGGGGACCGTTCAAAAGAGATGAGAAGTCAACAACAAAGGCTGCGCCCCCCCCCCCACCAGAAGCCCACCTCCGAGCCTTTGTCAACATGGATCTAAAGAGAGAGGCTCTGGCGGTGGCCTGAGGGGGATAATTTACAAACTGCTCCAAAGCTTAAGGATGTCATTCCACGATGCTAACTTAAATACAGCACTGGCAAATACAATCAAGAAAATTATCGCTGCCCCCAAGCTGAACTCATTCTCCATTTCAGAGTTTAATATATGAGTGAGTCTGATAACAGTTGAAGTTTTGTTGTTGATGAAAAAACTTCCTGTTAATTCAGCCCAACGGTGGCTAAAAAAGAGCGAAGTAAAAAAGCTGCCTGCTCGCAAGGTATCACATTATGCCCTTGTGCCCGAGAACAAAAGGCTGCCATTCTTCTTCATTCATGTGTATTTGCAAAGATATACAACAATACGACATGCATGTGTATTTGCAAATGCATAGAACACAGTGTTTCCCGCACGTTCACTCAGCAGCGGCGCTCCCGTGCGCCGCTTCTATAATTTTTTTTTTTGTACGTAGCTCCTTTTAGAAAATGGGCAGCCCGTAACGTAAATTGCGCAGCACGCGGCACATCATCACGTAGCCAACATCTAAGAAGAAGAATAACCTAACAGCGAGTGTGGCAGTAGTAGCCTACACGGTTGCAAAGTTACATTGATTCCAGCAGCGAGTGAAGCGGAAGAGCGAAGTGTAGCGGAGGAAACTGGTGAATGTAGCTTACCGCGCTGATTTGCTTGTATCACTGGTTTCACTTCAGAGGTGTCGGCCAGAACACCACTTATGGCCAAAAATGTCAGATTATAAGCATGAGAATAGGAGAGGAGGAGTTGGGTTTATCCGCTCTTTATTTTCTTCTCTTTCACAGACAGCAGCACACAGATCGCGGGAAAAGACGTTGGAACAGCTGTTATTGCAACCCGCGAATCGCAGCCGTTAAAACATGCATAAAACTATAACTTAGAACAGCAATCTTACTCACACACGGGTGATTCCACAACTCAAACAAACATGTACAAACTGTAGAATGATCGCTACATGCACGCTCGCACATCTGACCGAGCGAGAGGAGAAAGGAAACTACTAAAAAGACTCTCCAGCCGACTGACGTCACGGCCCTAACTGACAGCTACCCACACTAAACAAAACACAACTTAACACACTGTAAGAAGTATTAAACACTGTAGCCTATAACTTTGGGGCCTTTTCTACACAAAGAAAGAAGGAGAGAGAGAGAGAGAGAGAGAGAGAGAGAGAGAAAGTTGCTAAAATGTGTCGCTACATGACCTCCAGTGTTAAAAACCCTCTGAGCCCTATCGTAATTTTATTTTATTTTATCTAGGCTATAAACCGTAACCTCCGTGCCGTTTTTCCTCTAGTAGACTATTGTGTGTGTGTGTGTGTGTGTGTGTGTGTGTGTGTGTGTGTGTGTGTGTGTGTGTGTGTGTGTGTGTGTGTGTGTGTGTGTGTGTGTGTGTGTGTGTGTGTGTTGTCGCTCTTTTTGGATCACTCATAGCCTTTACAGGAGCTTATATCCAGTCAGGAGCTTGTAGCCTAGGTATTTTCGGGAACTGTTAGATCCGATGTTGTTCTTTATTGCCATATAAAATCTGTTTATCGCGTATTTTAGTTAGGGATTTATGCTAATCGCCTGTAAGCATGTGGTCATTAGCATAAATGCAGGGAAAAAGCCTATGGACTTTTTAAAAGATTATGAATAGTTTCTATTATGTATAATTTATATTTATTTTAGAATTTTCTCATCACTTTTTGACTCCCAAGACTAAGAAGAAGTGTTTTAAGCAATAACAAGCTTAATCAATGTGCCTTTTTGTGTCATATCAATAAATAATTGTGAGATATTTTTAGCTTTTTTACTGTCTAATTGATAATTCCCTACATTCAAACGACATCACTGCAGCACACATATTCTTATAGTCCAGGTTGTGGCCCAAATAAATGATAGCTTGACAGCTATATGCATTATAGGGGTGATGAATGCAATCTTAATAAAGAGAATAAATCCAGGCAAACCAAAACATCTCAAAAATGGCTTAGGGCTCAGAGTTTAAAAGGCTGGTACAAGCTCTTAAGGGATGCACTGTGCACAATGTATATATACATAGTTAAATAATATATATTACATTTGCAGATTAGTCTAAAAAGCTGGGTGAAAAAGAAAGGCAGACGGGGACAATGGAGGAGCTGAGGTTAGTGAAGCAAATTAGGGAAGCAAACTTTCAAGCTAATGAGAATTTTCTTTTGGATTTGAATGCATAATGCTAGGTGATATTATTTGAACATTACAAATACATGTATATAGGGTAATTTGAAGGAAACAAATAAGATTTCTAGCATTTCTTACTTGTTGTTTAAGTGCTCAAGTTTATTACAGAAAATACAGGTAGACCAAGTAAGGGAGGAAAGAGAAGTGACAGAGAAGCAAGGAGAACAAGAGAGAGAGGGTGCAGTGGTAGATCCTGAGAGGTGTTTTGCCCATGATTGCAGGAGATTTCATTTTCATTGTCTTGTGTAAAAAACAGTGTGTAGTGTTTTGAAAGAAGTGTGTTGGAGAATTTCAAACACAGTGCAAAGCACTTATTGTGTTTGTAGGGTTGGTGCTTGTGTTTTGAGCATGGCCACCAAAGTTAGAGGTTGTGATGCTTTGGGCATAGCAACCACTTTCAGTGTTTAAGCATTAGGCAAACATCTGTAAATAAATTGTGCAAATTATTTTTGCGTTGTGGCATTTTTAGTTTAAATATTAATTTCTATACAAAAATGTCAAAATCTGTAAGACACAAAAGGCAAAGTTACAACACCAATACTCCTATCTACAGTAATACACAGGACTGTGTGAATAGGATTTAAGTGCATATTCTCCTCTCAAAGTGCACCAGATTCATGGATTCCAATGTACAGGGTACAAAAAAAAAATCGGCCGGGGGGGCATGCCCCCGGACCCCCCTAGAGGGTTTGGGGACCACAGCACCGCTGCTGAAAAAAATCCTGCAGGAAACACTGCAAAAATATGCATGTGCACACGATATACAGAAACACACACACACACTGAGACAGAAGAATCAGGATGGCACAACTGTGCGCACATCTCATTATCATCACCATACGCTGCACATCTCCAGTATTTAAGCTCAAACTAGAGAAAGGACAATCTTGGGAAAGTGCCTTCTTAATAAACGTCAGACTGTATCAGTTATCGGGTGAGGGGATGAGATAAAGCGCCATCCTTTATCTGGGCTGTCTGCGCTTTGTCTCAAATCAACCAATTCCATAGTGGATCTCTCTGCTTCTTGCAGGAATGATGGAGGGGTTTAAGCGAGCAAATCCAAAATGCAGCACTCATGACAGACTGCAGGTAATCTACCAACTGTAAACCTAGAGGAAGAAAGCCCACACAGGGGCCTCCTGATTTGTTATGATTTTCCATTGAGGGATAACGTTAGTTAAGCGAGTGACTGAAGCCTCGGAGGGGTGGGATGAGGGCATAGGGACTTCAAAATAGATTGTTTTCACTAAACGAGCTGCAAATTCCCAATTATTTACATGAAGTATGGTACATTTACCATAGGGCTAGGCGATATATCAAATATATGCGATATATTGCGAGATGTTCTCCACGGGATATAAAATGTTTTAATAAACGTCTTGTATTTCACCGACATTCTCATAGAAGCTACAACTCCACTGAATTAAGTGGAATGAGCTCATCTTATTGGAATTTTTTCATTTCCTTGACAACACATTTCAAACACAAAGAGTCATATTCTGAAGCCAAATAAATAAAATAACATCCAAATCTGTTCTAGTGGTTTGAATGGTGATATAATGGTTAATCATTCATTAGATAGTTTTGGGCCTTAGCTGTCACAAGCTCACACACTCCAGAGCTTATTTTCAGTTACAACAGGCAACCATAAGCTGTGCTACAGACCTAGACATATCAAGAGTTTTCAGCAAGTTACAAGTTCAAGTCATTGGTTTTATTACTTTCTGTTTCTCAGCTCAGTAAAACATGTCATTGTGGTTTATCATCAGTCAGTTAGTGTTAAGGGCTATTTACTGAAAATCAGAAGCTTAGCCCGGTCGACTGCACCCAGCACTTCAGTAAATCAAATCAAATTAAATGTAATTAAACTGGAACTTTCACCTAGCCTGGAAATCCTGACCCTGATATCTTGAACGATAGAGGGTCTGGCGACGATCAATAGTAATTTCCAACTCTAGGGGCGGCTCCTACTCGTGCATTTCAAATGCCACTGCACGCAGTTGGATAGCACTACAACCAATCAGAGCGATGCACAAGTGACGTAAGCCCCGTTCGTTTAGCGAACAGCTGTTAAACTGTTCAATTAAACGTTTGCCGTTGTCGGTCGGCAAAACAGAATATTCCACTTACTTGCTAGTGAAAGCTATGAGTCCCGTCTTCCAATTCGTTAAGGGTCGAGGCCAAAGCAGTCTCAAACTCACACAACATATCCGCAGCCATCTTTGATGTTTACTATCACAGCTTCGACGTCGCATGCACGTCACTGTCGTCATCCGGTTACGTCCTCCCCAGAGCACCATATAAAGGGCTCTGGCGCGCCCATATTAGATAGAACCAATTGAAACGTTATACCAGATTTCTGGTATTCTTGATAAGCTTCAACGGAGGGTGTCCAGACCAACACGCGCAGCAAATTTAATTTGCCTGCGCCTAGTGGCAGGTCTGGGAATGCCAGGCTAACTTTCACCATAATACACATTGAATAAAATAATAAATAAAAACAAAAATAGCTTCCTGAAGTTTCATAAAGTTCAATAATCAAAATGAGTTAAACTATAAAATATTCTGATACAAGTATATGCCTAGCATGACTTCCGGGTTACAGAGCATGGGGTAGGCACGATCGCTCTATAGCTCCCACAAAATATTTCAGACCTAACTGATTAAACCCTATTCTCATCGATTTTTTTTGTGCTTGTGTTGCCGGTAACACTGATACTGTTTTGGAGAAATGCCTAGAAGCAATAAAAACGCAAAAAGATATTCGGCAGAGTCAGATATGTCCTCGGACAGCGTGGTTAGCATGGACGTTGGTGCTAGCTCAATGGCTTCTATTCCGGATCTGCTTGAACAGCATAGAGCAGCGATAGCCGCCGAGTTTAAATCATCTTTCGCCAGCATGGACGCTAAACTGGACAGCATCCAGGCCGTGGTCTCAAGCCAGGGGAAACGTATAACCGATCTCGAGGAGAATGCAGAAACTGTTTGCGGACGCCTGGAGCAACTTGAGGCTACGTGCTCCTCACTGCAGGAAGATAACAAGCTGTTGAAAGCTAAACTATCGGATTTGGAAGGGAGGAGCAGGAGACGGAACGTTCGTATCGTGGGCTTACCAGAGTCACTTGAGGGTGCGCGCCCTGCCGCCTTTTTCTCCGAGCTCCTCGTCGAGGTGTTTGGTGATCAAGTTCTCCCTTCTCCCCCGGAGCTGGACAGAGCTCACCGCACTCTGGCACCCAAACCGGGCCCGCATGAGAGGCCACGATCCGTCGTTATCCGCTTTCACCGATACCAGACTAAAGACCTGATCATGAAAGAGGCACGTAAACAGGGCGAGCTGGAGTACCACGGCCACAAGCTCCGGTTCTACGAGGACTACAGCGCGGAGGTCGTGAAGCAGCGGGCTGAATACAAGCGGGTTATGGCTGTGCTTTATCAGCGGGGTCTCCGTCCATCTCTCCTCTTCCCTGCGAGGCTTCGCATTACACTCCAGAGCGGCGAGAGAAAGTGGCTGCGGTCAGTCTCTGAAGCATCAAACTACATATCTACACTGGGTGTGAGTCCGTAGTAAATACGATTGCCTGCTGTGAATATACAATGTGGACAAATGCTCTTTTCATATCCCCAGCCAAACTCTCAGACTGATGGTACTATACGCATTTTTTTTTTTTTTAATTAGTAAATTAGCTGGGTGAACGTGACATTTTTGTTGCTTGTCATTTTGACGTATTGTCTAGCTCACTCGCTTTTTTTATCTGTATTTCTATTTTAAAACGGCTAGATAAGTGTGTCTGTTCTTTATTTTTTTTATTTTTTTTTATGCCATTTGGACAGATTGTCTAACTCACGCCTTGTTCTTTTTTTTGTATTTCGAATTGTTGGGTGACCACGGTATTTTTGTTTAGTGTGTTGTCATTTTGACAGTTTGCTGGATTGTTCATAGTGTTACTAGCTGTTATGGGGTGAATTGTACAAGACCTATGTGGGAAGCTAGCACAGGCTAGAAAGTTAAGGCTTGGAATGTTTGTTGTGAGACTAGTAAGGGTCTTTCGGGGTTTGCTGTTTAGAGCAATATATGGGGTGGGTTCTGGGTGGGATGGGGTGGTGTCAACTGGGGGTTTAGCTGATGGGTTATCACCTGCTGTGTTTTCAGTTATCTGTGTTTTCCTTTTTTTTGTGTTTTTTTTCCTCTGTATTTTGCTACTCTTTTTGTTATCGGAGCAACTCTTTTTACTCTCACTATAACTGAGCTAGATGAAGGGCAATCTTAATTTAATTAGTTGGAATGTCAAAGGGCTAAATCACCAAGTGAAAAGGGGTAAGGTCTTAACCCACCTAAAACGGCTCAGGGCTGGAATAGTTTTCCTTCAAGAAACCCATTTACATGACTCTGACCATGGGCGACTAAGTAAATGCTGGCGTGGACAATTTTTTCATTCTAATTTCAGGGCTAAGGCCAGGGGCACAGCTATCCTTATTGATAGTAATACTCCTTTTGAGTCCTCAGACATTATATCAGACAAAAATGGACGTTTTATTATTGTTTCAGGCAAACTTTACAATAAGTCAGTCATCTTGGCCAACGTCTACGCGCCTAATGTCGATGATGTAGAATTCTTTAAGAGAATTTTTTCTCCCCTCCCTTATCTCAATTCCCATTCTCTTATTCTTGGTGGGGATTTCAATTGTTATCTAGATCCAGTCTTAGATCGCTCTTCCCCCAAACCTGCCACTCTTAGCAGATCTGCAGGTTATATCAAATCATTCCTTGCTGATTATAGCCTCTCTGATCCATACAGGTTTGTATACCCCACAGGAAGAGAATATTCATTCTTTTCACATGTCCACCACACTTACACCCGAATTTATTATTTTTTTGTTGATAATTCATGGATGTCAGAACTAAAGTCATGCAGTTATGAAAGTAACCTAAACATGCCTTCCCTTTCTCAAGACCTGAGACATAGCCTTGAGGCACCTATTACTCAGAGGGAAATTATTGCAGCAATAACATCTATGCAATCAGGCAAATCTCCTGGTCCAGACGGACTTCCATCTGACTTTTTAAAGACATTTTCAGCCGAATTGTCGCCTTTTTTATGTTCAGTATTCTCAGACTCATTTGACTCAGGTAAACTCCCGCCTTCGTTCTACCAGGCCTGTATTTCCCTGTTGTTAAAAAAGGATAAAGATCCTCTAGATTGTGCATCATACCGACCAATTTCACTATTAAATACGGATGTGAAGATACTTGCTAAAATTCTCGCCCACAGATTGGAGGATGTTCTCCCCTCTATCACATCCCCCGACCAAACTGGGTTTATAAATGGACGCCAATCATTTAATAATATCCGCCGGCTAATGAACATTTTATATTCCCCCAGAAATATTGAATCAGAATGCCTCGCTTCTATGGATGCTGAAAAAGCATTTGATAGAGTAGAATGGAATTATTTGTTTTTCACCCTTGAGAAATTTGGTTTGGGTCCCGTTTTCACTTCTTGGGTTAAATTATTATATTATTATATGCATGCCCTTCTGCCCTTCTGCCTCAGTATTAACAAACAGCCGCTACTCAAGTAGTTTTGATCTGCACCGTGGGACGCGGCAGGGTTGTCCTTTGAGCCCGCTCCTTTTTGCTATTGCAATCGAACCACTTGCGATTGCCATCAGAGGTAACAAACAGATTCAGGGGATATGGAGAGGAGGAATTGAACATAAGGTATCATTATACGCCGATGACTTACTTTTGTTTGTCGCCAAGCCAGCCACCTCTTTACCGGAGGCACTTTCTGTGTTGGAGGTCTTTAGTCAGTTTTCTGGCTATAAACTTAACTTGAGCAAGAGCGAACTCTTTCCGATTAATAAAGAAGCTCTTAAAATTGATTACACAGCTCTCCCACTCAAAGTGGTGACAGACCATCTGAGTTACCTTGGGGTATGTTTTACCAGACATTTTAAAAACCTATTTAAATCGAACTTCCTCAAATTATTGGATCAGGCGAAGCAAATATTATCGAAGTGGTCTCCTCTGGCTTTCTCTCTCATAGGTAGAATAAATTCAATTAAAATGACATTACTCCCAAAGTTTCTATATCTATTCCAATGTCTCCCCATCTTTCTCCCCAAATCCTTTTTTCAGGCCCTTGACTCTTTAATGATAAATTATATTTGGAATGGTAAACACCCTCGGTTAAGGAAAGCATTTATTCAAAGACCAAAACAAACAGGCGGAATGGCCCTCCCTAATTTCCAATACTATTACTGGGCTGCTAATATCCGTTCTTTAGTGTATTGGGTTCATTTTCACCTTGACGACTCAGCCCCAGTATGGGTAACAATGGAGTCCAGCGCTGTTAGCCCATTGTCTCTCTGCCCTCTTAAGCGCCGCACTTCCACTCTCTTCGGCTATTCCCAACAGTAATCCCGTGATTAAGCACTCCCTTCGAATCTGGACCCAATTTAGGAAGAATTTTGGAATGCAGAATTTTTCACTTTTCAGCCCAATTGCAGCTAATCATTTATTTATTCCCTCGACGGTGGATGGTGCATTCAAGATCTGGCATAAAAAAGGCTTAAAATGCATCTGTGATTTATTTATTAATGATCTATTTGCTAGTTTTTCCCAATTGACAAAACATTTTGTTATCGAAAAGACTAATTTTTTCAGATTTCTGCAAATCAGGCATTTTACACAGAAGCTAATTCCCCAATTCCCTTATAAACCGCCAGCCAATCATGTTGATTTGTTTCTTTCTGTAAACCCCACATTAAAAGGCTCAATTTCTGTGTTTTTCAACCTTATTTCAAAGTTGCATAGCCCCTCTTTAGCAGCTATAAGAACCCTGTGGGAGCAGGACCTATGCTCTGCCTTCACAGATCACATGTGGGATTCAGTCCTGGATCGGATACACTCTACCTCCATGTGCGCCCGACACGCTCTTGTGCAATTTAAAGTAGTACATCGTATCCACATATCTAAAACTAAATTAGCTCGTATGTTCCCCGATGTAGACCCGACCTGTGATAGCTGTAAGAGCGCACCGGCATCACTCTTTCACATGTACTGGTTGTGTCCCACCTTGACTGAGTTCTGGACATCAGTTTTTCAAACAATTTCTGAAGTACTTCAGCATCAAATTGAGCCGAACCCTTTCACTGCAATTTTTGGCATTGCTCCAAATCCGGGCTTGCCTAAAGTGAAGCTGAAGGTACTGGCCTTTACTGGTATTAGTGTGTGGAGTTCATTATCAGGAGGGCTATGCACAGATGAAGTCCAGAAGCATTCAGTTTAGTCAACTGTCAAGGAGGCTCCCAGTCCATCCTTTATTTCCCTTCTCTTATGACACCCATCTTCCCCAATACACAATGGCGGGGGAGGTGGGGCTGTTGGCAAAGGCACTGAAGCAGAAGGCAGGACAAGAAAGTTCAAGGAGGGGTAAATGAGGGAAAAGAAGAGGAAAGAAATCTCCTCTCAACTCCTGCCATTGTGTACATGTAAATTGGAGCTGATCAAGATTCCGCTTGCATCGTGTAACCAGCAAGTTCAATCCGCACAGGCTGAACAGAGAAAGAGAGGTTCATACTGAAAGAAAAAGTGAAAGACATAGATGGAGAACACCAGTGTCAAAGAGTGACTCACATGCAGACAGTCAGGCAGGAATACAAACAGGGACAAAGAAAGAGATTTGGCTTGAGTGGGAGACACAAATGCACCACTTAAAAATTAATAAAACACTGAAAAGAAGAGGAAGGGGGTGGATGTACTGAAGGGCAAGAACGCACACATCCTCATTCCAGTACAGCCAACTTATTAAGTTCAGACTGTCATGGGGAAGCCTAGTGATCAGCGTTTAGAATTTCATCATACAGTACGAGACAACAAGATGAAGTCACGGAAAAGGTGTTTGACTGATGCAAGACGTAGTCAGGAAAGAATGTGGATTTCTGCTTGAAAGTATCCAGGGTTTCTCTGGGTGGTGTGAACATGTCTGACCCCTATTTCAACCCTCAGTCCAAACTCATGGTCACTACAATTGGCCTCAGGTAAAAGCTATCTAGAGCCTGACTTGCTGCCTTTTACTCTTCCCTTGTTTAACGGGAATGGGATGTGCACCAGCCTGAATTCTGTCAGGGTCAAAATGAGGCCCTGGAAATCAACGAGTGAAAAAAGACCCGGGGGGAGTTCCAGTGGAAATTTTGTATCCGAGGCCTGATCAAGAAGATCCACGTGGATGAGGGAAAGTTATATTGCTGTTATCTGTGTTGGCGGAGTTCCCTAAACCTGCACATTTCTCAAAGATATAAAGCTATGGCTCACAGTCTTACTCAGAGAAAAAAATCCTTAACCCAGAGGACTTCAAGGTCACATATTATGCTAAATGCACTTTTTAAATGTGTTCTAACATATCCATGGGTCCACGGTGTGCCTTGAGACTGCCAAAATATTTAAAAAAATAACAATCTCTCCTGTTCTCACTCTCCCCCTTTCTGAAACCCCCACCCCTCCCCCCCAATATACTCCAGTCAGAATTTTCCCCTTTTCTGACCTCACAAACTGGAAAGCCAGAAGCTTCCACTGTGCAGCCCACACCCCTATTTCTTATTGGTCCACGGCCCTGACAGACAGAGGGCGAGGCGTATCTGGCTTCGCTTCCAGACAGGGGGCGGGGGCAGCTCAAAGATTGTATATTTACGAGGGGAGCTGCAGCTCTTTTTAAAAAATAGGCCATTGTGAGATTAGCTGAACATCAGCATAGTACAATAAATTATCTGAAAGTTTTTTTCAGCAAACAATTAAAGAAAAACGTATTAGGGACCACTAAGACCATATAATATGGTGTATAATAGTACCGAAAAGTGTATAATATGGGAGCTTTAATGTATGTCTAGAAAAACCAAAAACACCTACCCAAAATTTAAACCCCGATTTCTATACTTATTCCAATCCATCCCAATATTTTTACCGAAATCCTTCTTTCAATCATTGAACAAGCGTATCACATCATCCATTTGGGAAGGAAAACACCCCAGAATAAGTGGAAACCTTTCCCTACCAAATTGTATGTACTACTACTGGTCAGCTAATATTCAAAAACTATTATTTTGGTTCAATGCAGTGGGACCATCCAGCTGTGGGAACATAGCGCTGTTGGACCATTGGGCTTTGGGAACATATGAAAAAAATCATAGAAATGTGGCAACCGGGGATATCCTGCCCGTTAACGTTGTTGATGTGGAAGGCTTCCGCGATCGGATTGCATTTCTTGAGCCTGGATACACAGAGCCATGTCGCCAAACTGACAGCGCGACTAGAGAAAATATACAGTGATCCGCCTCCCTCCGTTAGTTTCAGTCTACAGCCAAACAAATTACAATAACCACCACGGACGTCGCTTAAAGGCACTACGAGTAAGTCGGCACGTTGGCGACACCTTTGAACAAAAGCGGTAGTATTATTACGACGCCAGCTGTCGTGAAGCTGTTTGCTTGCTCGTGCAGGGCTGCAAGATTCAAATAATCAGGAAGCAATATGGTGCGTGTCCGTGTGTGGACTCATTTCGGCTCGGTGAGAGTGGTGGTGACACAGCATCTACTAATGCCAGTAAGTGCTAAACACACCTGATTGCAATGAGTTGATGCATTGTCACCTCTCACGGAGCTGAACGAGTCTTTAGTAGGCTACCGCTCATTCATTTAGGAGTAAACACTGCAGTCTAGGTTCACTCCGTGAAATTGTGTAGGCCTATACGTTGCTTGGCAACGCCCTCCCACCTGCCTATCACTCTCCCTTTTTTGCTTTTCTTCATTGCATTTTCTTTTTTTGCTTTGATGGTTCAGCCCCGTTATCAATTATGACGACAAATAACTGTCTCAAACAAGGCTCCCGCTCCCCTTCTAGGGTGACCAGATCGCATTTCCATTACTTTTCACACGTCCCGCAAATTGAGACGTTGTCCCGCATTGTTATTGAAAGTGAGCCCCCCTTTTTAAATGCGTGTTTTATAATCTGGTAGCCTATATATCCGATAGCTGTGTGGAGACAGCAGTCTGTGAGTGTGCGTCTCTCCGTTTGTCTCTGTGTGTGTGTATCGCACTGTCGGGGGGCTGCTGGGCTCAGTGGCTCTGTGAAGGTGCTGCCTGCTTCAGCATTTCCTTTCTGTTACTTCAAAATAAAAGCCAACTCACGTTTGTCAAGTGAAATGCTTATGTGAAGCCAGTGAAATGCTTTTAATGTGAAGCCGCAGCCTTAACTCTATTTGTTTAACAGTAGCTAACTTAACTGCTGCGCGCTGATCTAAAGATAGTGTTTTTTAATATAGAAAGCCGTGTCTCTGGCATTACCGGTGGTGACACGAGTTTATTTTGCTAAAGAAAACGGCACTTTGTCCCGCACAAACGTAGTCTTTGTCCCACATCTGGTGAATTGGGATCTGGTCTCCCTATCCCCTTCCCTCACCTGGAGCCATAGGCTTCTCAAATCGCGTTCCTGCGCCACACTGAAATCTGCGACCAATGCGGATATGTGACCATAGAGCATGCACGCGTGAACCGAAAATCGGACTGGGTGTACGACCAGATCAAATGCAGTAATAAAAACTATATAAAAACGTCTTTCTTTGCACTGATGGACTTGTTTGCTGTTAAAGGTAATTTATGATTATGAGAGGAAACATGAGGCTGTTTAAAAGATATTTAAAAGTTACTCGTTGCCGCTTTAAATAAAGCCTCTTGTTTTTATGATCAGTAGGGCTTTGATGCAAATTCTGAAGTCTGAATATTACGTTGGCAGCTGCTGTGCAGTTTTTTTTTCAGCAACTCAACCTGCACTGTAAAAAAAAAGGCAAGGAGTTGATCTTTTTGTAGATTCATACCTCCTCAACTTGCAAATAAAGGAGTTGTTCACAATCACATCCCTAGTAAAATATTAATTTTACTCTTAGATTGGAAGGTTTCACTGTTTATTTATTTAGGGTGGCTTTTTACTTGTAGGCTATGTTTGAGGAGCACATTTGGGAGTTTAATGTATGCAATGTTGAAAGAATTGGCAGAATTTTCATTTTGGGGCATCCCTACAGTGAATAATCGTCTTTAATAATCGCGATTACAATATCAATCAAAATAATCGTGATTATAATTTTTGCCATAATCGAGCAGCCCTACCTGAATCTTCTGTTTACAAAACAATACCAACAAATGCTACTAATACACAGACCTGCAAACTCATAGGAGGTGAAAAAGGTGACAAACACCCGTCCCTTCTAGGGGGGTCGGGTGTTTTTCGCTGTCCAAACGATTGGCTATTGTTAAATATCATTCACACAACCAGAGTTATCCACTATTGCCTCCAATGTCCAGCTGGGTGAAAATAATAGCCAGCTGAGATCCTGACCCTCCTAGGGGGGTCCGGGGGTACGCCCCCCCGGGAGATTTTTTTAAAACTTTTTAAAGTGAAATGCATGAATCTGGAGCACTTTGAGAGGGAAATTAAGAGGCTAAATCTGAGGAATTTTGTGTGAACAAATAATTTGGAGACACTGGGTCGGATGAATTAGAAGCTTCTTGGATTTTCCATTAGAATGTTCATTTAAAATAAAATATTATGCAGGGTCCTCTGGGTTGGGCTTGGTGCTCTTTTTCTTTTATGGGACATATGTCTCTGTAAAATAATGAATACATTTAAATGCAGTGAGAGGAATGAAGCAGAAGAACTCTGTTGTCCAGCTATCTTTTTTTCCACAGACGAGGCTGAAATAGATTATACAGTGCATGGGCATCTGAGCCCCATTTCCAAATGTTTTTAAATAAACTCAATACACACTGGACGTGAACGTGACGTGATCAGTTAAACTTGGATTACCTCCCAGATGAACTGATTAAATTATTGGGCTATTAACTAGGCTATCTAGATCAAAACATTGTATTAATTTTTTTGTATGATATAATAATATGATGTTAATATCAAACACACAAACTAAAAAATAAAAATAATTTGGGGGGCGGGGGGGGCCTGTCGGTCGGCTCTGATTGTGAGCGCACTGCAGACACTTCATTTCTGCAATGTGCGCTCATTAAACTGTCAGCTTCACTTAAGAGTCCTGTGTGGGTCAACAGTGCAGTGCAAACTATGCAGCATAAAGTTATAACATTCGTCTACGACCGTGATGTTAAATCACCTTCACACAAAGTCTCCGCCCCAGCAAAGCAGCGAGTCGATCGCTGTGACGGCGAAAATCACCGGGACCCGGGAGACCCAGTGAGCGAGTGAGACGCCGCTCAGAAAAAACTCTGTGGTTTGATGGATGAAATCAGTCGGGGATATCCTGCCCGTTAACTTTGTCTACGGGAACGGCTTCCGCGATCTTTTTCTATGTCTCGAGTCTAACAGAGAGCCATGTCGGCAAACTGGCAGCGCGACTAAATACAGTGAGCTGCGTCCCTCCGTATAGTTTCTGTTTCAGTAGGCTGTTACATTAACCTCTGAAGCATTGACAGTGTTTAATCAAAGCCTCTAATTTTTTATTATCAAAAGGGCTTTGATCGAGACTTTTAGCCAATTCTAAAGTCTGAACACACAGCGGCAGCAGTGATGCTTTACTGTGCCCGATCTTAACGCTGATTGGACAATACTCATGACGTCTACCAAAGATGTTTTATTGCCAAGATAACGATATTCCCTTGTCTCACACTACGGTAACTCGCCCACACAGTCCAGTCTGGGAAGCGCTGGCTGACTTCTCTGGCAGCTGCCGCTACCCCCCCCCCCAAAAAAAAAAACTCTTCGGATCTATACGATTCACGTGGGTCATATATTTTGATTCTAAACGGCGATTTTCGCCGAAAAGCGACGAGTTTGCAGGTATGAATACAGCCAGAGAGAGGAGGACTGTGCAGATAAACACACCACCACATACTATAGAAGTGATCATTGAGTGGGATTATTTTTGTGTGACTATAATTTATTTTTTCATTAAAATGTTGAATAGTATGCCTTTAACCCTCTGAACCCGGAGCCCGCAGTACTGCGTTCTATGGCGTTCTGTCGGTGATTTCGTTATGTTTTAATACATTATTTAACATTATTAAATCGCAGCAATGTGGTTTGAATATCACCGGAAAGCTGAGATTCTCCCCTTTCCGGGACATATTCTCGCGTTATTCTACGTGACTCACAGCCAGAGATATGTTGCTGAGAGGCGCGAAAATGTATCAACCCTTTCCCTTGCGCTACTGGCTGAGCCGCTTGTCAATCAACATTTTGCGAAAACGTCATCGGCCCTTTCCCTTGCGTGATTGGTAGAGCTGCTTGCTGTCATATTTTGTGAAAAACCATCCAATCAACTTAGTGTAATCACTAAGGACCTCCCCATTACTTGTCAAACATACACAATCACTGAACAAAGGACTCCTATCATGCTCCTAATTTCGATTTCACCATGGCGCGGATGTTCGACAGCTGAGGCCCGCGACGAGATTCAGAGGAAGACGCCAATTCCGACATTGAGGGCTTTGACGAAGAGGAATATGAAGATGACATGGATCCATTTGAAGACGGGTAAGAGCATTTATTTGACAAAACGTCTGTTTTTGTAATGGAAGCTAAGTGTGAACATGTAAACTAGCTTGAATGTTGCGTCCGTGACATGACCGATTTTTTTTTTGGAACTGACGTGACAGAGCTGTATACTCTTGTCGCCAGCCTTCTGTTGTTTGAAAACAAGTAATAGTTTTCAAAAGGTAGAGGTCTGTGCATTATTGATTTAGTGGGTGCAACAATGTAGGCTAGGTTCAAAACAGTACAATCTTCCCCGTGTGTCTCAATTTTGTTTGCTAGCTGTCTCGCATAAATGGACACCCGGGGTGTGTGTGTGTGTGTGTGTGTGTGTGCGTGTGTGTCAATATTTTGACACACACACACAGCGCTGTCTGTTGTGGGAGATGGAAAGCCGTCATTTAGTCTGGCTGAGGGGAGGAGACAGAAGTTACGAGAGAGAGAGAAACAAACTAACTGTAGTAGGCTATACAGCTGTTTATAAACGGGTATAATAATTCATTTTAGAAATTGCAAATGAAGCTCTGTGTGTAAATGTAAGATAGCTTGAATTTTGCATTCTTGACATTACAGGGACTGATTTCTCTATTGATAGCACTACTTTTGTTTACTTTTGTTTGAAAATAATAGTAATAGGTGTGTATTCTGTGTAAAAGTATTTCCCTTTACAATTTACAAATAGTACAGAATGGAAATGTTTTTGCATCGACTTTTATTACACTGTTGTTTGCAAATACAAGTTGTGAAGTTTGAATATTTTTGTTATGAGATAATGAGACTGATTTCTGTGAATCTGTGGCAGCACCAGGTCCAGGAGAAGAGGAGAACCACCCGCAAAGAGGTCCCGTGTCCCAACTCCACCAGCACCCCATACGCAGCAGCGGGCTTGGAAGACTGAGGAAGACCAGGACACCGCTCCTCCTGTCTCCAGGTTTCAACCTGCATGCACCCCTGGCCCACAGCTAGGCACGCACTTCTACACACCAATTGAGCTCTTCAAATTGTTTTTCACTGCACACACTGTACACACACTCTGTAGCAACACAAACAAACAGGCTGCCAAAAAAATTGCCATGGGTAAAAAGTTTAAATGGACTGATTTGACAGTTGAGGAGTTTTACAAGTACATTGGACTCCTCTTTTACATGGCCCTGGTTAGACTACACCACATTGCTGATTACTGGAGGCAGAACCACAGTTTAACCTGTCCATTTGCCGCAACAGTCATGAGTAGGGACAGATTTGGTGTCATCTCCTGGAACTTACACATAAGTGATCCAGATGAAGATGTAAACAATGATAGGAAGAAGGGAACGCCACAATTCGACAAACTCTTCAGGGTCAAACCTCTCCTCAATTTGATCAAAACCGCAGCAAAGACCTATTTTCATCCATACAAAAACCTAGCCGTGGATGAAAGGATGGTTGTCTCGAAGGCTAAAACCGGAATGACTCAATACATGAAGGCCAAACCTACTAAGTGGGGTTTCAAATTGTTCGTTTTGGCGGACTCAAGCAATGGCTACACCATAGATTTTAACATTTACACAGGGAAAAGTGACATCCCCTCCGGACACGGAGGGGATGTCAACAATAAAGCATTATATATTTGATTATAGTCTTCGTCACATGACCACCATTTACGTTGCGTCTCGTCTCGTTTCTGTCACGTGATAAATGTTCGTTGACGACGATATTTTGTCATACATTTCGTTGACAAAAACAACACTAGTATCAAGTCATTATTCAGTCTCATTTTGCTTAATTCCTCATATGTGGTCAAAGTAGAGTAAGAGACTATTTGTATTTTGGCAAATTTGATTTTAGTCGTGTTTGTTTTGGAAAATGACAGTGCATTATAGAAGCTAATGCTTTGTAAATGGGGATAATGCTTTCGCTCAGCAGGATAGTCTTTTTGTTTTCATGCCTGTTCACTTTTCTTGGCTCATTTGTTGTCTGTCTGTTCTCTTCCAGTTTTCCCTGGTGGAGACGAGACGGTGTGGTCCTTCCTCTGGCAGCATCTGAAGTTCTCCTGCATCCACACTATTCATATTTTATTTTAGCATTAGCATGTTAACATTAGTCAATTATTGTATTCCTTCGCTAAGCTAATGTTTTGGAGAGGCAATTTCAAGAGCCAAAACAATTTGTCCTGGTGAATAAAGGTATTATTTCACATAAGTTTCCACATTTTTCAAAAATCTGACTTCAAATTGCAGCATTTGTGTCAAAATATTTTTGTTCACATTGGTCTAGGACAAAAGTGAAACTCCCTAATGTAGAGCTGAGAGTGTTCTGAACATTTTGATATGAATCACCTGGGTATTATGTTATCTACTTGCCCTCTAAAATGGTAATTTATAAAAAGCATGTAAAATCGAGAAAATGCCCTTAGATCTCAACCCAAAAAACAAAAAGATCATTTTAGTCATGTTTTTTGCTCTTCCCAACCTTTTTATGGAAAAATTCTAGTACATTTTAGAAGCTAATGTTTTGGAGAAGCAATTTCAAGTGCCAAAATAATTCAATCAGATGAATAAAGGTATTATTTCACACAAATTTCGAAATTTTTCAAAAATCGGACTTCAAATTTCAACATTTATGTCAAAATATTTTTTTTTTACATTGGACTAGGGCAAAATTGAACCTTCCTCACTGAGAGCTGAGAGTGTTCTGAACATTTTGATATGAATCACCTGGATATTATGTTATCTACTTGCCCTCTAAAATGGTAATTTATAAAAGCATGTAAAATCGAGAAAATGCCCTCAGGGCTCAGAGGGTTAATAACCGTGATTACAATATCAATCAAAATAATCCTGATAAAGACGTTTGCCATGTTGTGATAATTGAACATGATGTAACTTTTTACTTATGCATATCTTGTGACATTTGTATTTCTTTTTGTCATAAGTAAAAGTAGGAAATGTTTAATGAAACAGAATAGAATGTGAAGGCTCATCAGGTTAAAGTTGACCAGAGGAAGGGGGAGGACCATAGGGCCATAGGAAGGAGTAGGGGGAAGGACCTTATATGGCCATACAGTAGGAAGGAGTAGAGGGAGGGGGCTACCGGGATCCCCCGTGCAGCTGTTCCTTTTTCACTCCTCCCTCTCTCAAAGCTCATTGGTTCTCAGTTCACTATATAACAGCCCTTTTGGAGCAGAACAGGGCATTTACTATATACCCTATAGTTTGTCACACTCTGTTCCAGCAGACTGTATCTGCCCCTTCAACCATGGAGGCAGAAGAAAAACTTAGAAAACTTTGTGAGCCCAAAATACTCTGAAAGATTTTGGACTTCGAAGTACTTAGAGGCAAAGTCTTTTAAAACACTTCATTAAAACCCTTGACACAGATGACTTGGTAAAATGGTAAACTTTAGAGGGGAAAAATAAGAATATGAAATCTCGTAGAATGATGAATGGAAGTAGCGGACTATTGGTGAACTCAATATAAACTAAGTCCTCATAATTTTTAGAGTTTTCGGGGAATTTAGATCAGGGATAGGCGGAAGGAAGTCTGGCGGGCATGCTCACACCCTTTTCTTTCTCGAGCTTAATAACTAATTTTGGGACGGAGTAAAGCTTGAGATAACTATGACGGGCATGCAAAAACCTCATTTTATTTCAAGCTTTACAAAAATTTAGGAAAGAGACCAAGTAAACATCTATTAGGGGAAAAAAAGAACTCTATTGAATGAGTCATAAGGCATATAACCTCTTTTCTTTTCCTTTCTTGTCCATTTCATGTATTATTATACCTATACTCTCTTGTATTTTGTAAATAAAATCCCTTAAATGTTGTAAAGCCTCAGTTGTGAATTAGTTTATAACTGGAACAGAAGGACTTTAGGTATAGGTTTTTTCTTCAAAGAGATGGTTCCGTCCTCGGGGAGGTAAGTACAATTCGATTCCACACAACGGCACATTACTGATTTAAAACACACACAACCTCATACAACTAACCTCTCTGTAAGGAGAGAATATGCTTTAATACCTTCCCAGGTTAAACGAGATTGTTTGAATTCTGAAAATAGTATATCTGTTCTATTTTTTAGGAAGGGTGGTTTACAAAACTAAGTTGCATACAACTGAATAGCAATAACTTGTGAATGATATCTTCCGTAAAAAGAAAAAAAGGAAGATTGTCTGAAGCAAATATAAAAGGGTTTATACTACACAGAAACCGGCATCATCATAAGGATGAAGGGGTTCTGATGAAGTAAAACGCTGAATACGGTGGTATTTATTGAATATTGTACTTTATTTAGAAGTAATCTCAGGTAGTCTTGAGGGTAAATCTTGCGCTTCAAACCGCAGAGGCCGGAGTTCGCATCGTGTTACAAGTTGGTTAATACGGGTTTAATAGGACATAACTAATAAACTTTGGATACTAGCTTTTCATTATAGATCAGACTTTTCCGGTCTAGATCGCATCAGCCATAATAGAGCAGCCCTAGTTCAGCGCATGTTCCTTGCAGTTTTCATGGTTTGGATCAAGTATAAATAATCACTATTAACATTTTGCATATCTATGGTTTCTTTATTGTGTCACGTCAATTTTTTTTATCTTGTCTTGGCATAATATTATTATTATTATTTTTTTTTTTTTAAGAATTGTAAGGAATGAACACTGACGTATTGCCTGTACTGTTGCACATAGTTTTGACCCCAAACAAGTGTTGTGACCAAAATGTGACCAAAGGCCAATCCTGAGCCAGCAAAAACCCGGAGAAGTATATTCCCTCACCTCATCCCAGCCAGGGTTCAACAATAAGGACTGCCCGAATGGGCAACTGGGACGTTCCGCTGAAATTCTTGAAAAAAACTAATAAAGAAATATTAAATTTTTTTCATTCAGCCCAGTCCTCCCCCCTATACTCGAAACTATATAGCTTGGTTCCAGACCATACTACTCGCTGTAGCTTGGTCTGGCTGTGCAAGACTACCTGGTATGTGAAGTCAGACACATGCATCGCGTGTAGTTCTCTTCTCTATCTCTCTGTCTGTGTGTGTGTATATATAATATTTAATTTTTTTATAGCGCTAAATAAAAACAAGTAATTTATTTACGGTCTATTTTCATATACGCTTATGCTATTTGCATTGCTCTCTTCTCTGCTTTTTTTGTGAAGGGGGGGGGCTCCATCGCCAACACACACACACACACACACACACACACACACACACACACAGAAGTCGGCACAACACCGGTGCGTACACACACCCACAGACAGAGAGATGGAGAAGAGAACTACACGCGATGCATGTCTCTGACTTCACATACCAGGTAGTCTTGCACAGCCAGACCAAGCTACAGCTAGTAGTATGGTCTGGAACCAAGCTATATCGTTTCGAATATAGAGGGGAAAACTGGGCTGACCGGTTTTCATGTATTTAAACCAATCACAATAGTCTTGGGCAGTGCTAAGCCCAGGAAGATGCAAAGTGTCCTTTCAAAATTGTGAAATTTGGTGCCGATCATGGACCTATTATAAAATCAACGACCAACACGTTAATGACGTGCACGTGTGTGTGCAGCAACATTATGAGCTGGATACTATCAAACTGTATCAAACACACGTGCGCACTTTCTGTTGTCTCCCGTTCTGAGTGGAGAATAAACGGTAGGCTACAGTGGGAAAGAGGAAGACGAAGGGGAGGAGTTTTGCGCTGTTATCTAGCAGGACTGTATTCTAGAGGTCGATATCCAGTTAGCCAAATTACATACCAGGAGGCAGTGGAAGCTTGAAAGTAGGCTACTGGAAAAGTGCTCAAAACAGCCTAAGCCGAATTTTGAGATTTTGAATAAAATCAATTTAAAACCAATTGTAAAATAACAGCCTATAGTGAGAAGAATTTTTTTTTTAAACAGATTGTTGTGGGGGCGCCCTTAGCTCAGTTGGTAGGGCGTCCCCCCCATGGGCCTCGGCCAGCAGCGGGTTCGATTCCAGCCCGTGGTCGTTCTCTGCATGTCACTCCCCTCTCTGCCCCATTGTCTCTACACTATCAATAAAGCATAAAAATGCCAAAAAAATATCTTAAAAAAAAGGATTGTTGTAGGCCTAAAAAAATAATTATAAAAATAAGTTTTAAAGAATTGCTTTTGTAAAAAAAAATAAGGTAAAACAAATAATTTTAAGTGCTGTTAAAGTTCTCTACATGATTATTGTTTGCATAAAACATGTCTCATTTGCAGTTATTGTAGGTTTAGAAACTAAAAATGTACAAATGTTCCAACTCAATAATATTTGAATGACAGCCTCCACTTTCAGTATGAGCCTTAACTCATCTATAACACTGTACATGCGTTTTACACATTGTAAATAAAAAGTAAAAATTGGCTTCGGGCAAGTAGAAAAAAAACCTTCTTTCATTACTTTGAAGACAGCAATCACTATGCAATGGCTAGGTAAGATACAGTGATGCATGATGTTTATTTCTAATTCTGATTTGGAGGTAGTAAAGTCTGTGTGTCTGTGTCAATGTATATTTGCATGTGTGTTGTGGGTGTGCGTGTGTCTGTGTATACAGATTCACGGTCAAGTTAGTGTGACATCCTCTGCAAGATATCCGTTGTCTCTGAAAGCCATCACGTCCTTGCCATTGTTGGCTAAAACAACAAGGGCAGGCCTCCGGTGGCCTAATTCCAGCCTGGAGGGCCAGTGAGAGAGGGAGAGAAAGAGAGGTTTCATCTCTCTGCAGAGTTGTCAGCTTCTCTGTTTATGAGAAGACAAGTTCCATAACTCCAAAGAAAACTCTAACCTCTATCCAAAGCACAAATCTCTTTTTGTGGGTAAATCCCCATGGCAGCTCATGAATGTATGTTTGTTTCCAAAATGTTCTTGATCAATACAGAGCACCTACATACAGTATATGACCAAAATCTATGCATCAGCGCTAGAGATATTGTGTAATTTTACACACTCATCTTCCTTGTTAAAACCTGGTGCCTACAATTTTATTTATCCATCAATAGATCAGTCGGATATTCTTGTGTGCTAAGCTTGTAACAGTAATCTGTGGTGAGTTATTTCTTACTCTACTCCCAGATCTCTTTAATTTTCAATTTCATAGTCTTCAGCCCTAACCGACCCTGACTCAAGTGACCAACTTTTAAAAACTGCTTCAATGGGTGATTAATAAATTATTTTATTTATTTATTGCATTACTTTCACAGTAAAAAATTGTACCGCAAGGTACTGTAATAACACAGCTATATATGGCTATATCACAGTAATTCCATGGGCATGGCAACTGTTAAGATACTGTATGCAGTTGTATTTTTATTGTAATTTGCTGTGATTTATTTACTGTAAATAACTATGAAAATATGTGCAGGAAATTACTGCGAAATTACTGTGAAAAGAATTGCAATTAGGTAGCCAGTCATTTCCTGTAAATTAACAGTAATTTGTTTTACAGTGCGCACACAGAAAAACACATGACAGACACACAGACAGACTGGTGCAGGTCATCCTCAGAGGGTGAGAACGTGATTGGAGATGACATTATGAAACAGGAGGAACAACTGATAGATAATGGCTAAAACAGAAGGAATTGTGAGTGGAAGTCATATGGGAGAGAGGGGTGTTAATCCTGGGTTCACCATGATGACGTTGACAGAGAGACGGAAGAGGGGGAGTAAAGGAAGCAACGGAGACCCCACCGTCGTCTGAGAGGCAAAAGAATAGCACAAGAAAAGCCTGTACATCCAGTGATTGGGACCCCCAACTGCCAAGTCTCCCCTACTTCCTGTAGGGTTCAGAAACAGCCAAGTTTAAAGTTATACTCCGTAACATTACCATCTATTTTATTGTCTGTTAAGTTCCTATCTATCAAATAGTGAGTTAAAACAATGGTGATTGAGCATATGACCCACTGATGAAAGCGCCTATATTTGCTGCTTTGCCTAGCCTGGAAATCCAGACCCTGATATCTTGAATGATAGAGGGTCTGGCCACGATCAATAGTAATTTCCAACTCAAGGGGCAGCTCCTACTCGTGCATTTCAAATGCCACTGCACGCAGTTGGATAGCACTACAACCAATCAGAGCGATGCACAGGGTGACGTAAGCCCCGTTCGTTTAGCAAACAGCTGTTAAACTGTTAAATTAAGCGTTTGCCGTTGTCGGTCGGCAAAACAGAACATTCCACTTACTTGCTAATGAAAGATTTGAGTGCCGTCTTCCAAATCGTTAAGGGTTGAGGCCAAAGCAGTCTCAAACTCACACAACATATCCGCAGCCATCTTTGATGTTTACTATCACGGCTTCGACGTCGCATGCACGTCACTGTCGTCATCCGGTTACGGCCTCCCCAGAGTACCATATCAGGGCTGTACGCTTATTTTTTTAGGTGGTAGCACTGGTGCTAGCAAGCAAAAAAATTCAGTAGCACAAAAATAAATTTGGTAGCACACAAAGTATGATCAAAAACTTGCTTAACCTTAACCCTTGCATTTCGCTCTAATTACCTTTGAGCATGTCATCTTGGTCTCATTTGAGATTCTCAATTAATATTATATCCTAGTGTGTTCAGTAATAATTATGGAAAAATGAATAGGGGTGCACTGATAGAATAAAAAAAGAATCTAACCTGCCAATTGCAATTTTTTTGCTGATTCAGAATTATTATTATTATAATGTCCTTCTGTTAATTAAAACCAAACTTTAAAACATTAAACATAGCCTATTAAATAAATAAGTATACATATTGGTACAATTTAGGATAAATTAAATAGGTTGTTGTGAATATGTTGGGAGTAGCTTTTCAGTGGCCTATTTAAAACTTTGTTTAAATAGACTAGGCTACTGATGACTGCTCGCTGCAGCTGAATGAGTTGCCTTTCAAGCTAGAAAAAAGCGCTAACTTCCTGTTCTTACCGGCTTCAAAATAAAAGTCAACTCACGTTTGGCTAGTAACAGGCTTTTAATGTGAAGGCGCACAGGAAATGTTCTGTTTGTACACGCGCTAACTTAACTGCGGTAATGTGCCGTCTCCTTCCGGTAATTGCCGTAGGTGAAGTTCAGATCCCGAGGACACATATCTTTCACCAGCCAAAGTGGAGGGTGGACTCAATAACTTACTTTCCTAAGACTCATTTACCCGCAGTGTTAATGTAGAGCCCTCTAAGCAGTGTTGTGCAGCACTCCTCTGTGTTTCAAAGACAGCCTCTCCTCATTAGCAAGCTGTCGCAGGAGTGCGAATGGATTTGTATTCATCATCGCACGTGATCAATTTCAGTAGCAAATGCGATCAAAACTGTCGCACTGTACAGCCCTGCATATAAAGGGCTCTGCCGTGCCCATATTAGATAGAACCAATTGAAACATGAGCCCAGATTTCTGGTCTTCTTGATAAAGCTTCAACGGAGCGTGTCCAGACCAACAGGCGCCGCAAATTTAATTTGCCAGCGCCTAGTGGCAGGTCTGGGAATGCCAGGCTATGCTTTGCCCAAATATAGGGGCGTATGTCGTATTACCCGCAGTGCCGCTACTCACACTGAGTTTAGACCTTTGTGCATTCCTGTACATCAGTTAGTTTTATAATTTGGTTTTTATGTTTTATATACAGTCTATGGTTTGTGTAAGACATGGTCCTACGTCCCACATTTTCAAAATTAATTAAATGGTCTTTCTGAACACTGTGTGTGCTGCCGTGTCTGAAGTTCTCTATTTTCCACGCGCAATCGAACACAGCATGCATGCCTGGGCGAGTGTCAACTGCTGTAGCGATACAGACTCTCTCTGTCTGCACTTTTCATAACTTATGGGTCACAATTTTGGATCAGAACACACATAGAAAGCATTCTGCAGGTAAAAACTGCCAATCTACTGACTGCAGTCAAAAAATTTCGGTTTCGAAAGAAACTCTGATCCTGTCGTGCCTGCAACTACATTTACGGCCACTAGAAATGCCGGATAAAAGCTTTAAGTATGTAACTAAAAGTTCCATTGTTTCACCTGATACCACCAACCATAACCTTAAAATTCACCCTAACTCTAATCCTGCAACGAACCCTGGCTTCATTGAATGATCTGGAAAATCGATTGCTCAACATTAAAAGGGCCGGACCCCAAAATCTTAAGGAAAGCCTTCCCAAAAGAGTTTTTTTAAAGCCTATTGATATAAATAGACATGGGTGTGACCTATAAACCAGTCTGAATACAGCAATAGGCCTTTCACACCAAAATTAACCAAGAGTCAGTTCCAGGCTGGTGTTGGGGTCAGTTCAAAACTGGTTACAGCCTTATCCCAGTTATGAACCGGTTGGTTTCACATCGACCGGAGACAGCCATGGAGCCGGCAAGAAAGCAACGTCATGACGTCACTGTAAACGTGTGTGTACGTCACCCGACGCCGCGCTGCTCTTGTGGCTAACGCTAAAGCTACCGCTAGCTTTAAGCACAACAACAGCGGCGAATACGTCTTATTTTTACACTTGTTGGCTCTCGCTTTGCTTTCTTAAGCAAACAGGACCCATACAGCGTATTCTCGCCGGTCAATTTGATCGCTACGTTCGGTAATTATGTAATGTTTACGTCTCGTAGTAGCGGTGTTTTTAAATATGGCGGGCATGAGGTTTGAGTTGCTCTGGTTGGTCAGGATAATCCCTCCCCCAGCCGCTGGCGCAAGCAGTTCTTATCAAACCCTGCTCAATCCTGGGGTATGAGTTCCCCCGGTTTTTACGGCCCGGAGCAGGCTCTCTGGCGGTGTGAAACCAAAACACTGGCTCTAACTCCGAACAAGCCCAGAACTAGCGCCGATTTTGCGGCGGTGTGAAAGGCCTACTAGAGAAGCCTGGAAAAAGCATTATGTAACACCTTCATGGCGGTGCATATGAATGGTGGTTCATCCCATGAGACAACAGGAAACATAAAAGGTCTAATTTAGAGAGACGCCGAGATCGTTTTCCGGCATTTGGCAGTACCACGGCGACCACTGCCATACCATGGCTTGAGCCGTTCAGTAACGGTAATGCCAGTCCAGAAGTGGTATTCTGCGACCGGCACGCCCCACCTCCCCCCTATAATTTCACGACAGGTATTGCCTTTACGGCAGAGGCAGGTAAAGCTAAATATAGTTGGTCTTTATTCACACTATATAACAACATAACGCCGTAAATAAATGGATTTATTCATGTCTCTGGTCCTTTCCGTTGTAAGGATATGTGCGATCTGTTTGTTGTTGCTTTTGAAATGACAGATGCTTTATAAAACAGTCGGACTTGCTCCGGTCACGGTAGTTAGCATAGCCTCCTGAGCAGGTCGTTAACAGAGAATTAGCCCTGACTACAGAGGCAGGTTGCTATATATAGCAGGGGGTGACACGTTCATCAAGTGCTCGTTTAGCTCAGCCGGTAGGGAGATCGTTTTTGAAACAGTAGACCGGAGTTTGCGTCCTGCCCAGACTGTTTCTTTTAATTTTTTGACTAGGCATTTAGAATTTTTTCACTATATTTTATCAAAGTAGGCCTACAGGTTCCTATTGTTTAACACTGATTCAGTGTCATAAACCTTTTTGTATTATTTGTGTGCCACTGTCACCTGCCATTTATACTAATAATAGTACCTTACAAAGCATAAAATCATTAAAAACCTCCATCTTCATTCAATTGTTTCTTACTTATTTTGCTTGAATTTTAGTTTTCACACTTTTGACATTGTTAATGTATGCTTCCATCATGTATTGCCAATCATATATTTGTTGGTATCAAAATGATTCTGCAGCTGGATCGAGTGGTATTTGCCAGTATGAACTGGTAAATACCACAGGATATGAGTGGCATGTCAGTGGAAAAACGGTAGGGGCCAGTAGGGAATGGTACTACCACTAATATTGATGGTATTACCACTAATATTAATGGTACTACCACTAATATTAATGGTATTACCACTAATATTAATGGTACTACCATTAATATTAGTGGTAGTACCATTAATATTAGTGGTAATAGTAAGTAAGTAAGTAGTAAGTAAGTAAACTTTATTTATATAGCGCCACTCGCAGACCAGGGTCACAAAGCGCTTCACAATGGGAAGCAACAACAGATTAAAAATATACATAAATTTAAAAGGCCAATTACAATACAGTGATAAAACATAGCAGCCCCAAGAACAAATTAGGCAAAAGCCTGCACAAATAAATAGGTTTTTAGTTGACGTTTGAATGTGTCAACAGACTCTATTGAACGCAGAGAGATGGGAAGATCGTTCCAGAGCATGGGAGCAACAGCCTGGAAGGATCGGTCACCTCTGGTCCGCAAACGAGTACGTGGCACCATTAGCAGTTTCTGCTCCACAGACCTCAGACCTCAGAGCCCGAGCAGTACATAGTTAACGGAGAATGAACAGCTTTAGCTGTCAGTAACTAGCCGACAGTATGTAACATACAAATAAAATGCATAACACATGCAATTCTCCAATAAATAAAATACTTATTAAATACTAGTGTAGGTGCAGCATAAACTAAAATTGCAATGAAAAAATATAGTGTTAATGCTCAGCAGGCTCTGTAAGCTGGTGTAAACAAAGGGTATGTCATCTTTAAGGGTCTTTTTTACTTTAAAAAAATAAAATATTGCTGCTGCTCTCTTAAACTCTAAAGTGCTCTTAAAAATATAACAATTATCAAATAAAAGTGCTAATGCTGCATTAATTGAATGACAGCTTGTTTATTTAGGTTCAGTATAAAAAAGAAAATAGTGTCTGGGTTTTGCCCTGCTCGTTTTTCTTCACAGTAATGGTGATAGTATGCGCATGCATGTTCGACGTGTTGCCTCTTACATAAGCGATCGCGGTGAAACAATAACCTGTGTGCCGACATTGTTCCACACGTTTATCACTGTTTTCATAATTCACCTGGAATCCGAAGTTATCCCTCAAGCGGGACAGGGGAGCGCCTACAAGCTCCGGTTTCCTGTTGTCTTTCGCCATGCAGTTCGCTCTCTGTTCGAAAGCACTGTATAACATTTTGATTTGCACTACTCACAGACTGTAGAAGAGGGGGGGAACGCTGCTACTACAACTGCTAATAGGGATGCAAACGGAACACTATGATGGCAGCAGCAAATGAACTTAGATGTCTACAGAAACATTCTGACTGCCAATTTAAAGAAAGATGCAACCAAACTGATTGGAAGATCCTTCATCATGCAGCAAGGTAATGACCCTAAAAAAACTGCAAAAATAACAAAGGAGTTCATCAGGGGCAAGAAATTGAAAGTTTTAGACTGGCCAAGTCAATCTCCAGACTTAAACCCTATAGAGCATGCATTTTACCTGCTAAAGAGGAGACCGAAGGGTGTAACCCCCCCAAAAAAACAGCAACTGAATGAGGCTGCGGTAAAGGCCTGGAAAAGCTTCACAAAAGAAGAAGGGTTAAAAGGTTTGTTATGTCAATGGGTCACAGGCTTGATGCAGTTATTGCAAGCGAAGGATTTGCAACAAAATATTAAGTCTTATTCACTTTAATTTACTTTAAGTCCATCTGTTCCAATACTTTTGCTCACCTAAAAATGTGGTGTTCCTTTACAAAAAAAGCTATCTTCTCAGTTGTGAATCAGATCCAGATGTAAATACCTGAAAATTAAAGCTTAAATTTTGATCTATTGTCTCATATTCATATTTTGGTGTCAAACCCAAATGTTTCCAGTCTACAGCAAAAATAAAGGAATTGGCCTCACTGTTCCGCAGAGGTGGGTCGTACGCACTACATTTACTCAGTTACAAATACTTGAGTAACTTTTTGATTAAATTGTAATTTTAGGAGTAGTTTTATTGCAACATAATAATTGATAGGTTTTATATAGCGCTTTATTGCCTAGGCACTCAAAGACGCTTTACAGGGTTCCTGGTTCAATTCGTTAACACACAGTCATACCGGTGGTGGTAAACTACGATAGTAGCCACAGCTGCCCTGGGGCAGACTGACCATACTTTTACTTTTACTTGAGTAAATATTTGAAGAAAGAACGGTACCTTTACCCTGTTCCATTTGGCTACGTGACGGTCGTTACTATATTTTTATATATATTTTATTTATTACATGCGAGATCTTTCTCTCATGATTTCTCTCCCCGGGGACGTCTTCAGCCAACATCTCTATCACGTGACTATTTCAACCAATAAAAACCACATTACAAAAGCTTGCCAATCAAATGCAGCCACTTGAGTCACATGACAAGTGTTGTCATGTTGTCATAGGGCTCAACAATGTCCGCGGACTTTTTTAATGGCTCCGGTTCGGCACCGATGTTGTGTCCGTGGCTACACAAACACATATTTTACCGACTATCTGGGTGAGTCGAGAAAATGGAAGAAAGCGCTGATTCCGACGAGCAATAACCACACCCCTGGCCTCAAATACAAACTCACACACTCGCAAGCTCTCAATCACACAAACTCACAAAATAACAATCACACACTCACAATCGCATTGACACAGACTCCCACACACTCGCAATTAGAGAGACACTGATAGGCCTTTCACACCGCCGCAAAATCGGAGCTAGTTCTGGGCTTGTTCGGAGTTAGAGCCAGTGTTTTGGTTTCACACCGCCAGAGAGCCTGCTCCGGGCCGTAAAAACCGGGGGAACTCATACCCCAGGATTGAGCAGGGTTTGATAAGAACTGCTTGCGCGAACGGTTGGGGGAGGGATTATCCTGACCAACCAGAGCAACTCAAACCTCATGCCCGCCATATTTAAAAACACCGCTACTACGAGACGTAAACATAACATAATTACCGAACGTAGCGATCAAATTGACCGGCGAGAATACGCTGTATGGGTCCTGTTTGCTTAAGAAAGCAAAGCGAGAGCCAACAAGTGTAAAAATAAGACGTATTCGCCGCTGTTGTTGTGCTTAAAGCTAGCGGTAGCTTTAGCGTTAGCCACAAGAGCAGCGGCGTCGGGTGACGTACACACACGTTTACAGTGACGTCATGACGTTGCTCTCTTGCCGGCTCCATGGCTGTCTCCGGTCGATGTGAAACCAACCGGTTCATAACTGGGATAAGGCTGTAACCAGTTTTGAACTGACCCCAACACCAGCCTGGAACTGACTCTTGGTTCATTTTGGTGTGAAAGGCCTATGAGACACTGTTCTTCTTTGACACATGTCCTGTTCTCCCTGTATGCCCCAGTCTAGCTGTGTGAGAGTCTGAGAGTGGTCTCTTTTTTTCAACCTCTTCGTAGTTTCATACGTTAAGTTAGTGTTACTTACTTACTTACAAAGTTTAATTTTGTGTGTTTTATATTTTTGGGGCTAAACACAACCTAGATAATTTTCTCAGGGCCAGTGACATATTGTAGGAATTAGTTTAAAAATGTGTATGTGCAAAACAATTGCAACAGTGTTATAAGTGTATTGGTTTTAATTAATATAATTTTGGACTAACCTAATTTATTATAATTTTTTTGAAGGGTGATGTATTTAATTTGGCAAATAATTAATTTATTATTGTTTGAGTTCAAGGGTTATTCATTTTATTTTTAAAGACCTTATTTATTGTTTTATTTAAAATGATGTTATTTAACATATCTTTATTTGAACATTGCTGTTTTATATTATGTTTGTGTCTATAACTTGATCAAAATGCATCTTAGCATGAATTCTGATAAAGAGACCTTCTTACAACCACTGATGGTGTCATGTTGAATAAACGAGTTTCACAAATACTGCAGCAGTGTTTCCCACTTATGCATTAAACTTTGGGGCCTCCCCACACTAATGTCTCCCAATTATTACCAGAAAATAGTAATCATTTTCCTCTCAAACTTCACCAGATTGAAGCGTTTTTCTTTAAAAAGGTCCAACATTTTCTCTTGGGGGGCATGCCCCCGGACCCTCCTAGAACTGTCCCCCCCCCCCCCACTGTCTCCCAAAATCCTGTGGGAAACTCTGCTGCAGCTGATAACAAATAACTGATCACAAATGAGGCATTGAGATATTTTTGTTCTCCAGGTAGTAAGTTGAGGAAAACAGCAGGGTTCAGTGCTATACAAGAGACTTATGCAGGTATTATACAAATCAAAGCAACATATTAAACCATCTGGTATTACCATGAGAAATTATATTCCAATAACAAATTGAGACTCTGTATGAACAGTATTTTAAGACAGCCTAGGTGTTATACATCAGTCTGTGTGTCACTTTTGGCATGTATACTGTCTGACTGAAGTGACAGGCATGTCACTACATGTAGATGTCTTTGCCTGCTATCAATATCATCTATGATTCTTATCAGCAAGAGAGTGATACACTCCTGGTTGGAGCTGGGTACTAGCCAAGCTGAACAGACTGCGCATAACTGGTCCATTCCGCCTTCGCTTTCCTCCATCTTTCATGGCTTTTTCATTTTGTATCACTATGCCAAGCAGGCTCTCTGCTCCTGCATTTTTAATTAAAATCTCAAATATGCAATAACTCTGGAGACTATGGGATAGCTGGCAAACAGGTCCGTCACTCTTGTTTCTCTCTTAAAGTGGCTACGAGTAACTTTGTCGGTTGGCGGCCCCTTTGGACAAAAGCAGTAGTATTTTTACGACGCCAGCTGTCGTAAAGCTGTTTTCTAGCACGTGCCGGCCGTGCGAGTGTCAAATGATTAGGACGTAATATAGTGCATGTCCGTGTGTTGAAAGTGTGAGGGCACCGGCACGGACTCTTTTCGGCTCCATGAGAGTGCTGGTTAGTGACACTGCATCAACTAATGCCAGTCAGTGCCACACACACCTGATTGCACTAACCACTCGCACGGAACTGAAAGATTCCGTGTCCTCACAGAAAGCGAATGAACGAGAGATGGCAGTTAGTATGAATCACAATGAGGTAAAGTGTTTATGTTGTTGTAAATGACTATTTCAGATTAATAATGGTCATCTGATGATGGTGAAGCAAAGTAAACTTTGTTTTATTCATTTAGGAGTAAACACTGCAGTCTAGTTCGCTCCCGTGAAATTGTGTACACGTTGCTTGGCCTCCCGCCCGTCTATCACTCTCCCTTTTAGCTTTTCTTCATTGCATTTTCTTTTTTTTCATTTGATGGTTCAGCCCCGTTATCATTCATTATGACGACAAATACCTGTCTCAAACAAGGCTCCCGCTCCCCTTCCCTCACCTGGAGGGATAGGCTTCTCAAATCGCGTTGCTGCGCTACACTGAAATCTGCGACCAATACGAATATGTGACCATAGAGCCTGCATGCACAAAACGAAAATCGGACTGGGTGTGCGACCAGACCAAATGCAGTAATAAAAACTATATAAAACATTATTTCTTTGCACTGATGGTCTTGTTTGCTATTAAAAGGTAATTTATGATTATCAGAGGAAACATGAGGCTATTTAAAAGTTACTCGTAGTGGCTTTAAAGCCTTTGTTGGTTTCTTCATCAAAGCCTAGCAGCAATCCATTCTTTGTTCAGTTCTGCTCACTTTACTGCATACATTAATTAGTATAAGTCGCACAGGTTACACAGGTATACCTTTGTTAAAAGGCTCTACAGCAAGCAAATTAACAGTAACTCTTAGACTATAGTCTTATCCATTCAAGAAGATTGAACAAAATCCAATCCATGAAGTAATTCTTCTTGACTTCCCATGACTCCCTTAAGACTGGATAAAGACAGAAGTTCCCCAAACCCAGTTCATCCACCTCAGTGCAGCTTCGAGTGGTGTTTTCACATACTTTCCAGTACGACAACACCACAATAAAATAATCTTGTTGGGAATTACCCACAAGCCATATGTTTTCATACATGGGAAAGTTACATACATAGCAGATTGTCATGTTTCACAGTGCACTAGTGATGTACTAATCTGTTGCTTGGTGACATGAGCAGGTGGCAGCTGGGCCAAAGATTTAAATTATAGGGCAGAAAACTTGCTGCAAGATTTCCCACAGTGTTTTATAGCCCAGGCAGAGCACATCGTGTGAAACTGGCTCTGCTGAACTCTGATAAATGTATCATTCAAGGACAACAAGCTTAGGTGCTAAAATGGCCAAATAGCCACATACTGTATGTAATGACAGAGGCTACTGTTTAGACCATAGTTTAGTAGTGGGTTACATGTTGGAATCTCAGCTCAAATGGCCACTTCTGCAAAAGGAAATCCTGAAAGTAAAGGCTTTTGCACACCGCGTCCGTACAATTTGTCTGCGTTTTTCCCAAAAAATGTGTTATGGTTATTTATGTTTTGTGGACCAGTTTGACTTGCTGCTAGCAATACTGGAGTTTAGGGGTGTAACCATACACTTCTTGGTGGTTACAGAGGTGGACCGCGGTCCGTTTGTGGCGTACATAGAGTTAATATACGGCGAATGTACAGGCTTGTTTTGCGGTGTGGAACTTAAAACTTGTCGTCGGAGTTCCCCCCGGACCATTTAGCCTCCGGCTGATGCACACCTCTCCGCTCTAGTGTTCCGTTTGCGTCACTATTAGCAGTTGTAGTAGCAGCGTTCCCCCCCTCCCCCCCTCTTTTACAGTCTATGAGTAGTGCAAATCAAAATGCTAAACAGTGCTATCGAACAGAGAGCGAACTGCATGGCGAAAGACAACAGGAAACCGGAGCTTGCAGGCGCCCCCCTGTCATTCAAATTCCGTTTGAGGGATAACTTCGGATTCCTGGTGAATTATGGAAACAGTGAAGTGATAGACGTGTGGAACAATGTCGGCACACAGGTCATTGTTTCACCGCGATTGCCTATTGGCGCTTTTCCACCGCAAATGTAGCTCGACTCGACTCAACTCGACTCGACTTGGTTTGGTAGCAGCACGGGTCGTTTTCCACCGCAAATAGTACCTGCTGAACGTGGGCGGGGTCGTCGTAAGGGGCTGAAAGCCTACTCCGGAGCAAAGTAGCAGAGCAGAAATTGCGAGCAGTTGTTGCACTATTAACTGAACCAACCGCCAAAAACACGGATGAAAAATGTTTAAGAAATACCCCCCTTGTATCTGTTTGCTAAAAGAAGTAGAAGAATATTGCTACGGGCCATTAAAAGGGATGGCTGTTGTCCCGATGTGTGACTCTGCCACACAGTCAGCTGTAGGGATGCGTCACGTACGCTATGCACGTAAACACGGGCATGATAAAGTTGACTGTTTAGTGCTTGTTTCAGGATACGTGTTTTCAAATGCAAGCCGTGTCTCAGCCTGAATATTTTATTGAGGTAATCAGTTCAGTCCGAGGCTTGTAATGTAATCGCTCGCTATCATGTCTGTCCCAGCTGGCTACTATTAGCCTAGCTGCTAGCTGCCCTACATGTCTCCTCTCGTATGATAAGTAACTTCCCCAACAACCAACACTGGGTGAGCTTAGCGAATATATGGAAAATAAATTCAGATCTGTGATGCAAATCAAATGAAAGAGAGCCAGAGAAGGCTGCACGCGGCGTAAATACACTCAAAAGTCCTGGAGAGTTGGGGAGAATAAACAACAGAATGAAGCCGGTAGACTCTGGCCACTGATTGGCCAGACAATAGTCTCTGGCCAATCAGTGGCCGGCCGTCTGCCGACGTCACCTTTTAGCATCGGCTCAGCTCGCTTGGAACCTAGAGCGAGGCGATACCAAAAAAGCAGCCGCTACGTGGTACCAGGTACCATGAAATTGCGTCATTTAATTAATGCTGCAGTTGACTTTTATTTTATATTTTTTATATTTATAAGAGAACTTCAGAGCTGCAGCAATATTTGCTTTTTTCAGTCAAAAAGACCCATAAAGATGACATACTCTTTGTTTACATACCAGCTTGCAGAGCATTAACACTGGATTTGTTTTTAGTGTAATTTTTGTTTATGCTGCACCTACAATAGTATTTAATTTATTTGAGAATTGCAGCAGTATTCTTTTTATATTTGTTATGCATTTTATTCGTATTTTTCATACTGTCAGCTAGTTACTGACAGCTAAAACTGTTAATTCTCCCTTAAATATGAACCATACCTTACTGTACCGTGCCTTTAGGGTACCGTTACACCCCTACCGGAGTCATATATTAAAAAGAAGACCACGAACTTTCCACGACCCAATTTATTCTTAGCAGCAGCTGGCAGTGTAGGAACCCACACACACACACACAAACATGTGTAGGATGCAAAAAAACACAGAAAATCAAACCTGATCCGAAAACTCACATGATTTGACACATCGTGAGCTCGTATTTATTTTTTAACATGCAATGAAAAATACGGACTCAGTGTGCAAAAGCCTTGAGAATGGGCGTATCAACTCTATCATACTCTCAACATTGAGCGACTGTCTTCCAGGGGGGCCTTTGAGTCACTCATTAAGTTTAGTTGTGAGGTGACCCCTGCATTTTTCAACACTTAGTCTTTAATTGTTCTTGAAAAAAGGGGCGTGAACTGCCCTGTGGATGATTGGCGTTAACGTTATGAAAATATGCAAGAAGATACCACAGCTTTAAACCGAAGCATGGGGCGGCAGTGGCGAAGTGGGTAGGGAGATCGCCTCTGGAGTGCAGGGTCGGAGGATCGATCCCCCGTCTCCCCGCCACATGTCGAAGTGTCCCTGAGCAAGACACTGAACCCCAAATTGCTCCCGATGGTTCAGAGAGCGCCTTGCATGGCAGCTACTGCCATCGGTGTATGAGTGTGTGTATGAATGGGTGAATGTGGTAAGATATGTAAAGCGCTTTGGGGCTGAGAAAATCGGCTAGAAGGCGCTATATAAGTCAAGTCCATTTACCATGTACCATTACCATTTACCATTCACTCCTTTCTGTTCTGTCCTTACTGTTCTCCCATTATCTCCTCACATATCAAAAAGGTGAAAGGGGTGGGGGTTGTTTAGGAGCATGTGCAGGTTATGTAAGGAATTCCAGTACGATTGCGGGCCTCCTCCTTATACAAACAGTGGAGGGGGAGGGGGGGGTTCAAGGTTTGTTTCCCGTGAGGCCTAGGCACATTCAGTGAGCACTGAAGGAGAAGGGTGGGAGGGGATGGGAGCAGTGGGCTCAAACAGTCATCCCACATCCCACCCACCCCAAGGAGCATTCCACAGGACTGTCTGCTCACCCGTCCTTAAGCAAGACCACCTGCTGGCAAATCAGGACCCCCATCATGTTTTTCAGCAAGCCTGGCTTAACCCATTAGCAGTGAGCCTCTGGACTGCTGTACATATCATAAAGAGAGCCACACTGGTATGCTCAGCACTACAATGCAGCTCATTAACATCCAGCAAGGAAGGACTTCTGATTGGTCAACCGGTGAAGCACAATAGCGGCCCTCAGTAGTATCCCTTATACAAATACAGATCATGCAGCACTGAGGGAGAAAAACGTGGTCTTTTGATGCAGCTGTTGCATGACTGTGCACTAGTTTGCTTCTAACAGGCTCATCTATCTTCTTCTAAAAAAAGAGACGGATAAAAAAAGGGGGAAGGAGAAGAGGAAGAGATCAAGACACATGGAAGAAACGGCCCCTTTGTTGCTGTTCCACGTCAGGGCCTTGAGGGAAAAAGATTTCGGCATCAAGTCATCGGGAGCTGAAACAAAACAAGCTGATAAACAGAGGAGGACTGATAAGATCTCCTTGTATGCTCAGCACTTTTTCATCAAGACGGCTTCCTCTCTCCGGAACCCCAAACCCCTAACACCTCCGCCTTCTCTGTGCTTTGTTGTCATTAACACAGCATTTGAAAAAACTAAAATTAAATGATAATAAAGCAAATGCTTTTTATCTCTATACCTCTTTACAGAATCTGTACTACATATTGAGCCTTGAATTGCCCTGCGTTCCAAATTGCATACTCCTGCTTTTTACTATTCTATGTACTTAAGCTGGTCAACAAAAGTATCTAGATAGCAGTAGGCAGGAACAAAATTGGGGCATACTTTAACTTATTTATTTCATTGTAACTTTGCACATTGAACTTGCCTCTTGGTTATATATCCGTCTCATCGCTTGTTGTTTTTTACTCGGAGGCTCCGTCAATGGGACGTAAATTCCGGTACGCTTTGGTTTGTGGGTCAGAATCACTGTATAAGCATGTTGATTTGCACACTAAAAATCTATTTGACCACATGTATTGGGACATTCTACAACTTTGTCTACCATGTATGGGTTTTGGAATGCAGCCAGAGTCTCTGTTCGATTGTGACACATTGTCTTTCAACTCTTTGGACAACACAATTCACTACAGTAACACTGAACTGAATGGTAACTTGAGGACCAAACAAAGGAAAAGATAATGTGCTACAGCAAAGGCTCTTTGCATATTGACAAATTCAAAAGTGCACATGAGATTTTCTTAATCATTTTGACTTTGTTATTTATTTAATTTTTTTTCTGTATTCCTTGTCTGTTTATGTGAGGGAGGGGAGAGGGGTTTGGGTGTTGTGTATGTATTGTATGTGTTTACTTATTCTGTTTTTTTTTTGTCCATATGTAAAAAAACATAAAACCACTAAAATAAAAGTAAAAAATAAATAAAAGTGCACATGAGTCTGCTACATCATTTTCTTATTACAACCACAAAAATGTTGGTGAAGGTGTCCTGGTAAAGAAAATATAAGGCATCAGAAAACAAAATAGAGGTCAAATATTTGCTGGTATTTGATGGTGTAGTAGAGGATTGGAAAAAACTGGTCAGCGCTCCAAGTGTTTACTGAGATTTTTGTAAACACTCCTGTGGGGAGGACCCACTCTCTGGCAGATAATAGCTTCAAGCCAAGTGATGGAACGCTGTAGCTGAAGTGCCATCGCCCAGCGTACAAGTGGAGAGAGAGTGTGAAACACAGTGTTCGAAGGCATCTCTCTTCACACAGCACTGATCCAAACTTCAACAAATATGCAGCAAGCACAACATTCCTTAAGTTCCCTGTCCTCACAAGTACAAGAAATACCTCTATTTGTCCTTCGTTCTACATCACTCATCTTATTCTGCCTCGTGTCTATGTCCTTCTCTTAACACTTGGTGGCCAGGAGCAGCTCGCATAAAGCCTTTTTTCCTCCGCCTCAGACAATGTGCCTTCCCACCTAACACCCTGCCAGGCATTCCTGAGTCTATCCTAGCTATCCAAAATGTCAAGAATGAGGAGAAAGCAGAGGAGGGTACAATGAGTGCTGCGGCAGGTAGAGTCTTGTCCCGCTGCACCCCACTGTCTCCGAGGGTTGGTGGTTGCAGAGAGCAGATGGGATCTGACTTGACTCTCGTTGGTGGTTGCAAAGAGCAGATGGGATCTGACTTGACTCTCTTAATTAAAAGCCTGCAGTGGAACACGCTTTTAAGCTTCTTCTCTACCAGATAGAGGCATGCCAGCTAATTATCGGGGCCCATCTCATTTCCCAAAAAACAAATAGCGATTTCCTGGTTTGGCTGACCTTGACAATTGTCCCAGGATAGTCATTATTGGACAGTCAATGACATAAGAAGCCTCAGAGTTTTCCATGGAAAATGTACAACTTTTGCCTGATGACTCTTTGCAGTATTTACCTCACAGCGTCCTTCAATTGTAAGGTGATATGAGAAAACCGGGTTGTATCAAGTAAACCCTCTTCAAATACAAAGCCCCCGAAACAAAAAGGGCACATTCTAGACAAGTGTGTCAGAGCCAAGAAACTCCCCTCTCCACAACAGGAGTCCCAAAAGAAAGAAAAGGCAGCTGAATAAAAAGGTTAGCAGTGCAGTGTTTCGTGCCTGGACAGACAAACAGAAGACGTTTTTTGTGTGTGCCAAATGCAACTTAACACTCCATCCATTTGGAACATCTTGCTCCCCAGAACTATTCAGAGGAGAGCACCCAGAATACAGACCCCTGCAACTCTGGGTTTTGACCTGGAAAGCCTTCGGCAAAGGTGATTCCTCTCCACTCTGATCCATTTCCCACTGGCGCTCCTGGCCAGTCCAAGTGTTAGGTTTAAACTTTGAACAGCTTTGAACATAGTCGAGCACCAGTAAAAGTTAAACAGCAGACAAACTCACTGGCATGGGGGCAGAGGCTGCTACTGTCTCAAGTGTAACGGTGGATGCTGAGATGTATTAGTCATGGCTGTGTGGTTCGTCTCATAAGGGTCTGACAAATGACTTCTCAACCAAAAAAGGACACAGAGGGATACAAGTATTTAACTCTTTTCATGCTGACACACACATAGATTGAATATAACAACAAAAGCTAAAACACATTTTTTTTTAAATGTACCTCTTCACATTTGAGTTTCAAATTTTTTTAGAAACTATTTTAAAATCTTTTTCGTGTGTGGGCAAGTTAGATCCGTCCATTCACAGCCTGTGTCTGCTGTTGCAGTCTCTGCTTTTGTGTGGTTATTGGTTAAAGAGTAATTTTTTTGTTATGGTGAAGTTGAAATGGTGGGAACCTTTGAGTCCGTCTGGGAACCAGCGTTGCCCCATTAAGCTCCCAAGTCATGTGTTACGCGTACGCAAGTGTTAAGCAGTTTCACCTCTGACTCAATAAAAAGGCCCAGCGACATGGTGCAAAGGTCGGGAATCATTCCACTCGACCCATGTCCTTAAGGTGTTAATCAGATACACCCACCTCAAGGCTATGCTTGGAAAGGCTGCTTTGGGGCTTCACCATGGCAACAAAGCTCCTAAAATGACTCAGGTATCCTCGTTTTGTGGAGTTCTGGGAAACTTTTGACACTGGGAGCCTGAGGCAATGTAATTTCAGCAGCAGCCAGTGTATGAAATCCTTGCTGACTTTAAGAGATTTACAATAACTGTCAGTCTGCAAACCACAGAATGGTTCCTACAAGGAATTTCTCACAGGTGGTAACGCACCATTTCGGAATGAATCACAGCAAATGTGCTTATTAAATAGCAGGGAAAGCCCTGATAGATTTGCAAATTAACTCCTGTGCATGTTAACCATTCTTAGATTTCCTTTTTAAGACAACAATGTGGAAATTACATCCCATAAAATACATAGGTCTCATTGATCCATCGGCACCAAACTGGCATCTTACCTTCCACACAGTGCTCCACGTCCTCCAGGTTGCGCAGGGTAATCCTCATCAGACTTGAGTTGAGGACAAGTTCGTTCTTGTGTTCTGGCCCCATAGACTGCGGCGCACGGTTGAGAAAGAATATGCGCGTGTCGCCTGTGGCTACCTGGTTGTCGCAAATCCCCGGGTTGCCGAAGCCGCCGATCATCACCTTGTTGCCGCCGTCCAGGAGGATTTTGCGGTCGATGTCGGTCTTGCCTTTCAAGTAGCGCCACACCCTGACCTTTAGAAGGACAGCAGTATAAAACATTAGAATTTGAATGTTTACGTATGCAAAGGGGTGCTGCTAGAGATTTGGGGGCCGTGTCCATCTCCAGGTTTTTCCTCAAATGTTAGAGAAGTTATGAGGAACTTTCAGGGTTTTGTGATTCTAGCGGCACCTTTGAGACCAGCGCCTGCTTTTCTAAATATCTTTGCTTGCGCGTGCCAGCTGAGTGTGCATTTGTTTAGGAGGTGAAGAGACAGCAGGATGCAGTAATGTATTTATATGTGTGACTGTCTGATTAATAATGGTAATGAGACAATGGTTAAGCAGATTAAACTTTGATTTTGTATCGTTCGGTAAACACAGGCTTTTCCTGTCTGACTGCCGTAAATGGTTTTGTAAATTCCTGGGAAAAATCCGACCCTTGCAAAGAAGCATGACTAATAACTTAATAAAAATAGCATTATTTTGGTTTGCTGTTACAGGTCATTTATGATCATCGGAGGAAAAATTAGACTGTTATGAACATTTAAAAATTATTCAAAGGAGTTTTAAGGACATTTAATCTGATACAAAAGATCTGGAAACAGCATTTGTCTAGCGGCTTTTAAATGCATTTAAACATTACATGTTCCAATTGATAGTGCAGCAAAGTCAGCTTCATGCACAGTCATGATGAAGCTCTTCTCTGCGGCTACATGTTGTGTCTCATTCCAGCTCTTGGTGGTGGTTTCTGTTCCCAGAAGGAAAGCAGTCGTATGCCTCTAATCTACACCACTCATTCACTGGGAGACGGGAAACAAGTGGGAGTCGAGGAGGAGAGCAGCGAGAGAGCTAACTGATCACAACTTGTTTATTTTGACAGACTATAGAGTGGTCTGCTGCAAGTCCACGAATGAATGGCCATGGGATGAGGATGTAGGAAGACTGCTTCCTGACTGAAAATGTGTTTAATTGTACGACAGTGGAACAATTTTTTTTCCTCAAAGTACTTTTATGTGGTTTATAAGTCAGAGGCATAATGTTCCTGTGACATTAAGGAGAACATCTACAGTTTCAGGTATACAGGCAGGTTTCACATAAGTCACTAATGTTGACATTGTAACGCATGACTACACATCTTTATTGCTTTGGGCACACCTTGCAGCACTTGTCATTTCTCTTTACTGAGAAAAGAAAATCAATTTACTGACTCTGACAATCATACAACAGAATTCTGCTTAAAGTATTTCAGGGAGATCTGATTAAAATGTATGAATATTTCTCAATTTGATTTTTTCTATCCCAGAGGACAAACCACTGCCATAAGGACAAGCCACACATCCGTAGTTTGGAATGAATGGGGTCCCATTTGAAAGCATTAACACCAAATTATAAATCATGATGAGTTCCTGGTAAATTAAATTGCATGTTTTCAACAATTTGCACAACAAAATCAGGTGAGAGCTACAACAGCCAGAGGAGACAAGTGAGGCAGTGGTCAGTTTAACAACACAGCACCATGTTTGGGATGATTACATGGTTGGTAAAGCCTCTCTTGTAGCTATGTAATTGGTAAGTGGTAATAAACTAAAATAAACACCATCTATTCATTTCTGAAGGCGAAGTGGATTCACTGTCAGTCCCGTAACTGCTCCCAAACGCTTCTGGACGAATGAGTTTGTCAAATGTTTTTCAAGCAAGCTGTTGGTGCCTTTCAGAGAGTTGGGGGCTAATGGCTTCCATCAGCTGCACGAAGGTAAATGTAGTTTACTGATATTGTGACTTCTAATAGCCCACATGAGATCTATTGGTAGTTTTTTTTTACAAGGAGCAGGTGTCTTATCCTTTGCAGCAATGAACTCTTGATCGTTTCAGAGTAGCCTAGAGCACTTGAAAAAATACAAACTTACCTTGCAAGAATATGTATTGTGCACCGGGTCCATGTTAATGATTTCGTCCACAGTGCCGGTCAAAACTACGTTGGCCTCTTCTTCCCTGTCCTCCAAGTCTTTCTCCGGGCAACTTGCGGCGCACAGAGCCACGAGCAGCCCCGCCACAAGCAAGGCAGTCCGGCCGACCGGGAGTAGAGTGCGCTGGGAACCCATGAGCAAACCACACGGATGAAAGCCCCAGAAAAGAAAAACTTTTCTTTATATAAATTGTATAGGCCTACCGCTCGGCGCGTACGAGAACGAACTCAAAAACTATTTCGATGGCGTTTAAAACGTTGTGAGCCACCTTTCTCCACAAGTTCCTTTACTGGTCTAGCAAGCGAGCGTAGCCTATCTTTCACTCTGTGCAGCCGTGTTCCCAGCATCCGTAGCCGGGGTTCAAAATCCCTCTCTGCCGCCGCCGGCTGGAAGAAGAAAAGAGGAGGAGGAAGGGCCAGGGATATCTCTGTCTGTCCAGGAATGCAACTGCACTTCTCTCTCCCTCTCTCTTTTCCTATCTCCCCCTCTCTCACACACACGCACGCATACACACACAAACACACATTCGCTGGATTTGTATGCGATCTGAATTGCTGATCCCACAAATGGTTGGCGTGAGCGGGCGGGGGGGTAGAGGAGGGATGCATGTAAGGAAGTAGCTGTCCAACGCCGCCCCCAGTCGGACAGACGGTGTCTTTACGATCCCGATCAGTGGCGAGCTGCTGCAGACCCACTTAAGAGCGTGAAGGCTGGGATCCCCGTAGGCTATTTTGCCTCCGTGAAGATTCATAGTATGGACGGTAAATTTCAATTTCCCCATAAAAGATGATGCCCATATGTGGGCTGATTATATTGTGAAATGGTTAATTTTCCATAAAATTGGCTGCACCGCACTATGGGCCTCATGTATCAAACTTGCGTGGAAGCTGATGCAGATCCTGGCGAAAATGTCCCCCTACGCCAGGTATCACGTGGGATTTATCAAACTGTCGTCCCTCGCCAATCTCAGTGTAGGCTACACCAGAGATCAGTGTTGATAAATGCGGCGGCTGAAAACAATCGTTATTTGAATATCACACCCCTTTATTTTCTCAGTTAGAGGCCTCGCCCATAGGTTTTACGACATGAATATGTGCATTACGGCAAAGAAGAGGAACTTCTCTGAAGTAGAAATTGACAGCATAACATTGAAAGTAGATTTTTTTTTCTTTAAGCTACAGTTTCATTTCGGAGCATTAAAAGCGGCTTCAAAGAACGTCAGAAGGCAGTTAGGAAGGAAATAACTGCTATAACTGCTGCGTCAACTGCTTTGGTGTTGACAAACATTCTCCAGCTGAGGATAGTTCATTTTAGGTTTACATCAGTGTTATTGCTCAGAGGATATAAAATAGGATTTACAGTTTTATGTCGCTTTACATAGGTGAAGAAAGGTGGTCTGACTTAAAAATTGCCACTGAAAAAAGCATGTTGCTGCTCTGAAATGCAACACCAACTGGAGGTGAGGGCTTAATATAAGTGGTGCAAAAGAAAAAGACACACCAACTGTCCGATAATGGTACATTAAACCTTTAAAGTGGAAATGAAACAGTAGATTTAGTAGGCCTAATCACAAGAGTGATACTCACTGTAAACATCATTATACATTTTAAGACTGTCTGTGCAACTGTATTAAAGTAATTTGAAAAATAAAAAGTCCTTTTCAAACGTGTGTAGCGCCATCTTGTGCTATCTTAAGACATGACGTCATGTGGTTGGTTGGTTAAGAACGGTTGACATTAGCTTATAAAGAGAACTACTGATAAGCCTACCACTGAAAAAAAATCGCCGACTCAATGGATAATCAGGAACCCCAATCAAAAAAGAGAAGCAGGGGCGGCCACTTCTGTATTGCCCCTGGATGCAGTAATGAGTTTTACAGGGTAAAAAATCTAGGAAAGATTGTCCATTTTCACTCTTTGCCTTTCAAGAGGTAAGTGATTTTCCGTGGTTGGCTAGCGGCACTGAAAAGAGAGAATCCTCCTGTTAGACATAATGCTAGAGTTTGTAGAGAGCACTTCGTTGACGAGGACTATGTGGAGGAGAGGATGTTTGAGGCAGGTATACTGGTAGCTCGCCGGACGAACAGGCTAAAGACCGAGGCGACTCCGTCTGTGTTCAACTTCAAAATCGTACAAGGTTGGGTGTACAGATCGCCCGATCCAGTCTACTAGCAGTGAGGTGGCTGTGCGCCGTAAGGACAGGGCTCAACGGCGTTCCCATCTGGCAGAACAGAGAGAGGTAGTTACCTCTTCTAATAGGTCAATAGTAGTTAACTGCATTACTTGGAGATGCTGATTGGCCACATCACTTTGGACTCCACCCACTTGTTTGAATGAAGTGCACCACACCTCAAACATTTACATGTACATTGCCATCTCTATCACAAGCAGGCAAACTAAGTTCTGACATTGCACTAAAACATTTGTGGAAAAAGTACTTGCATGTTTAAAGCTTAAGCAAGTGGTTTCCAATAATCCCACAAAAGGGCCATCATTGCTCCAGGTTTTCATTTCAACGAGGCAAGACCACCTGACTCGATATTAAAAGTTCCAATATCACAGGGATAACAGTGCTACAATTAAAACCATGAAATCAAAATCTTACAGTACAAGTATTAGCATTAAAACTTGAATCATCAAAAGCAAAAGTTTTAATGCAGAACTCATTTTAAAAATCACATCATTAGATGCTGCTGGGTAATCTAAATCTACAAATGTACGTAAATAAGGTGTAGTGTAAACAGCATAACATGTAAATACCAAAGAAAAAGTACCTAAAAATTCACCTAAATTGCCTAATTTGAAGGCTTGGTATTTGTCCAATCTAATGGATTACTTGCACATATGTCACCTTGGTGTAACACGTAGTACTGTTCTTGAATCAATGTATGTCAGATTGATGCAACACAAAGAAAAACAAACATGTCAGAAGGTTTTACAATTTTTTTTTTTTACTTTATTATCCCAAAATACCTTGTAGTCCATTTCAATGGCTAACCACTTGTTGTGCCTGGAGACTGCAGATATGACAGCCGTGGGGGAAGGAGGAAGGAATTCATTTTAGCTTGTCCTGGAAAGAAAAACAAGACATTACAATCACTGTCAAAGAGTATAACATGTCAAAATAATTTTGTGAAGTTGGCCCCCCCACTAAACCTTGTGCACACTTTTGCTTTTGGTTTCATAAACAAATGTTTTTTATACAGCCTCAATCAATTGACAGTTAAAACACAACTTATTGCATCTTTGGATGCCTCATGTCACAAAATAATTTTAAAATCATTATTAACATTAAGAAATACATCACACAAGCCTGTAGGGAAATTAAAAAGATGCATACACATTTATGGTGAAACATGAGGCGACATTCGCAGTAGGTAAAAAAACAGGAACAGCCTACTACATTATGTAGACCTTTTATAATTATAGTCTAATAATCATATTGGCCTATGAGGCATTCTGTACCCCCAGGGTCCGTGGGTCCTCCCCAAGAAAATGTTTAATGAGTAGCTGTTATTTCCTGTAATCTGGTGTCCTCTAACATCTTGTTTGACAATTGTCTAGCCAAATAAAAAGAACCAAAATGATGGGCATATTCTGTAATTTCATACAGAGGAAGTGGTTGACTAATTCAGAGCCATCTTCAATAGTAACCTCTATCTATTTAAACTTTATGCAATACAATTTCTGTGAAGTGAATTTCTGTTGAGGACAAGTATAATCTGCGGTGTATTTTCCAATAAACTAAACGACTACAGTAGGGCGTTAGTTTAGCGTTTTAAGCCAACCAAAGTAAATGACAGTGGGCTTTGGCTTTTTCATGTGAAACATTAAAATGAACACCAACTTAGTCCGAGCCGCATGTCCACAATCACTCTATTTGAGTTTTCCAAAAATGGATGGGACTAGTCTGTCTGGACATCCACCTAAACCAGACATGATTGAACTAGCCTCCAGCCAGCTTGTTTGGTTGCCTATCATCCGATTAGTACAGCGGGTGAAATAAGTGTTGAACATGTTACTATTTTCCTCACTACATATATTGCCAAAGGTGCTATTGACATGACATTTTCACCAGATGTTGGTAACAACCCAGGTAATCCATACATAAAAAGAAACCCCCAAAAAATGTTAAATAAAGTTATGTGTATTAATGTGAAATGACAGAGAAAAAGTATTGAACACATCAAGAAAGGGAGGTGCATTAAGGCATGGAAAAAGACAAAACAAGTGAAATGATGAAGATAAAACGAGGGTGGACATTTCAGCAAGACAATGATCCCAAACACACAGCCAATAGGTTTCAAAGAAAAAAATAAAGCTGCTGAAATCACCTGACTTAAATCCCATTGAAAATCTATGGAAATAATTGAAGATTAAAGCGGCTACGACACACATGGGCATTTTACGGCCCGCGGGCCAGACCCGGACCGTGGGCTGTCTCAGTCCGGCCCGCGACATCCACGGAGAAGAAGAAGAAGAAGAAGAAGAAGAAGAAGAAGAAGAAGAAGAAGAAGAAGAAGAAGAAGAAGAAGAAGAAGAAGAAGAAGAAGAAGAAGAAGAAGAAGAAGAAGAAGAAGAAGAAGAAGAAGAAGAAGAAGAAGAAGAAGAAGAAGAAGAAGAAGAAGAAGAAGAAGAAGAAGAAGAAGAAGAAGAAGAAGAAGAAGAAGAAATCCCGCATTATAGAGGCATATGAGTTTGAACTGCTATACGATCTGATTGCAACAGAGGGCGCTATTTTAATTTGGAATGGGTGAAAATGCACTTCCTTGACTCTTGCATAGACAGTTTGATGATCATCAGGATGAGTGCTGTGAAAAAGAGGAAAGTTGATTCGGAATGTCGTGTTTTTAACACCGAGTGGACTTCTAAATATTTTGTTACTCATGTGGGTTCAAAGGCTGTATGCCTAATGTGCCAAAATGCAATTTCTGTTTTCAAAGAATATAATATTAAGAGACATTTTTCGACCAAGCATGCCAACTATGCCACCAACCTATCGTCGCAGGAGAGAGAACAAAAGGCCCTGAAATTGTCCTCCGATTTAACCGCCCGTCAGAATACTTTTGTGAAGCAGACGGCCATACAAGAGACAGTCACAAAAGTAAGCTACATGCTGGCTCATAAGCTAGCCAAACACAGCAGGTCGTTCTCAGAGGGCGAGTTTGTGAAAGACTGTATGGTTTGAGACTGCTCATAAGCTAGCCAAACACAGCAGGTCGTTCTCAGAGGGCGAGTTTGTGAAAGACTGTATGGTTTGAGACTGCTAGCATCCTGTGCCCTGACAATAAAAGTCAGTTTGAAAAAATCAGTCTGTCTCGTCGGACCGTTACCAGGCGTGTGGAAGTGATTGATAAAGACTTGTCTGATAAACTGCTAAAGAGAGCAGCCGACTTCACCTATTTTTCCATAGCTTTGTATCATATCCATTGTTGTTGTCTCTTTCTAAGCTTGTTGTGTATTCTCATTGTATATTGTGTATCTGTCTCGACGTCATTGTAAAAGAGGGTAACCTCAATTGATCTTTCGAGAATAAATAAAGGAAAATGAATAGCTCTGGATGAGAGCACCGATATCAAAGACACCGCCCAGCTACTTATTTTCATAAGAGGGATCAGTGATGAGTTTGAAATCGTGGAGGAATTTCTTGCCATGGAATCGATGAGAGGGACAACGTGGGGCTGTGACCTCTACGAATGCGTGTCAGGATGTTTGGAGAGATACAACCTGCCATGGACTAAATTACTGAACGTGTCCACTGATGGATCTCCGAACCTCACCGGTAAAAACGTCGGACTTTTGCGGAGGATACAGGACCGGGTGAAAGATGACAATCCAAACTCACATTTGATTTTCCTACACTGCATCATCCACCAAGAATCCCTGTGTAAATCTGTGTTGCAACTGGATCATGTCACCAAAACGGTGGTAAAACTCGTAAACTTAATCCGGGCCCGAGGGCTCAACCACCGGCAGTTTATTCAGCTGCTGGAGGAAAGTGGAGCAGAGCACACGGACGTGCTGTACCACTCCAGTGTTCGCTGGCTGAGCCTGGGAAAAGTGCTGCATTGTGTGTGGAAGTTGAAAGGAGAGATCGTGACGTTTCTGGGGAATGTAGGTAAAGTAGACGAGTTTACAGAGTTGCAAGAAATTGGACAATGTGTGACTTTGCATTTGGGGTGGATGTACTGAGCCATCTAAACGACCTAAATGTGAAGTTACAGGGGAAGAACGCATTTGTGCATGAGCTGTATTCACACGTGACAGCGTTCAAAGCCAAGCTGATCCTGTTTTCTCGACACATGAGCAACAAGTGTTTCACACATTTCCCAACGCTGGCTACACTGGATGTGTCACCGCGCCACACATGACATGATACTCCACTACTCTGACACACCTCCACAATGAGTTCAACCGCCGTTTCTCTGACTTTGAGAAGATTGAACCAGAACTGGAGCTGGTGTCCACTCCCTTCTCATTCGACAGCGAGAAAGCGCCCCCAGATGTGCAACTCGAACTGATTGACATCCAGTGCGATCTGACTCTGAAAGAGAAGTTCAGCACCTCCACACTGGACAGCTTCTATGGCTCACTGAACGAAAAGCAGTTCCCGAACCTACGCAGGCATGCACGGATGATGCTCGTTTTGTTTGGCTCCACCTATGTCTGCGAACAAACATTTTCCGTGATGAACTACAACAAGTCACGTTACAGATCACGTCTGACGGATGAACATCTGTCCTCTGTGTTGCGCATTGCAACATCACACATGACGCCAGACTTTGATGATCTTGCAAAGGGAGGTGACCGTCTGCATTGTTCCCATTAACTGACAACCCTTACTCCGCGTGTGCACAAAGCTGTGGACATGTACACAGACAGTGGACACATACACGGGTCCATTCGGACTTTTTGGAGCTTCCCGGATACAGAGACAATGTGTGCACTATCAATCGGCAGCAAGATAACTGCCAGAGTTGTTAAAACAGTGTGAGTATTAAAAACCACTGTCTATTTTTTTTCTGATGAGCATTTCAATGCAATAATTTAGTTACAACAGCTGGATGCAATGTTTTTTTTGTTTTTGCAATGTGAGTAATTTCTCACAGTTGTAATTTAAAGGAGTTGTGTGTTTCTCCATAAATAAAATCATATAAAAAGCCTAATATTTTCTTCATTGAGTGATGCAGGTCTGTTACACAAATATAACAGTCTCACTGAATCATAGTTAATTGTTGCAGAGTTGTTAATTGTAATATTCATGATCATGTATTTGTTTAAAAAGGGCTAGTGAATAACACAATCAAGCCCACCAAATCTATGTACCGGTAGTTTAAAGTAATTCTGCACTAAATATTTTGTGTTTAAATTTTAAGTTTGAATATTATGTAGCCTAGTGAGGCAGAGCAAAATCACAAGAATTCATGTTATTCGCTGTATTTACACAGAACACACTGTATTTATAGCTTTGTATTATTTGGCTGCTGGTTATATAGGTTTTTGTCATACGGGAATAATAGTGGTAGTGTTGGATTAATCTGGGGCTTAGCTTTATAAGGTGAATAGAGCATCAGAGCACTAGAAATGGTGTAGACTGGGTTGAGTTTCTGACGCTATTCAGATTTTGATATTTGATAACATGCTTGGTGTTGGAGTTGTGTTTGGTCTGTGTGAAAATGATTTATATGTGCTTGTAGAGGAGTTTCTTTTGTTTAATTTGATGTGCAGTATGACTTTTTCTACATAATTAGGGCAGTGTGTTATTACTCTTGTTGTGGAGAACTCCCCAGGGTCCCACATGTTGGACCAAAATGTCTATTTATTATAAAGTTCAAGCTTTCGACATTGAAGCATAATGTTTTGAACAGAGTGATAAAGTTAACCACGCGCTAGCCGTTAGCAGACAAAACCGTAACCGACATTACACTGAAAACAGAGCAGCTGAGATCGCTTTTTAGATAACATTAGCGTGTTTGCAAAAAAAAATTAGCCTATGATAACTAAAAAAATAAAGCAAGTAAATAGTGCACTGCTTTTAACAACCATTGAACTGAAAAATATATATGTGTAGGCTAATGTATATAACTTACCGGTGCTTCTGAATCAGAATCCATTGCTTTGGTAAACAAAAGTCACGTGCTTGCTCGGGGGCAGTAGTTGTAAGTCTGCCTGTGTAAATAAAGTTTCTTCGAAACAACACCGGGGATGGGAATGACGTGGACCAATAGGGGAATGAGGGGGTGGGGCATTGGAGGAAGGCGGGATATTTTGAATGTGCTGTAATTCTCAAATGCAGGATCGGTAAGAGTTGCTTTAATGTGGTGTTTTTTTTATTATTATAGGCCAATAATGCGATAACTAATAATTAATTAATGTTATTATTATTAGTCTACTTGCTTGATTTCTTTTTAAATAGCCTACAGAGACACTTGGAGAAACATGTGGACATTTATTTACAGCAAATTGCGGCATTTCGCGCGGATATGACCATACACAAGCACACATCGCGCTTGCTAAAAAAACAAAAAAAATCATATATATATCTTTTTGGTCAGTTGGAAATCAAGGCAGCCCGCGCCCTCCCCCCCTGACAACTCACGGCGTCCCACCATTTGAGAAGCACTGCTCTAAATAATGCAGAATTATAATTATTGCATTATCATACCAATCTGACCTTTAAAATTGGCTGAGATAATCCATCCCACCTCACAGGTGTGCCACATCAAGATGCTGATCTGACATCATGATCAGTGCACAGGTGTGACTTAGACTGTCCACAATAAAAGGCCACCCTGAAATGTGCAGTTTTGTCTCACAGCAAAATGCCACAGATGCCACAAGCATTGAGGGAGCGTGCAATTGGCATGCTGACAGCAGGAATGTCAACCAGATCTGTTGCTCGTGCATTGAATGTTCATTTCTCCACCATAAGCCGTCTCCAAAGGTGTTTCAGAGAATATGGCAGTACATCCAACCGGCCTCACAACCGCAGACCACGTGTAACCACACCAGCCCAGGACCTCCACATCCAGCAGGTTCACCTCCAAGATCGTCTGAGACAAGCCACTGAGACAGCTGCTGAAACAATTGGTTTGCATAACCAAACAATTTCTGCACAAACTGTCAGAAACCGTCTCAGGGAAGCTCAACTGCATGCTCGTCGTCCTCATCGGGGTCCTGACCTGACTCCAGCTCGTCGCCGTAACAGACTTGAGTGGGCAAATGCTCACATTCGATGACGTCTGGCACGTTGGAGAGGTGTTCTCTTCACGGATGAATCTCGGTTTACATTGTTCAGGGCAGATGGCAGACAGCGTGTGTGGCGTCGTGTGGGTGAGCGCTTTGCTGATGTCAATGTTGTGGATCGAGTGGCCCATGGCGGTGGGGTTATGGTATGGGCAGGCATCTGTTATGGACGAAGAACACTGGTGCATTTTATTGGTGGCATTTTGAATGCACAGAGATACCGTGATGAGATCCTGAGGCTCATTGTTGTGCCATACATCCATGAACATCACCTCACATTTCAGCAAGATAATGCACGGCCCCATGTTGCAAGGATCTGTACACAATTCTTGGAAGCTGAAAATGTCCCAGTTCTTGCATGCTCACCGGACATGTCACCCATTGAGCATGTTTGGGATGTGCTTGACCGGCGTATACGACAGCGTGCACCAGTGGCGTCGCTAGGCTGTTTTATTCGGGGCTAAAGCCCCGGATCTAATTTGATTAGCCCCGAATCTAATTTTGAAAAAAAAAAAAAAAAAACGAATTTCCGACGGTCCTTGAACGCCCCTCATTTACCAGACTAGAGCAACAAGTGCGTCAGTACACTTCAGCAGCCAGCCAGTCTCTCAGTGTTTACAACAGGTGAGTAGTAGTGAGGACAAGCCCTAGATTTTACAATGTCTTTACTATATGTCAGTAATGCAAATGTCTGTAAACGTTTGAAAACCTTACTTATGGTAAATGTACTTGTACTTTGTCTGCGGCTAGAATGCTCTAGCTAGCTAGTGTAGAGGTATAGGTTTACATGGTCAAAAGAGTATTCATTTAGTTATTGTGGGCATTCTATACAGTTAAAGCAGAGCTCAAGTGATTTAATATATGTTCTATAAATGCATGATTGTGTTACTGTTTCATGCCGGTTAATACATTATAAGGTGTAATGTCAAGTTCCGCCACTAGGCGAATCTATTGTATTACTGAGGAGGTTTTGAGTAGAAGAAGAAAACTGTTGTTGATGTGTTATTATTACTGTCGTAGAAGAAGAAGTTTAACGTAGTAGATGCTTGCAGCCATGCAGACAGCATGAGAGAGTAGGACGCTGGCACACTGTATTGGAATATATTCTTCTTGTTTCGGTAAAATAAAAGAGTGTTACTCCGACGCAAGTACAGCCTCTGCTACTTTTCTGTAAGCCTGCAACAAATCTGGCGAGCTAGCCAGGAGAAAAGTTCAACGTGAAATCGCACGCGGGCTGCCATCACGGGCACCAGACGAGAGAAGTGGACTTTTCCCCGGAGACGAACCTAGAACGAAAAAGTAAGAAAAGAAAAGAACTATTAAGAATACAACATGGATTTGGAGCTACTCTTAGACAGAGCCACTGCCAGGCTAGGTCAGCTAAACCGGGACCAAGTGGTGAATGTCTGCAAATATTTGGAATGCATTGAAGACGAAGATGATACTGTCGCGGATAAGAGTAGGCGCGCTTTTATCAAAATGGCGGAAAATAAGCTGGACGAAATAGAAAACGACAAAGAAACAGAAGAAGCAATGCAGCTAATTAAAGAACTATTGTCGTTCATGGGGAAGGAAGAAGTTCAGAATGACAAAGAACAGTCCACGCATGATGAGATGGAAGGAAAATTCCAGGAGCTGCAGCAGTCCCGCCAAGCCTTAGAAGAGGAAATAAAAGAGCTTGGTGTGAAACTAAATAAAACCGAGGCTACCACAGCTAGCCACATTCTGAACCTGCCGCCAGCCAGAGTGCCAGAAGTGACCATCCGCCGTGAGTTTCGCATCTGTGGCCAAATCGGCGAGGGAGGACAGCGTGACAAATTGTCATACAACAACCTCCTCCACCAGATAGAGAGCGGGCTCCGTAAGGGTCATGGTGAGTCAGACGTCATAGAGGCAGTGATAAGGGGCATCAGCCCAGGCCTTAAGCTTCGCGACATGCTCGAAATAAAGCATGATTTGACCCTGCCTCAGCTAAAAATAATATTAAAGGGACATTACAAAGAAGATGACGCCTCAGACCTGTACCAAAAGTTGATCAGTATTTCTCAAGATCCAAAAGAGTCAGCACAGGATTTTTTGTTCAGAGCCATTGAACTCAAAGACAGGCTGCTTGTTTCATCCAAAGAGGGAGAGGAACACTTTGGTGCAGAACTGGTCAAAAAGAAGTTTCTGAGGTCAGTGGGTACAGGACTGCTAAATGACAATATCAAATTCCAGATTAAGCCACACCTTGATAATCTGGAAGTGACTGATGAACTTTTGATTGAAAAAATAAATGAAGCAGCTAACCTTGAGACGGAGAGACTAACGAAGTTGAAGAGGAACAGTGCCAAGACACCCAGAGTGGCTGAGCTACAGACGACCTGGGACAGCAGCACGCAGGGCTCCTCCTCAACCCAGAACGGACAGCCAGAGAAGAACGCCAAAGAGCCCTCCAAGGAAAAACCAAAAGTCGCTCACCATCCACCTGAGCCTGAGGTAAACATCTTGGTGAGAGAGCTTCAGACAGAGGTAGCTGAAATGAAACGGATGATGCTTTCCTCCATGAGTGCTGTGAGACCAACGAACTCAAGGCAGGCGGCAGACAACAGGGACCCGCGCCGGAGGAGAGGCTGCAGGACGTGCCAGGACAAAGGAGAGGGAGACCGCTGCAGTCACTGCTTCAAGTGTGGCGAGCTGGGCCACATCTCCATAGGATGCAGAGCTCCACGCCAGGCGCAGGGAAACGACCTGGGGTTGCTGCGGGGGGACCGGCAGTGACCCAGCCACGATCGTCAGAGTCCCGACGCTGCCACTTCTGTCTGCAGGATGAAGGCACTGATAGAAGGTTACAGTTATGTACTGGTTGTTCAGCTACAGTCTATTGCTCTAAGGTATGTCAGAAGCAGCACTGGCAGGAACACAAAGCTCTGTGTAAAACTGTTAAGTTGGTTGAGCAACACCTAGCGGTGGAAGAGGCACAGAGAAACAAATTACCAGAAATTGCTAAAGTTAATTACCTCTCAGCAAAACAAGGTAAAAAGCTAATCCAATTAATTGGGGAACGTAAAATGGTAAAATGTACATTTGATAACGTGCCAGTGACAGCACTGTGGGATACAGGCGCTCAAGCAACTGTGATAAATGACAAATGGCGAGTTGAGCATCTGCCTAATAGCACTATCAGAGCAATAGATGAACTATTAGGGCCAGTAGCACTAAACGGACTTGCTGCCAATCAGACAGAAATACCATTTATGGGGTGGGTACCTGTAGAATTCAAACTAAGCATGTCAGACACTGCTACTTCTAGTCTGCTAGTGCCAGTACTTGTTTCCAGCGACCCCAATGTGGCAGAAGACCCCATCATTGGCTTTAATGTCATAGAGGAGGTGATTAATGATCTGAAACAACAGCAATGTGTTACACATAGAGACAGTGCCACTGATATTGTGAGCAGCGCTTTTGACATTGACTCTTGTGCAGCAAAAATGTTTATCCAGCTGATACTCACCAATCCAGTAATGAGGGGATTCCAGTAAGTACTGGCAAGAGTAAAGTGACACTACATCCAGGTAAAACCACCACAGTGAGATGTCGCACACACACAGGGGCTGAGAAAGACACTGAAATGTTGTTCTGTCCAAAAACAAGTGCAGACTTACCTGAGGGGTTACAAATACAAGAAGTGTTGTTCACCATGAAAAGAGGTAACTGTTCCACTGTCCCTGTCTCTGTGATTAATACCACAGGACACAGTATCACTCTGGGCCCACGCGTCAGCCTGGGACACATAGAGAGCGTTAAAGCTGTGTACCCGGCGGCCATACAACCTGTGACTGCAGCACAAGTAAGTTCAGTCAAAGTTAAACCAGGAGAGACAGACTGCCCGGACACAGCATGTCCCGCCACAGACAGTAGGGCAGTGTGGGATCCCCCTATAACATTAGAACACTTAACTGGTGACCAGCAGGCCCTTGCAAGAGAAATGCTTAAACAGGAATGTGAAGCCTTTGCCCAAGATGAGTATGATGTAGGCTGTATCCCTTCACTCCGTATGCACATTACTCTAACTGACCAAACACCAGTCCAAAAGACATACATTAGTGTGCCTAAACCATTACATCAGGAAGTAAAGGAGTACTTACAGGACCTGATTAACCGGGGCTGGATTACAAAATCAAAATCACCCTACTCATCACCCATAGTTTGTGTGAGGAAGAAATCAGGTGAATTGAGACTATGTGTGGACTACCGTGAACTTAATAAGAAGTCGGTGCCGGATAGACATCCTATTCCAAGGATACAGGACATGCTAGACAGTCTCAGTGGAAGCTCTTGGTTTTCGGTACTAGACCAAGGAAAGGCGTACCACCAAGGCTTCTTAGATGAAGAAAGTCAGCCACTCACTGCCTTTATAACTCCGTGGGGCTTATACCAGTGGGTGAGGATCCCATTCGGACTGAGTTCAGCTCCAGCTGAGTTTCAAAGAAGTATGGAGGAGTGTATGTGGGGTCTGCGTGACGACATATGCCTGCCTTACTTAGATGACAATTTAGTCCACAGTAAGTCCTTTGAGGACCATGTAGAACATGTAAGGGAAGTGCTACGTCGGTACAAGCAACATGGAATAAAACTCACTGCAAAGAAGTGTGAACTGTTTAAGTCCAAAGTGAGGTTTTTGGGAAGGGTTGTGTCAAGTGCAGGTCATAGCATGGATCCAGCGGAAGTGGCCCCTGTACAGGCTCTAAAAGAAAAACACCCCACTACAGTAGGAGAAGTCAGGCAGCTGTTGGGCTTCCTATCCTATTATAGATCATACATTCAAGACTTTTCCCGCATTGCGAAGCCTTTGTATGAACTGTTAGCTGCCCCACCTGCTACCCACATACCTGAAAACAATGTCAAAGTTGCAAAAAGGGGGAAAACAAAGAAAGGGAAATCAGGACAGTTACCGTCAGGAACACGCGTTTCATGGACTGATAATCATCACCAGGTTTTGTGTTATCTGATTGACAAACTCTCCAGCCCTCCAATTCTAGGCTACCCGGACTTTAATGAACCATTCGTCCTGCACACGGATGCTTCTCAGGCAGGACTAGGAGCAGTGCTCTACCAGCGCAGTCACGGCAATCTACAGGTAATAGCCTATGGGTCCAGAACGCTCACTCCCCCAGAGAAAAATTATAACCTTCACTCTGGAAAGCTAGAGTTCCTAGCGCTTAAATGGGCCATTTGTGAGCGCTTCAGAGACTATCTTTTTCACGCTCCCTCGTTTGTTGTCTATACCGATAACAATCCACTCACATATGTACTGACAACAGCGAAGTTGAATGCTACCGGACAGAGATGGGTTGCTGAGTTAGCTGACTTTAACTTCAAAATTAAATACAGGCCAGGCAAAGCAAATGCTGATGCAGACGGGTTATCAAGAATGCCAATGGATTTTGAGAGCTACATGAGTCAGTGCACCCAGTCAGTCTGTCAGGATGCCGTCAGAGCAACAGAACAGGGTATTTTAGTCCAACAAAAAGAACCGAGCCCACTCCTCAGTTCAGTGTCGTTTAATGCTCTCAAGGCACAGATGGAAGATGAGAGTTTTCTCAATACTGTTCAACCTTTATCCAGAGAAGAGATACAGGCAGCTCAGCAACAAGACCCTGTGATAGGCAGAATGTATGAATACAAAGAGAGAAATGCGAAGCCTACTGTACAAGAGTTAAAGGGTGAAAGTGTTGAGCTTAAAGCGCTGGTGAGAGAGTGGGGCAAGCTTGAAATCAGAAGAGATGGGACTATGTACCGGAGAACTCGAACAAAAAGTCAGCTTGTACTCCCAGAAAGATACCGTCCGCTCATCCTAAATGAGCTTCACAAGGAAATGGGCCATTTGGGTACAGAAAGGACAGTAAACTTGATCAGAGACCGCTTCTTTTGGCCCAAAATGCAAAGGGATGTTGAACATTTCATAACAAATGTGTGTGAGTGCCTCAAGAGGAAAAAACCAAACAGACAGTCAAGGGCACCCATGTTGAGTATTGAAACCACACATCCATTCCAAATGGTCTCTGTCGACTTCCTGCATCTGGAAGAATGTAGAGGGGGCTATGAATATATTCTTGTGATAATGGACCATTATACTCGCTTTGCCCAAGCATATGCCACAACCAACAAATCAGCCAAAACTGTGGCTGATAAACTGTTTAATGATTTTTGTCTCAAGTTTGGTTTTCCAGAAAAACTGCACCATGACCTTGGGAGAGAATTTGAAAACAAACTGTTGCACCACCTGAAAGCTCTCTCCGGTATCAGGGGGTCTCACACTACTCCTTACCACCCGCAGGGGAATGGGCAGACCGAGAGGTTTAACAGGACTCTCCTCTCAATGTTGAGAACACTGACAGAAGAACAGAAAAGTGACTGGAAAAACCACCTCCCTAAGGTCATACATGCCTATAACTGCACAACTAGCGAGGCCACAGGTTATTCTCCATTCTTTCTTCTGTTTGGCAGGCCACCTCGACTGCCGGTGGATTTGTTGTTTGAGACAGAGAGTGAGAACTGTGCCCGCTCCTCCCAAGAGTATGTGGAAAAGTGGGGACGGAGGATGGCTGAAGCATATGACATTGCTTCCAGAAATGCTTCCAAGTCAGCTGACAGAGGAAAAAGACAGTATGACAAAAAAAGGTACGGCCCCACACTCCAAGTAGGCAGCCGTGTCTTAGTGAAAAATGTGACTGAGAGAGGAGGACCAGGAAAAATCCGCTCCTACTGGGAGGATAACATTTATGTCATAAAGAGTCAAAAAGGGGAGGACAGTCCTGTGTTTGAAGTGGAACCAGAATGTGGCCGAGGCAGGACAAGAATACTTCACAGAAACATGCTTTTACCTTGTGACTTCCTCCCAGTAACCACACATGAAGAGAACACTCCCGCCACAACTCGTACAAAGAGAAGTAACAGGGACAAAAACAAACAAAAACATGCGACTGGAAAAGCACTACAAATGAACAGTGAGGACTCGGATGATGATTTTCCTGCAGTGACATTCACTTGGTCTCCATCTGAACCTCAAGACCCACCATCGCTTTACCCCACAGCTGAGCAGTTCCATCCACAAGCCGAAGAGGCTGTCCCAGAAGTGTGTGAGCCTCATCTTGTTGAAGACGAACAGGCCTACACCACAGCTTTGGCCGACAGCGCAGAGGAGGCTGCTGGTGACGATGAGGTGAGCTCAGAGGAGGAAATTATGGAGACTGAGCTGCGGGACCCGTATCCAAAGAGACAAGGGAGGCAACCCCAAACACTGACTTATGATCGACTTGGCCAGCCACACTTCACAGAACGACTAGTTTCCACTCAGGGGATGGATGTAAAAGGCTACTGGCGGCCATGGTAGTGAACTAAAAGGGACTTTGTAAACCGAAAAGACACTCCTTACCTTTTTTTAAAATTATACCATGATGTGCCTTGTGTTTATTTTGTAGTAGGTAACACAGACGGTTGGCTGATTGATGTGTTGTGTGTGTTGGGTATGGGTTATGGAGAAAAGAGATTACTCAACCAAATGTGGGAATTCAGGGATGTGTAATATGCATTAACTATGTATGTGTTTGAGTACGAAGACTGATGACATCAGGAGTATCCCTGACTACAGTGCAGGTAGTCTAGGTAGCTCATAAACAAGGTTATAACCTAAATATTACCATTCAATGTTATGCATGTCGCTGTATTTGTGTGAAAGGCAAGAAGGTATACTAAGATGTCGGGACGACATTATTTAAAGTGGGGGAGAGTGTAGAGGTATAGGTTTACATGGTCAAAAGAGTATTCATTTAGTTATTGTGGGCATTCTATACAGTTAAAGCAGAGCTCAAGTGATTTAATATATGTTCTATAAATGCATGATTGTGTTACTGTTTCATGCCGGTTAATACATTATAAGGTGTAATGTCAAGTTCCGCCACTAGGCGAATCTATTGTATTACTGAGGAGGTTTTGAGTAGAAGAAGAAAACTGTTGTTGATGTGTTATTATTACTGTCGTAGAAGAAGAAGTTTAACGTAGTAGATGCTTGCAGCCATGCAGACAGCATGAGAGAGTAGGACGCTGGCACACTGTATTGGAATATATTCTTCTTGTTTCGGTAAAATAAAAGAGTGTTACTCCGACGCAAGTACAGCCTCTGCTACTTTTCTGTAAGCCTGCAACACTAACGTTAGTGACTGTAGTGTGATGGTACCAGAGGCATTAAGCCTGCTACTACTATATCTAGGCTATTAAAATGCGTATTTTCGCGCGCGCGCACCGCGCATAATTCTTCGCGCGCATTTACGCGCGCGCATCGCCGTGAACGGCCTGGCCTAAGCCCTGGATCTCAAAAACCTAGGAACGCCCCTGGCGTGCACCACTTCCCACTAATATCCAGCAACTTCGCACAGCCATTGAAGAGGAGTGGACCAACATTCCACAGGCCACAATTGACAATCTGATAAACTCTATGCGAAGAAGATGTGTTGCACTGCATGAGGCAAATGGTGGTCACACCAGATACTGACTGGTTCTGAGTCCCCAGACCCCCAATAAAGCACAAAAATGCACATTTCAGAGTGGCCTTTTATTGTGGACCACAATACCTGTGCACTAATCATGATGTCAGATCAGCATCTTGATGTGGCACACCTGTGAGGTGGGATGGATTATCTCAGCAAAGCAGAAGTGCTCACTATCACACATTTAGACAGATTTGTGAACAATATTTGAGAGAAATGGTAATATTGTGTATCTGGAATGAATTTTAGATCTTTAAGTCCATCTCATGAAAAATGGGAGCAAAAACAAAAGTGTTCCTTCCAATATTAACTGTTGTTATGTTACAAACTTTAAAATTGTAGATGTTATTAGGGATTAAGAATAGAATGTCTGGAGCACAATTATCCCCTTAAATGTAATTTTAATCATTATTATGTCAAATATATGACACTTGTTATCTTCTCACGACGTCCAAAGCAGTGTGTCCACAGAGAAGGGATCAATCATTCATATGCAATAAAACCTATTAAAAATATACTTTAATGATTGAAAAGATCTTTTCTCATCAAAAGCAACACTAAATAATCTCTAATTTCAATAAAAAACTTTTTTTTTATAAGGTTTCTAAGTGGTGGGACACTTTTTGTCACCACCGTCAAACAATCCATTAAAATTTAAGAAAATCTGCCAAAATAAAGGGCAGCTGTCACTATGAAGGACCTCTTGTCACGTTCTACCTCAGCAGAGTACATTAGAGTCAGACAGGCTCTGATTAGTGTTGAAGTTTTAGAATATTTTACATTCCAAATCTTGAAAGTCCTGTGTCACAACCATTATACGTCAACACAGACTTACAATTTCTGAAGAAGTTATTTGAAATGTTTCGATCCTTTTATTTTCCTGAAGTAGTTCATACTAGCACCTATCATCAACAGAAAAACCAAATGGCTACTAGAAAAACTCCATTTGTTCTGTTTAAGAAACGTTAAATATGTCAAAACCGTCAGATGTCAAAAAAAAATATTTTCATATACATTTTGAAAATATTTTTTGTGGCCTGTACATCTCATGGGTCTGGCATAAATTGAGTGAAAATTAATATGTGTTATGGTGCCTGACGGTGTTGACACAAAATAAGGAATGGCAAGCTAAAAAGCCCATTTTGATAAGGAATGGCAAGGTAAAAAGCCCATTTTGATAAAAAGGACAAAAGCTGGGAGGTTGTGTCAAAGCTTAGTATATGTTGGATACATACATGTAATTTAATTTGCCTAAACATAGGGTTTGTATTTTTTCAACATTGCACCCTCTTTTGTCCCACTTCTCAAGAATCACTGATATATAGGGATGGGAATCGAGACCCGGTTCCTCTTCAGAACCGGTGCCGAGTCAACCAATTCCTTGGAATCGTTAACATGCCTGCTTAACGATTCCGCTTATAGGTTCCGCTCGTTGCAAATGCGTCATGACTTGACACTCACGCTGCGTTGTTTTGGTTCAGAACGCAGCAAACATGGCGTTGAGACAGAATCTCTCTAAATGTTGGTTGTTTTTCACTTGAAAAGACGACAATACGGCCACTTGCAACAATTGTAAAGTTTCTATTTCGTCAAATGACATGCGCACAAGCATGAGCGCAAGCGAGCAGACGGCGATCGTGACGGTTAATCTTTTAAATGTCCGCTGCCTGTCTAGTCGACACCAGAATTGCCCATTGGACTTGTACATACAATGTGTGAGAATTAACGTGTGTGTAGGTATGTGTGGGCTAATAAAAGAGGGAGAGAGATAGAAAGGTGAGAGCAGCATAAAGCAAAGCAAAAAGGTTTTCTTGACTGCTGCCTTAAGCCCCGCAGTGTTTACTCACGTTCGTCAGCTGGTTTGTTTCTTTTTCCTTCCGTCAGCTGTTATAGTGCTGCCTTTACGCACGGCGGGTGGAGACGAACCCAAAACAACATACAGTGGAACTCTGCGGTGATAAGGAAATGATAGTCTACACTTAAGTTTAACAATAAACTTCATAAAGACACACTTAAAATAACGATCTCTGCCCATACAAAAAGCACTGACTTGGACAACTTGATGGAGAGAATCAATGTGCAAAAACCATCCGGCACATGTGTCTGATGACGGGCCGTTATTTTAATAATAAACAGCGGGCGGGCTTATAAAAAAGGAAGAGAGATAAAAGGCTAGAGCCTTTTTCTTTTTCCTCCCGTCAGCTGTTCTAATGCACCCTTTACGCACAGTGGTTGAGACGAACCCTACACTAAAGTTAAACATGAAACTTTGTAACTACACACTTAAAATAATTATCTCTGCCCATACAAAAAACTTGGATTACTTGAGGAGCGACCGATGTGCAAATGTGTCTGATGACGGGCCGTTATATTAATAATAAACAGAGCGCTGCACATTAGAACAGCATGTACATAAAATATCTCGTATCCTTCCTGAGAGGGGATACATGATATTTTTTCTGCAAACAAATGGTTAATTTGCCAAAGTTGATAGTTGGTCTTATCTTTACAGAAGACTTCTTTGTATTTTTTATGTCAGTTGAATTTTGTTTCAAGTTTAATACAAATGAGCAGTTAATATTCCAAAAGGCACAAGCTCTTCCTTGACTGTTTTCAGTCTGTGTTTTTAGTTTTTGGGGAACATAATGGCATTTGGGCTTAAAAAGGAGAACTTTTTTTTGTCCGGACAAATTAATGTGAAAATTGACAATTTCCTGATCCTAAAGTACTCTTGATAATCTTTGCACACACTAGACACACTTCTGATCAGATATTTAAGCAGGTTAATCAGGGCTGTACAGTGCGACAGTTTTGATCGCATTTGCTACTGAAATTGATCACGTGCGATGATGAATACAAGTCCATTCGCACTAGTGCTAGTTGATAATGAGGAGAGGTCTTTGAAACACAGAGGAGAGATGAACACTGCTTAGAGGGCTGTACATTAACACTCCAAATGGGGGTAAATGTAGTCTTAGGCAAGTAAGTTATTGAGTCCACCCTTCACTTTGGCTGGTGAAAGATATGTGTCTTCGGGATCTGTGCTCGTGCAGCGATTCTACCGTATAACAACTTCACCAACGGTAATAACCGGAAGGAGATTACCGCAGTTAAGTTAGCGCGTGTGCAAACAGACCATTTCCTGTGCGCCTTCACGTTAAAAGCCTGTTACTAGCCAAACGTGAGTTGACTTTTATTTTGAAGCCGGTAAAAACAGGAAGTTAGCGCTTCACAGCCCTGCAGTGCTCTAGCTAGAAAGGCAACTCATTCAGCTGCAGAGAAAAGTCAACAGTAGTCTAAAAACAAAGTTTGAAATAAACCACTGAAGAACAACTTCCAACACATTCACAACAACCTATTTAATTTATCCTAAATTGTACCAATATGTATACTTATTTATTTAATAGGCTATGTTTAATGTTTTAAAGTTTGGTTTTAATTAACAAGGACATTTTCTAAAAAAAAATATTATTATTAATATAATAATTATATGTATATACAAAACATATATAGATATAGATATTATTTTTATATTTTTATGGGGAAAAATTATTCTGAATCAGCAAAAAATTGCAATTGGCAGGTTAGATTATTTTGTCTAAATTACAATCAGTGCACCCCTATTCATTCTTCAACAATTATTACTGCACACACTAGGAAATAATATTAATTGAGAATCTCAAATGAGACCAAGATGACAGGCTCAAAGGTAATTACAGTGAAATGCAAGGGTTAAGGTTATGCAAGTTTTCGATCATACTTTGTGTGCTACCAAATTTATTTTTGTGCTACTGAATTTTTTTGCTTGCTAGCACCAGTGCTACCACCTAAAAAAATAAGCGTACAGCCCTGCAGGTTAATACAAATAAACAAATGTGTACTTATTTTCTCACACAATGAGGATCGATAAGGAATCGGATCGATAAGCAGAATCGGAAACAGAATCGTTAAATTCTTATCAATTCCCATCCCTACCCATGATTCTGTTACTAGTCCGACATTAGTTTTGGAATATTTGGTTTTTCAAGCTAGCTGTCAGGATTCTAACTGTTACAACATGGTAGTTTCAGAGTGGAAAAAGTGGAAAAAGTAAGTGGATTTGATTTCTCTGGTCTGTCTCAGTTTACCCCACAGCTGGGTTAAAGTGAGACACAAGACAACTTTTTCTAAAACAATCATATTTTCACTGCCCTTTGTCTTGAATAAATTCTGCTAATGCCCATTTCTAGGAAACATCCTGAATTAATGGGAAAAGTGTAAATTTGACTGATAAATCAGTTTAGCTCACTTAGAGGGGAACAAATGTAAAAAGTGTCTCACATTACCCCGTTCTCCCCTATGTAAAAACTAAACCAATTCAGTTTTATTTTATTTCTAATCTTGTAAATCATGTTTCTATAGGATTTCTATTCTTTTATTTTCTTTGTAATTTGAACACATTGTGCAAAAAGTATGGCTTGGAATTCAGCTCTGATACAAAAACGTAAACTAATCTAAACTACCTAATATCCCCAAATGGTGTTACCACCCCCTAACATTCCTCTGCCTTGTAATGGGGGTAGCCCGGGCTTTACTTGTGACATCACACCTTCCAACCCAGTGGGGTGCAGAGCCAGCCCGGACGAAATGTGTCCCCCTTCTCTCTACTGTATATATACAGTATACACTCTAAACTATTTAAAAGCTAAGTGCCACTTTGCAAAAGAGTTCCTGTCCACTTGCAGGCAGAGGGCAACATTGCAGCTGGGTGTGTGGGTGCTGGTGGTATTCGAGGTGTGGGTGGCGCTTGGGTTGGTAGCTGGGGAGTTTGGGCACGGGACCTATTTGATGCTGGTGATGGCGTAGCTGGAGGCCTTATACCTTAATCCTTTTGGACCTGGACCTTGTGCTGGGCAGGGAGATGGTGTTGCCACAGGTAGTGCTGCTGCTGCAGCAGGTGCTTATGCTGCAAACGTGTAAGGTGCTGGGCTGGGCTCAGGCAACTCATTGTCCTGTCTGTGAGAAATAGGACAAAAAAAGACTCAGTTTTCTTCTTTGTAACTGAAAATCCCAACTGCTGTTTACCTTCTCCTCTCCCCAACACAGTTTGCACAAGTAGTGTGTGGGGGTAGGGACACCGTTTTTAGAATCTTAGGTGTGTGTGTGTGTGTGTGTGTGTGTGTGTGTGTGTGTGTGTGTGTGTGTGTGTGAGGGGAGGGGAGAAAGTAAACAACTGGAGAACAGGAGAACCTTTAGTTTCAAACAATATTTTAATTTCATTTTTCAGCCGTATTTTCACAGATATTAATAAAAATATGCGCCCATGCATATAATACACAGGCGCAGACTCCTGAGGGTTAAGTAATTTTGCATTGCGCCTATCCATTAAACATTCATATTGAAGTGTCAGTTACAATTTTGATGTTTTTCTTACATAAACTTTTTAAAAATTTGCAAAAATATCCATGAAAAAACACTTTTGGATCACTGCATGAAGTCATCCATCTTGGATGTCTCAATTGATAGCTTTATGGGGCATGAATAAATGCCTTTTCAGGAAAACAAATGATCACACTGATGATGAAGAGGTCTCAAAAATCTAATCAAATATGATGCGTACAGCGCTATTAATTATCTATTCAATTGATAACATGTATGAGACTGATTGAGGTAAAGCTATTATTTTCCCACTTAACTCTGGTTGGTGCCCCGCGTATAAGTTAAGTTCAAATTAATTTCTGTAATTTTATTTTATTTTATTGATATCTAAATCAGGAGGAAACCCCTCTACTTGTTGTTGTGGCATGTTCTGCAACTTATAGACATTCTAAGTAGGAAACCACTACAAAGTGTTACAAAGAATGCTAGCTTTGCGCTTTGTTACAGATAGGGACCCAGATATGTCCCCTCGCCCTCACTCCCTCACACATGGTGACTTTATTGCCCCCTAAAGTGGAAGTGTGTAATATTGCCACACAGAAGCACATGATGAGTTGAAGAAAAAAAAGGGAAATAGTCAGTATCAAGCTCATTTGTAATTATTTAGTAACTGTGAAATCAAAAATCCCACAAATTGACTGTCAAAATGCAATAAGCTAGTATGCATTTTCTCAATCATTATGTTTAAAAACAGCTGAGATGTGTGCTGGCCATACTGACTGCAGTGAATGTTAGATAGCCAACCTCCACTAATATTAATTAGTTACGAATCCGCCCCATCCTTCTGCTCCTGCCCAGCTCATCCTCCTTTATGCAGAGAGGTCAGAATTTACTGAAGGCCATTTTGTCTAATTGCCAGCCTACTCTTTGGCAGGCGCTCGCCAGGATACATTAGGAAATTAGTTCACTGTGAACGAATGCCCACAACTACGCCACTGCAGATGAATGGCAAGATCAAAACCTGACTCTGAGTGCTTTGGTTGAGCTGATTTGGTATTCTGTCTTTGCTGGAAACTTCTGTTGCCAGATGTGTAATGATAAAAACATTTTTTAAAGATATTTTTTGGGCATTTTTATGCTTTATTGATAGTGCAGAGAGACAGAGGTGAAATGGGGCAGAGAGGGGAGTGACATGCAGAGAACGACCGTGGGTGGGAATCGAACCAGGGTCTGCTGCTGGGCCCGGCCCAAGAGGGGGACCCCTTACCAACTGAGCTAAAGGCGCCCCCATAATGATACATTTTAATGTCAAATTGACTCCTGCAATTCAACATTAATGCACTCACTGCATATCTCCTCTCTATGCCTCTGTGAAAACATCAGTACTGTTTTAAACCAGAAGCATCATTCACCAGGAACTCAATGTCAAATATAGGATCCCCTTACAGCAGAATAGAGAGAGAGAGAGAGCGAGAGAGAGAGAGAGAGAGAGAGAGAGAGAGAGAGTGTGTGTGAGTGTGTATGTGTGTGAGCACTGTGCTGGAACACAAACTAAGCACTGTGACAAGAAAGTGCAGCATCATCTGTATGGCTTTCTCTTCTGCAGGCCTGGTTGGATCCAAAATGGCTGTCCAATTGCATTAGCTAATTGCACACTCCATCTCTGTCCCATTTCGCACTTTTTCCTCTGACCAGCTGTACAGATCTTACTCAGCCATATAATCTGATCATTTGATTCTACTGTGAATGTTAGGTTTCAAATACAAATCTAAGAGGATTTTATCATGAGATAATCGGTCATTTTGACTCCTTCTGGACCAGACATGACCCTTTTTAAATATGATGGTCTACATCTTAAAAGGAGTGGAACAGGAAAACTGATTCTTAATTTTATCAATGTTTTTGCTTTTAACCTTGATGGATGTTTTCCACAGCAAGACTCTGCCCAGTATCCTGACTCTGCATGTCATAGCCCTGTTCTAAGCAATGCGGGTCCTGCTGCTGCTGGTCTTGGTTCTCCTACTTACTCGTCCATTCCTGTTAGGATTACTGAAGGCAGTATGCAATCTTCTAACTCTCCTCACAGAAAACTCCTCACTAAAATTTAAATCAACGCCGTTAATACGGATTTTATCTACCAGGAATGTATCATGACCAATAATACTGAATTTATCACCACAGAGCCCTGGATAAATCCTGATGATTGTTCCCCCCCAATAAATATTTGTTTTTCCACCAGTCTAGAATGACAGGCCAAGGGGGTGGTCTCACAGTGATACACAGAAATTATTTTAACTGTTCTCCAGTCTCACTCGGCTGTTTTTCCACATTTGAAAGTCTTGGTTTATTTTGAGGAATAATATCCCCTTTTTATGTGTTTTAATATACAGAACCCCCAAGATGACCTCTGGTTTTATACATGGTTTCAGGATCTATTGTCATCAAGCCCACACACAGTCTGCACACCGTCTACAGCAGCAGCAGACAGACAGAGTTTTTGGTTGGACTAGAGCAGACCTGGGCATTTTGTGGCCCGCGGGCCACATCCGGCCCGCTGGCTGTCTCTGACTGGCCCGCATGAGGTCAATGGAAAATTAAGAATCAAACATAAATAAGTTTAAAGGGGACATATTATGCTAAATCTCGGTTTTAAAGGTGTATTTCCAAGGTCTGCTAGAAAAGGTTTTCATAGTTTATTGTTCAAAAAACCCATTAGTTTTCTACCATTGCCCATTTCTTCATCACCTTTTCCAGCCTTTTCTGCTCTCTATCTCAAAAGGTTGGTTTTATAATAATAATTTATAATTGCTTGGATTTATATAGCGCCTTTCATGATACTCAAAGCGCTTTACAGGGTTCCAGACAATTCGTTCACACACAGTCATACCGGTGGTGGTAAACTACCATAGTAGCCACAGCTGCCCTGGGGCAGACTGACAGAAGCGAGGCTGCCATTCAGCGCCATCGGCCCCTCCGACCACCACCTCAAACATACAGCAGTCATACACATTCACACGAGGCAAGGTGGGTGAAGTGTCTTGCCCAGGGACACAACGACCATGACACAAGTGGCCGGGCTGGGATCGAACCGCCAACCCTAGGATCATTGGCCAACCAGCTTAACCACCTGAGCCACAGTCGTTTTGACATCTACCCCCCTTCGCAAAAATCCTAGTCTGCTCTGACTGGTCAGATATACATGGGCGTGCATGCCCTGCTCATTTACTCTATACCTACCTACATGGGCATGGCACACGCCCACCTGTCAGTTTTGTTTACTTTTGGCCAATGCAGCATGGAGACCAATGTAAACATGTTTAGCTTCATTTCTACCACAAATATCGGCACACTAACCAGTTCTAAACTAAAAGATGTACAACTGAACCTGGTCTGACAGGAGTCTGAGCTGAAAACTGTGAAAATGGCATCAAGATTTCTGATTTCCCTGACATTATCCTCAGGTAAATACTGTTTAATTATGTCACAGTCAATAACAGAATTTGAGCTAAGTATTTATGCATAAACTCTAAACTGGTAACATACACCCTGTTTTACGTTTGTCTTTACAGGTCTGTGGAATGATCTACAGTCCATTGGAGTGAAAAAGCTTTGGTTGTGAACCGATACTGAGTTGACGTGTAAAAATGTACAGTAACCATAATGGAAAAGAATGTATCCTGAATCATGTCAAGATAGGCATTATCTTTTGTAAAATGTATGGTTGAAATAATTATGCTTCAGGTTTGTCAGAGCTGCAAATGATCTGACACCATTTCAATATCTAGTAGATAATGTATCATTTGTATTGTGATCACTCATTTATAATAAAGTTTTACTGTTAAAAAATGTATTGTGTTGCTTACTGTCACTGTTTGCTACCTGTAGTAAAGGATTACTTGAAACACACATTTTCATAGTCAGGATGTTGGACTAAATTTCTGACCGCATAGACTTATACATTTTTCATTTCACCCCTTTATCTCGCTGAAGATTTTCTCTGATAAAACAGTATCATTACATTTTAAAAAGACCAAAAACATCCTTAAAAATAAAGCAGTTTATTCATAGCCAGTGGAATTAAAATATAAAGTGTACATATCAAACAGAAGCAAAGCCATAACTTTTATGTAACAGTCCAGTTGTTGTTGGGCCCTGAAGAAGACCACCTGTCCCACCCAGTGAACACATCCTCCTCTGAAGGAACGGTTAAGGCTGTTACATACTCCGCGAGAAGAAAGAACAAAGTTCTCGGTGACAGAGCTGAGAGAAGAAAATTACGTCATTTTCTTCTCTCAGCTCTTGTTTAGCTGTTTTTGCAGCTTGTTCTCGACACATCACCCGGGCCGAACTTTCTTCTCGCAGCTTGTCCGAGAACTATTCTGTGATTGGTCAGTCTGAAGTCAATGAGGAAAGCGAAGTGAAATCAGCTGCCGCTACTGAGTCAATTACCATGGTAACAATGCGCCGCGGTGAGTAGTTCGGCAGTTGAGTTCTCATGAAGTATGTAATGTCAGACCAGAAAGAACTTCTCGCAGCTCTGTCACCGAGAACTTTGTTCTTTCTTCTCGCGGAGTATGTAACAGCCTTCAGTGTGACTGTCTTGGTGGCTCCGTCCGGCTCCATCAGGTCACTCAGAAAGCTGTAAAATATCGCACATTCAATGTTACATCATGTAGCCTAGCTGACATGTATAGGCCTACATCATACATCTGTTATGGCAAAGCTACAAACTGATGAAAATATATTTGTTCTTCCATTATAAAAATAAGATAGGCTACTAATAAATTCCGTATAGCCCTTGCTCAAGAAGCAACAAGTTCTGAGTGATACTGTGTGCTGTTTGAAATATATCGGACAGGAAACAAACACCAGCAGAGGCAACTTACAGTATTCCTGTCTATGTGTACATTACACTGGAGATCATGTAATAGGCCTACTGCTGCTTGTACCACACCTGCTTATAACTACACACTGTCCGCAGACTTATTGCGGTGTGTACTTGAGCTATACAATCAGACAGCTAGCAGGTAGCAGGATGAAGCTATTAAAAAAAATACTCTTCAGTTTCCAACACACCATACAGTTTCACCGTGTGTTTTTGACACAGGGGCTGTCACGGCAGGACTAACGTGAGCTCACAAAAGAGCCAAATAACCGTCACTGCGACAGACTCACAGCTCTAACAGTTAGCATAAAGCTAACAGTAAAGCTTGTGTTGGTATTTGATTGGTTTTGTGTTATTCCCCCCTGTTTTCCTCACACACGGAGTGAGGCAGTGTGGTGATATCGCTGTGTAAACCTCAAACCTTTCCTTTTCCCCCGCGCTCAAGCGTGGTTTTCCTTCTCTCCCTCTCCTACATTCATACACACGTTAGATTCCCCTTTTTGTAATCTTGAACAGATAGAACTTGTGTAAAGATCAGCGGTAGTCGGGAAGCGGGGTGATTTTGAATTCTCCCACTTTAACTCCCCCCTTCTTTGTGCCTTTGTTCTGAGTTAGGCGCCATTTTTAGAACTCGTGGCCTAGTCTACCCCCACTACCATTTTGGGCCTTTCGCCCCTCCCTTCACCTTTGGTAACGATCAGTGTTGCCCTTTTAAAAAGAAACTTAGTTGCTTTACTAGTTACTTGGTTTAAAAAGTATCTAAGTTAGATTACTGATTACTTTTTTAAAGTAACTAAATTAGATTACAAGTTACTTTAAAAGTTACTTTACAGGTTTTGAAACCCATATATTTCAATTTAAAACATCCACATACTAAGGATCATTGAAAATATATAAAATAAAGCATGTATGCTAGTAGCCTATAGGCATACTGTTTTCAAAATAATAAAAATGATGGTATAAAAAAAAAAACTTTTTCCCCCCCATGAAAATAAATGCATTCCTCCAAAGTGCAAAGACAGTAGCAGTGTCTTTAAACTTAACTTGCTTGGCCCTTCACTCTCATAGATTCATTTGACTTTTCTCTGCGATGTCTCATGTGTTGATAGACTGGGTGTGTGCGGCCACCACGTGACTATAAGTTTCCAAGTTTTAAATACTTCTATCTCTTCAACATCACCGTACCCGAATCCTAAATATCCCCATAGCAGACGCTATGTTTCATGGGGGGGAAAAACTTTGTTTTCCACCACAGTTCAGCTTAGACTTGGCCGTAATGCTGCGGCACACACACACACACACACACACACACACACGCGCACACACACACACACTGCATGTCAGAGAGCTCTACCAAAAAGACGAGAGGAGCGGTTGGAGCAGTTGGAGCGTTTAGAGACACATGTACGCACATTTATTTACATTAAATCGCAATCGTAGTCATTTGTGCAGTTGTGTAAAATGTTTCACTAAAGAAAATGACAGAAAAAGTAACGCACAGCAGGCCCGGTTCTAGACAGTTAGATTTGGGTGGGCCTGTAGAAATTTTAGGTGGGCACACTGGGCGAAGAGACCGAAGAAATTTTTTTAGCCTTTGTAAGATCTCTGTCTGCTTTTTGGCACATTTACTGTGAATTGTGTAAAACCCAATATGCAAATAAACTTTGAGTGTTGCTGTGTGGGAGATTTGATTCTTGCATGTTTTTTTCCCCAAATGTTTATGAATAACATATAATATACATAAAATACAACATAATGTATATATTTTTTGATTGTAGGCAGCCTGAGCTGATTGAAGAGAAAGCTTTGGGACTGGGCAACCTGGATGGTGGTAGTCCAGAGCTATATACTATACACACTACTTTCCACTATTGCCTCTGATGTCCAGCTGGGTGAAAATAGTAGTCAGGACCCTGCTAGGGGGGTCCAGGGGTATGCCCCCCCGGGAGATTTTTTTTTACCTTTTTAAAGTGAAATGCATGAATCTGGTGCACTTTGAGAGGAAAATTAAGAGGCTAAATCTGAGGAATTTTGTGTGAACAAATCATTTGGAGACACTGCGTCGGATGAATTAGAAGCTATTGAAGAAAGACACATGGATTTTCCATAGAAATATAAATTAGACATAAAATATTATGCGGGGTCCTCTGGGATGGGCTTGGAGCTCTTTTTCTTTTACGGGACATATTTTTCTGTAATATAATTAATTCATTTAAATGCAGCGAGAGGAACGAAGCAGAAGAACTCTGTTGTCCAGTTATCTTTTTTTCCACAGACGAGGCTGAAATAGGCTATAGACTATAGGCCTACACAGTGCATGGGCAACTGAGGGCAGCCCCATTTTCAAATATTTTTAAATAAACTCAATACACACTGTGCATGCCATGGACTTGAACGTGACGTGATCAGTTAACCTCGGATTACCTCCCAGATGAACTGGTTCAATTATTAAGATATTAACTATCTACCAAAACATTGTATTCCTTTTATTGTATGATAATTTACATTCACATAATATAATGTTGATATCAAACACACAAACTAAAAAAAAAACTAAAAAAAAAAAAAAATTGGGGGGCCCCCCTGGCAGTCGGGACCCTAAGCATTCGCTTATGCCTCGGGCCGGCGCTGCTGACCAGTGACCACTATAAGCGGGTGGGTAACTTGGAAGCAGGCTGTCCTGCCCACCCAATAATACAATTAGAAGCAATGCATGGTAATGGTATATTCTTTAGTATTAATTAATTGTCTGAATTTTATTTGACATTTTCTTGTACAGCGAATGAACAGGTCTGCCCGATAGTGGGTCTGGACTTCCACCTAAAAAAATAATAATAATAATATTTTTTTTTATTGGGTGGGCACAGCCCACATTTGGGTGGGCACGGCCCACCCTGGCCCCTGGCTACCGCCGGCCCTGACGCACAGTGACGTTGATGAGTAATTTTAATCTGATTACTGGTTTGGAGATAGTAACGCGTTAGATTACTCGTTACTGAAAAAAGAGGTCCGATGCCGCACTAAGTAACGCGTTACTAGGTAACGCGTTACTAGGTAACGCGTTACTGGCATCACTGGTAACAATCTATTTACACGCCCACTAGTCTCACTGATCGACTCACTAGGCTCGTTTGACCTGTCGCCGTCTTGCTAAGACCTGCGCAATTATGACGCTCGTCTTGCTGAGCGCACTGCATTATGGTTAGACTTTTTGTCCCACTTGCACCCGTGGCTGGCTGCGGCTCGGCTGCTTGAGACTTTGAAGTCCCGCGGTATCAAGACGGACACAGACACTGGAGCAAGTCGCTGGAGTTGCTCCCCACGGGCTGCGGGAGCGAAATGTCTGATGGGAAATGTCTTGCTGACAGGCGGAGCTGAGCGCTAATTGGGAGTTTAAACCCCGTGCCTTTGATGCGTTTCCCTAATTGGTTAGGCAAAAGTCTGACATCACCGCTCAAAATTAAATTACGATCCATTCTTTTTGATTTTAATTTATGTTTAATCATTAGGCCGCCACAGTATATGCATTTAAGCAGAAATATACTTAATCAGAGTTAAACCTCCACTGATCTGAACCCTTGACATAGAAATAATTTGGATGTGTAACTCTCCTGTATAGATTTATTTAAAAGTGAACACAAACTTGAGTCACATAAGATCTTGGTGAAGTGATATCTTTATACCATTAAGATTAAATCATAGGCTTATTTCCAGTGATCTAAATGGTCTGGGAATTGCATTTTACATGTAGTGTCGCAAATTCCTTACACATTCCTGATTGCAATGAGTTGATGCAGTGTCACCTCTCACGGAGCTGAAAGATTACGTGTCCTCACAGAAAGCGAATGAACGAGAGACGGCAATTAGTATGGATCACAGGTAATGTGTTTATGTTATTGTAAATAATGACTATTTCAGATGAATAATGGTCATCTGATGATGCTGGTGAGGCAAAGTAAACTTTGTTTTAGTAGGCTACCGCTCATTCATTTAGGAGTAAACACTGAAGTCTAATTCGCTCCCGTGAAATTGTGTATACGTTGCTTGCCAACGCCCTCCCGCCCGCCTATCTCTCCCTTTTAGCTTTTCTTCATTGCATTTTCTTTGATGGTTCAGCCCCGTTATCAGTCATTATGACGACAAACAACTGTCTCAAACAAGGCTCCCGCTCCCCTTCCCTCACCGGAGGGATAGGCTTCTCAAATCGCTTTGCTGCGCCACACTGAAATCGGCGACCAATACGGATATGTGACCATAGAGCATGCACGCGTGAACCAAAAATCGGACTGGGTGTGCGACCAGACAAAATGCAGTAATAAAAACTATATAAAAACGTCTTTCTTTGCACTGATGGTCTCGTTTGCTGTTAAAAGGTAATTTATGATTATGAGAGGAAACATGAGGCTGTTTAAAAGATATTTAAATGTTACTTGGGGCTGCTTTAAGTTTCATTGTGGTTAAGATCAATCTTCTTACATTGTAACCAGAAGTGTTTGTGATTTATTTGTGTGGATATTATTGGAAAGTCAACAACCAACAAGTCAAGAATTCTGTAGCCTTCAGTGTTATGGTCATATTACCAAATTTATAATAGTAATTATTTGATTACATTATTTTATGGAAATGATCATTGTGACAAGGATATATTAATATTGATGTATTTAACTGAACATTAAACTAATCAACATTTGAGAGTAAATCATTGATAAAATGAGACAAACTTGCTATTTTTGCTTTCCTAAGTGGATCGCTGGTGCCCATGACTTTGAACGTTGATACATTATTAAGGTATTATTAATCTTCAGATAATTTCTAATAGCAAAAAAATTTATCTGAACCACTTGTGACCGCTACACAGCTTACTCTTCACTGGTTGGTTGTAAATCGCAATTCAAAAAAAGGAGAAGAAGCTTGTATGTGAGCTGCGCGCTGAAAAAAAGTGACTCAGAGCACGCTACATAGTCAACCTCCGCACTATGGGATCGGCGCTCGGGGGCGATAATATCAGACAGACAAGCTGCTTGTACGCTCACCTGTCTGATATTATCGACCACCCCCCCTTCCCGAGCGCCGGTTCCCAACGGGTGTGGAGGTTGGCTGTATGTGGCTCGCCCCTCGCCTTAGTGTGTGTGGAGGTGTGGATGTATGAGAGGGGTGTGTGATTGTAGCGGGCAAACAAACAGGTAACGCAAGACACACCCCTTTATATTTTATTGAATATCTAATATATATTCATATTTCTGTAGAAAATCCAGCTCCCAGAAGGCTTAATGATGTCAGCCATTATCTCCAAATTATAGACTACAAGACATGCAGCACACAGGAGAGTTGTTTACAGAGACCCAAAATCATCAGATTTAAACTTCCTCTCAAAGTTTACCAGATTGAGACATTTAACCTTAAAATGTAAATAACAACCCAATAATAATAATCAAAATTTAATGGGGGGGTGTGGGGCGGGGCAGGATCTGCTCGGTGGATTGTTTTATCCTGTACAGAGGACAATACAAGTAATAGATAATAATGAACAAAAATTGTGTTGCAGTGTAGGATACTTATTTTTATTTGTTACTTTTTTCATTATTTTAAAGTCACCATAATGCAAGAAACATTGGCTTTGAAGCTCAAAATTTCTGGGGGTGAACCCCCAAACCCCTCACTTTGGTTTCGGAATAACAAGTCTCTATAGGTTGTGAAGTATGGCCAAGGTTCCCTGGCTGCTTGCATGTTTTGTTCACAATTGCTAAAATGTTGATTAAGTGGTATAATGTTGGCATTTTCACTTTTTCTTGCTATAACATTTACTGCAGCTTATCAAAACCAGACACTTTTATATTTGGTCCGGCCCTCCACAACAATCTCTGATTCTGATGTGGCCCTTTGGGAAAATTAATTGCCCACCCCTGGACTAGAGGGATAGCCTACTGAGTTGAAGGAGTTTTTTAACCCAAAGACAGTGAAGGTACAACACTTTTATATAGACCTACAGTCCAGTGTACAAGCTGTGGTCGCTCACACTAAGCTCGGCGTGTATGAACCAATGTGTCGGTGGCTGGCTGTAAACAGTGCCGCGCCTACGAGCAGGGCCGCCCATAAGGGGTAGAAAGTGGGAAAGCTTTCTAGGGCCTAGCCACCAGGGGGGGCCGAGAGAGAAAAAAAAATAATTTTTTTTTTTTGCACATTACCTAATTTAGCCAACCTTTATTATGAACGCTATATTCGCAAGAGAACTTTCTATAAAAGAAAACATTTTATTCATTGTTACTTGGGTAAAATATATCACATTTTATATTGAAAAACTAAAAGTATCATGGGTCGTTTTTTCCCCTCAAAACTGTTGCATGCATTGATGATGAGCAAGCTAACCTAGCAAGCTCAGTGATGCCAGGACCTGGACATACAATCATATGAAAAAGTTTGGTAACCCCTCTCAGCCGGCATTATAATTGACTCTGCTTTCACAAAAAAAATATAAAAGTGGTATGTCTTTAATTTACCAGGAACAGCTAAGTACTGGGATGTTTTCCAAACAAAGATTTTTTGAAAAGCAGTATTTGGTTGTATGAAATAAAATAAAATGTGAAAAACTGGCTGTGCAAAAATATGGGTACCCTTGTGGTTTTGCTGATTTTAATGCCTGTAATAGCATGTAAAACTGATGATTTTAAACATAAAGTTGGTTGGATTATGTTGTTAAGCCTTGAACCTCATATAAATGTCTGTTTAATCATGAGAAAATGTATTTTAGGTGCCTAAATGCAAGTTGCACTTCTCTTTGACTCTCTGCTGAAGTGAGACAGAATGGGATCATCAAAACAGCTCCCAAAAGATCTTAAAAACAAAGATTATTCATTGTCATGGTTTAGGGGAAGGCTACAAGAAGCTTTCCCAAAGGTTTCAATTGTCAATTTCTACTGTAAGGAACTTTGTCAGGGAATGGAAGGACACAGGCACAGTTGCAGTTAAACCCAGGTCTAGCAGACCAAGAAAAGTACAAGAGCGGCATATGCGGCGGATTGTGAGAATGGTTGCACACAACCCAAAGATCACCTCCAAAGACCTGCAAGAACATTTGGCTGCAGATTGTGTATCTGTACATGGTTCTACAATTCAGTGCAATTTGCACCAAAATATCTGTATGGCCGGGTGATGAGAAGGAAGCCCTTTCTGCGCCCACGCCACAGATACAGTTGCATGGAGTATGCAAAAGGTCATTTAGACAAGCCAGCTTCATATTGGAAGAAAATGCTTTGGACTGATGAGACAAAAATTAAGTTATTTGGTCTTTATAAAAAGCAGATGTTTTGGTGCAAATTGCGCTGAATTGTTGAACGATGTACAGATGCACCATCTGCAGCCAGATGTTCTTGCAGGCCTTTGGAGGTGATCTGTGGGTTGTGTGCAACCATTCTCACAATCCTCCACCTATGCCGCTCCTGTTTTTTTCTTGGTCTGCCATGCCTGGGTTTAACTGCCACTATGCCTGTGTCCTTCCATTTCCTGACAACGTTCCCTACAGTCGAAATTGACAATTGAAACCTTTGGGAAAGCTTCTTGTAGCCTTCCCCTAAACCATGACAATGAACAATCTTTGTTTTTCAGATCTTTTGGGAGCTGTTTTGATGATCCCATTCTGTTTCACTTCAGCAGAGAGTCAAAGAGAAGTGCAACTTGCATTTAGGCACCTAAAATAAATTTTCTCATGATTAAACAGACAATTATATGAGGTTCAAGGCTTAACAACATAATCCAACCAACTTTGTGTTTAAAGTCATCAGTTTTACAAGCTGTTACAGGCATTAAAATCAACAAAACCACAAGGGTACCCATATTTTTGCACAGCCAGTTTTTCACATTTTATTTTATTTCATACAACCAAATACTGCTTTTCAAAAAATCTTTGTTTGGAAAACATCCCAGTACTTAACTGTTCCTGGTAAATTAAAGACATACCACTTTTATATTTTTTTTGTGAAAGCAGAGTCAATTATAATGCCGGCTGAGAGGGGTTCCCAAACTTTTTCATATGACTGTAAATCAGGGTACCAGAAAAGAAAGGAAAAAAAAGGGAACTTTCAAGGGCTTTAGACCCCCGGAAAATTCCTTAATATCAGTATTTCTGCTAGCAGAAATGTATTTTCAATTCAGAGATACTGTGATATTTCATCAAGTTTTGAGGTGTCTTTGAAATTATTCTGTATATTTTATCTATTATTTTCTAAGAAAATTAGAACATTCAATATTTAGCCTTTAAATTGAAGGTGGCAGATGGTTGTTATACTGATGAGGAAAGCTTCTGGTAGCAGTGCTATCATGGTAAACCCCCCCTACAGCATTGGTGTAAGCTTACATTACAGGAAATGTTACAGTAAATGTGCCAAAAAGCAGGTGCAGAGATCTTGCAAGAGCAGAACATTTCCGCTCGCGCGCTCACATCGTCGGTGTCTCTGCCCACTATTATTTCCAGTAGCCCACCTTAACCCTCTGAGGTCTAAGGGTATTTTCTCGGATTTTACATACTTCTATAAATACCTATTTTAAATGTGCAAGAAGATAAATAATACCAAAGTGTTTTATATGGAAATGTTCAGAACCCATTAGCCATTAGTTTTATTAGGTCTATTTATGTCCTAGACCATTGTGTAAATAAATAATTGGCTTGAATGCTGAAAAATGCATTGCGATTTTTGAAAAACCTGGAGATTTGTGTGAAATAATAACCTTTAGTCATCCTGAGGGGTTGTTTTGGCTCTTGAAATTGCTTCTCCCAAGCCTTAGCTTCAAAAATGCAGTGGAAATTTTCCAAAAAACAGTAGGGAAGTGCACAAAACATGACTAATATGAATTTTGGTCCAAACGCTTTTTGGTAGAAATGTTGCCTCTAACTCTACTTTCACAAAGCATGAGGAATTTAGACTGAATGAAGACTTTGTACCACATATAAAAACTCATGTGATGTATACTAATAAAAAAGGGAGCATCACAAAAAAAAATTCAAACAAACAGTTTACTATATATAACAACACGCAGGAAAAACAATAATTACAAACTATTTACACACTATGTACAGTATACACTATTTACAAGCTAAATGTCAATGCCATGCCACTTTGCAAAACAGTTCCTGTCCACTTGCAGGCAGAGGGCAACATTGCAGCTGGGTGTGTGGGTGCTGGTGGTATTCGAGGTGTGGGTGGCGCTCGGGTTGGTACCTGGGGAATTTGGGCACGGGACCTATTTGATGCGGGTGATGGGGTAGCTGGAGGCCTTATACCTGTGCTCCTTTTGGACATGGACCTTGTGCTGGGCAGGGAAGAAGGTGTTGACACAGGTGGTGCTGATGCTGCAGGAGTGGAAGGTGCTGGGCTGGGCTCAGGCAACTCTTAGTCCTGTCTGTAAAAAAAAAGGACAAGAAAGACTGAGTTTTCTTCTTTATAACTGAAAACCCCAACTGCTGTTTACCTTCTTCCCTCCCCAACACAGTTAGCACTTTCTAATGTGTGGGGGTAGGGACACACAGTTCTTAGCATCTTAGATGTGTATGTAAGGGGAGGAGAGACAACTGATTTCCAACTGTCCTTTATTTTTATCTTCATTGTACAAAGCAACAACAAGTGACCCTTGTTACATTATAATACTAATAGAAATGTGTACACTCTCTCAAATTTCACAAATTGTGTGCAAACAATAGTTGATGCAAAACTGTTTCCAAACTAGATTATTTTACTATGACACAAGGGCACTTGTACACTGAATAAAAAACTATATTTGACATGCCACATTATCGTTTTTTATTTCTTTGTTTATTATTAGATAAGTGTAGGCTAACAAACTCTCTGAAACGTCGCAATGTTGTGCTAGAAGTCATGCCTTGGAAATAAGAACCATTACGCGACAACTGACTATTGCGCACAGTAAACGCAAGTTTCAGATTACAAGAGATTTTGTAAATTCTCTTACCTGTCTTCAAACGGGTCGATGTGATCTTCATAACCACATTCGTCGCCTGAATCAAATCCTTCGATGTCAGAATGGCCATCTTCTTCATGGCTGGCTACTTCTGCAAATCTCTGCAACAGCAGCGTCTGTTTACAACTTTCTTGTCGCCATTGTTTCCACTGAAAGATTCCTGTTCCCTTCAGTAAAAAAAACCCAGGTACTACGGTAATAAGGTATGTCCTTAGTGTTTTACTTAGTGCTGATAGGTGGGTTTCGTTTCAGAAACATTGATAAACAAGCACCTCCAACCAATTGCGCAACGAGACAAGCAGGTCCAACCAATAGCACATGGAGTGACGCACAATGTGCTGGAGAAGGGAGAAAGGAGGCTCACTTCTCGCGTTGTTTTCTAAGCCTGTAGTGGACGGAGAGTAACGCGAGAACATACCCCGGAAACAGGAGAATGTCTAGTTTCAGACGATGTTTTCATTTCATTTCTCAGCCGTTTATTCACAGAGATATTAATAAAAATATGCGCGCACGCGCGCATTCACGTGGGGCCGCGTGAGGCGACCTCAGAGGGTTAATCTAACTGGCTAGAACCGGCCCTGTGTACAGGTATGTGTTTATGTAGGAATAAGCGCATCATGCACATTGATACAAGTTCAGTATGAGTAGAGGGGGCCCAATGACTGGACCTTTTCAGGGGCCCAGTCATTTGTCTGGGCAGGCCTGCCTACGAGTGACGTATAAATTGTGTGACTCAACGAATCGATGACCAAATTCGTTGCTTTTAGTAATCCATTTTAATCCATTTTATCTTTTTGTTGTAACAGCCCTACAAGTAAGCAAGGAACGCTTATTTTTTAGAACTCATCGCTAAAGAAGTAGTCCAGGCAAAATAGCATTTTACGACAGACAAATTGTAAAAGAATTTTTTTCAGCTCAGATCATTTCTATGAGGTGTCCAGAACAACATACTAAAAGTCCTAAGAAATCCTAGTTGAGGAAATATGTTTAATTCTCATCAATCCAAGGTGTGTGCCAATAAGGCGAGACACCAATAAATCCCAATAGGGCTATTTTTTTCCTTTAGTCCTATCAAAATTAAACTTTACACAATGAAAGTATCCATGATAATTAAAAAATGTTGTATTACAAGTTTCTTTGAAAATTAATTTTAATATGCAAATGAGCTATACACTAATCGTACATGCCCAAAATCAACCCAAATAGGCTTAATTTTTTCCTTTACTCCTACCACAATAAAACTTTACATAGTAAAAGTATACTAGAAAAGTAACTTTTTTTGTATTACAAGTTTATTTTTAAATGCATTTGAATATGAACATGAGCTCCACACTTATTGAATATCCAATCATCCTACTACCAATGGGTGATGGCAATACTGCTTTTAGACTGGCCTCAAACCTGAAAAACTGCCTGGCTTACCTGCCAGGGGTATAACAGGTGCCTCTCATGAATTAGATTACTCCTCCCCTAGCTAGTGTAATTTTTTACTTTTTTCAGTGCCATTCCCTTTCCTATGCCAAATAGACAAGACTGAAATGGAATGGATAAAGAGGAGATTGTCACACACCTTGGGACCAAGTAACTCCTTTGTCTACTTTATGCACCATACAGTGCTGCTTGAAAGTATGTGAACCCCTTGAGCCTTTATGAATTTTATTTATCAATACCAGTATTTTTAAATGAAATAACAGATTTTTGTTTATCAATTCAACATTTTTATTTTCCAGAAATCAATTGTTAAAACAGATTAAAAAAAATTATTTGCCAACTTTTGTATGTGCAAAAGTTTGTGAACCCTGAGCTGCATTGGTTAACAATTTAACCAATGCAGCTCAGGGTTATGTTTACCTGCTCAATAGCAGGTAAACATAATCAGGTGGGCCAAATTGAGTGATGAAATGGACCAATGTAATGAGAGATCTTTAGGTAAGAAATTGGGTGGCACTAGATAAAACAGAGATCAAACCAGGTCAGTGTAGGCCCACCAAAGTGAACCCATACAGATCAGACTTGCCACAGATCAGACTTGCAACAAGAGTACTAACAAGTCTGTGTCATCACCTACTGAGACTGTGTCTTTTGTTCTGACAGAGGCAATGGCAGTTTGGACAATGAGCACATCTGCATCAGCTTTGCATGGTTTGTGAAACACCATTTTTTGTCTTACAAGTTTCTTTGAAAATGAATTTTAATATACAAATGAGCTATACACTTATCAAATATAGGCTATCCGCATAGGCTTAATTTGAACCTTTACTCCTACCACATTAAAACTTTACACAATGAAAGTCTAAATGAAAAGTAAAACATTTGTATTAGAAGTTAACCTATAATGGTCAAGGCTTTCCAGAAGGGGTTGGTCGAACGTCAGAACAGGGGTCACATCATACTGCAGAGCTTGAGTTGCCAAACACCTCAATGTTGAGTATATGCAGGATTCATCACTGGTATCAAGATAAATCATTGGAAGGAATGTTACTGAAGCTCTTCCAGGGTGTTCATCTAGAAGATGCAGGATCTGCATCATACCAGACCACGATGGCCTTTGAGAGTGAAGGAGTAGGGATGTCTTCCAGAAAACATCCAGCTGTAATGTTTTGTTATCTGCTGGCAACAGAGCCAGTGGCTGATACTCAATAGGTTCACGTATGGGAGGAATCATAAAGTACTGAATGTGTATGCGACCAACCGCAGCAATATCTGCAGCAGTCACTTGGATCTTTAAAGGAAAAAATTAAGCCTATGCGGATATATTTTGGGTAGCCTATATTTGATAAGTGTATAGCTCATTTGCATATTAAAATACATTTTCAAAGAAACTTGTAAGATAAAAATGGTATATCACAAACCATGCAAAGCTGATGCAGATGTGCTCATTGTCCAAACTGCCATTGCCTCTGCCAGAACAAAAGACACAGTCTCAGTAGGTGATGACACAGACCTGTTAGTACTCTTGTTGCATCATGCTGATCTGAATGCACACGAGCTGTTTATGGCACAAGAACCAAAGAAAGCAACAAAAATAAGACGGATATGGTGCATAAAGTAGACAAAGGAGTTACTTGGTCCCAAGGTGCGTGACAATCTCCTCTTTCTCCATGCCATTTCAGGCTGTGATTCTACATCTGGCATAGGAAAGGGAATGGCACTAGCCTGTAAATCCAGACCTGCCACTAGGCGCTGGCAAATTAAATGTGCTGCGCCTGTTGGTCTGGGCACTCTCCATTGAAGCTCATTAAATATGTCAAGAAATCCTGAGCTACATTTCAATTGGTTCTATCTGATATGGGCGGGCCAGAGCCCTATGTATGGTGCTCTGGGGCGGACGTAAACGGATGACGACAGTGCGCCGTCGAAGCCGTGATAGTAAACATCAAAGATGGCTGCGGATATGTTGTTTGAGTTTGAGACTGCTTTGGCCTCGACCCTTAACGATTTGGAAGACGGCACTCAAATCTTTCATTAGCAAGTAAGTGGAATGTTCGGTTTTGCAGACGACCACGGCAAAAGTAAAATTTAACAGTTAATCCCACTGTTCGCTGAATGAACGGGGCTTAATACGTCACATTGTTCATTGCACTGATTGGTTGTAGTGCTATCAAATTGCGTGCAGTGGCATTTGAAGAGACAAATCTAATTCATGAGAGGCACCTGTTATACCCCTGGCAGGTAAGCCAGGCAGTTTTTCAGGTTTGAGGCCAGTCTAAAAGCAGCATTGCCATCACCCATTGGCAGTAGGATGATTGGATATTCAATAAGTGTGGAGCTCATGTGCATATTCAAATTAATTTAAAAAGAAACTTGTAATACAAAAAAAGTTACTTTTCTAGTATACTTTTACTATGTAAAGTTTTATTGTGGTAGGAGTAAAGGAAAAAATTAAGCCTATTTGGGTTGATTTGGGGCATGTACGATTAGTGTATAGCTCATTTGCATATTAAAATTCATTTTCAAAGAAACTTGTAATACAAAATGTTTTCATTTTCATGGATACTTTCATTGTGTAAAGTTTCATTTTGATAGGAGTAAAGGAAAAAAATAGCCCTATTGGGATTTATTGGTGTCTCGCCTTATTGGCACACACCTCGGATTGATGAGAATTAAACATATTTCCTCAACTAGGATTTCTTAGGACTTTTAGTATGTTGTTCTGGACACCTCATAGAAATGATCTGAGCTGAAAAAAATTCTTTTACAATTTGTCGGTTTTTTGGCCCAAAAATGGGTTACTTTGCCTGGCCTACAACCCCAGAGTCCCCTAGAACACATTTTGGCCCGCCTGACTCTCCTGTATTTATTTGGATTTTCTAACCTATTCTATCAGTCATCATCAAGTGCCATACACCATTTTATTCAGGAGAACCCCTAGTTTCAGTTGGTTTCATTTAATGTCTCAATTTCTTATTTGCTTTGTGTGATAATGGCTCAATTTACCAAAATTTTAAAAAACCCCAGTGATTTTTTTCAAGTTTTTTACTGCTAACCAAGCCAGAATCAGATGAAGTTTTTTCGATTTAGAAAGATGTATTTAGATGTTTTAGACTTCCAAATACAATTTTGTCTACATCTTACCTTCTCTGAGCAAGTTACCGCCATTTATCATAATATAATCCTAGGTGTTTTTCAGTGAAAAACAGGTGTATTCCTATATTTAAATAACTGACCATGTAGTTATGTCAAAACAGATTACATAAAAAGGTTAATTATCTCATAACAGATGACATTGCAACAACTGTTATATTTTCAGAGAACTGTATTATCATTTGAACATTTAAAAACAAATACATACAACCAGAGGTGGAAAGAGTACAAAAATATTCTACTCAAGTAAAAGTATGATTACTTGGATGAAATTTTACTTAAGTAAAAGTAAAAGTACTGGTCTAAAAATCTACTGAAGTAAAAGTGAAAAAGTAGCTGATTTAAAATGTACTTAAAATACAAGTTACTAGTTACTTTTCAACAGAGGGAGGGGGCAGGGGTCTCTTCTGTGTAGGGCATTATATATATAGACAAGGGGATATACATCTCAAACTAGTTGTTTAATTAATGCAACACTTTTACAAATTAAAGTGCACAAATTAAACAAATCATGTCACCACACATGTATGGATGTATACTGTGTCATTATACTTTAGATAAGCAAATATGCAGCAAATAGTCTGTTAATGTGGGAATTTAACCGGTCTACAGACCTAAACAGACTGCAGCTGCAGTTCTAATAATGTAATTCTGTATAATTGATCTAAACCATGGAAATTGCAAGGTTAGGCTGCTCGATTTTGACAAAAATCATAATCATGATTATTTTGATTGACATTGTGTAATCACAATTATTATAGACAATTATTCATTGATTTAAGAACTGCAACATGCACTTATTTAACATTTGAAACCATGACTTTGGACTTTAAACATATCCTAATTGAACTGAAAACAAGGAAAATACAAATAAGTAAAACATATTTTTAATAATTAAATAAAATAAGTGTCAAAATCAAAATAAACTGTTGCAAATGTTGTTGATAGGGCACGTCTTTTGCTAGCAGGAATGTGAGGACATATTTTATTTATATCTCATGGAGCTGGCTGGATAAGCAAGTTGCATTGTAGGCTACAGTGTTCTTAATTGATGATTGTTGTGGTGGCAAGAGTCAAAGAGCTTTAAACTTCCTGTGTTTTTTATTCCTTTATTGCTTGGTCAAAGACCACTTGGATTCGACTTAAAGTGAGTAAACTAATTGGTCGTGATGTTTTGAGGTGCAGCTGGGTCGCATATGCCTTTTTCTCTCTCTCTCTCACGGTCGCGCATGTCATCTGACTCGCGTGTCCGCGCCTAACATATCTTGCACATTATTTTGGTCTATTAGTTTTACCTTTCTTCTCGACCAAAGGCTGACTTTCTCCTGTCTTCTGGAAGTTTTTCAAAGCTCCCGGCAACACGCACTGTCTCCATCCTACTTTGCACTGTTAAAGCTCACATATTATACTCTTTTCTGTCAATATTATATGGTCTTAAAGGTCCCTAATACGTTTTTTTTTAGTTGTTTGCTGAAAAAATCGTTCAGATCATTTATTGTAGCATGCCTCTATACCCTGATTTTCAACTAATCTCACGGTGGCCTATATTTGAAACCGAGTTGCAGCTCCCCTCTTCTTATACACGATCTTTGAGCTTCCCCCGCCCCTTTCTGGAAACGAAGCCATTGGCCTCGCCCACCGTCTTTGCCTTGCCTGTGTTACCATAGAAACATTAGGCTACCCCAGGAGAAGAATCATGGCTAGTGCTAGTATCGCAGGAACTCAGCCGCACTTTGAACAGTTTGACCCGGAGTCAGACCCAGAACAACAAGAAGCTCCTGCCCAAGTTCAGACTTTGAGAATGCTGCAGGACGTTTCTGAATGGTAAATTAGTGTTTATGTTGGGGGCGGGGGGAGGGGGGTTCAGCCGGTGTGTGTGTTGATAAGCTGCCTACCTGGCTACATATAGGCTAAGCCAGGGGTTCTCAACCTTCTGCAAGCTGGGCCCCCCCAAAGCTGGGTCATTGCAGTTGGGCCCCCCCACCGACCCTGACAACCCCCCCCCCCCCACCCCCCCACACACACACACACACACCACCCTACACAGATAGATAGATAGATAGATAGATAGATAGATAGATAGATAGATAGATAGATAGATAGATAGATAGATAGATAGATAGATAGATAGATAGATAGATAGATAGATAATCTATTATTGTTATTATCACAAGGGCTAGGCCAGTGGCGCACCTTTGAGTTGAACATTGGGTTTAGGGTTGGGGTCCGGAAATTTCTTATATTTTAACGTTAAATTCTGGTGCACTTTAAAAGCTAATTATGAGATTGTATCAATGAGACACTGAGGAAATGTTTTTTTTTAAATCTCCTTAGAAGAGAAGAAGATAGTAGCCTAAATAGAACATACACAGAATAAATTCTACAATAGGTATACCTGTTATGAAAAAGCTTCACAAAACAAAGTCTATGATCAATGGGAAACACTGCTGTCTGACAACCCAGTTCAGAGAATGTTTCAACTATTGAGTCTTGGATTTGGAAAGAGGCCAGATTTAGCTCAAAATGCTACCTGCGATTAATGTGCTGTGCAGCCTGAACGCGGAGTTGTGTGTCTCAGTGGCGATTCCAGGAAATTTTGACTGGGGGTGGCCAAGGTGGGCCACAGAGCTAGAGTGGGGTGGCCATCGCACCCCTGAATGAATAGCATGTGATATGCTGTACAACCAATGCAAAGATGATTTATAATCCCAAATGCCCAAATCATGTTAGTATCCATTGTAATGTTTGTCAGAAAACTAAACCCCTGAAGGTGGGTCTGGGGGCATCCCCCCCAGAAGATTTTTTTGTGTTTTTAACATGTAATCTAAGCATTCTGGTGCATTCTGGCGAAGATAATAAAGGAAAAAGTCAATATTTATTTCAGTTCAGATGAATAGTAAAATTAGCAAGACAACATAACTTGCTAGCAGCCAGATGCCTAACAACTGGACAGAGGGACGGATGACAACTAGCTTTTGACCAAATATCTTGCTAAAAAAATAAACCTTTATTTATGAAATTCTGCCCTAAGAACATGTTACACTTGCTAACTACAAACTTAAATTTTTTTATTCAGATTTCAAAAATCTGCTGGGACACGTGCCCATACACATGCATGGATGGCACGCATGTCACAAGCACACTTATGCTGTTTTCAAGACCTTTGCTGACCAGAGACCAGTTCTAGTGGCCACAGTCCTACCATTAATTCAGTACTTGAAAATTGCAAACTACCTATCAAAAAAAGTTAAGAAAGAAAAAAAATACATATCATCTCTGAACTATGCTACATATCAGGAAAAAAATTGAAATTACAAAAACAAAAATAAAATTAATAAAATAAGACTTTTTCATCCCCCTGCTGCAAAGTTCAAACATGATGCGTTTTTACATTTTAAAAACCTTACTGCTCATCCACCTGTATTCATTTTTAATTTCATTATAAATTCAAAATAAATATTTACATTTTTTGTGTAGGTGCACATGTGGAAATTGCGAACTGATGCCCACAGAAATTGAAAATGTGTGCTGTAAGGAGATACCAAAGGTAATATTTATGTTAGCTTATTTGTCTAATTGCATCTTACATTTGTCACATTCCATGACACTTACCTTGTTATTCATCCTAGGTAATGAGACGGATGCAGCAACTACAGATAAATGTTCCCTGCATGACAGACCATCCTGGCTTGGACCCGGTTTGCTTGAATGTGTTCTCATTACAGAATGCTTTCAATGTATACAGAGCAGACTATGGGCCATTACGACTAAGGGGAATAGAGCAGTAAGTACTTGTTTAGATTTTGATCAGTATCATAACTATAATGTGTAATAATAGTAAATGCTGTTTATGAAAATAAATCTGTGATTTTATAGTCTTGCCTCTCATTTTTTTAGTGGGAATTTGATTTAATGTTCACAACACACAAAATGATATAATGTAATACATATACACCTTCCTATAATTGGAGAATGTTATTATTGAAGATGAATTCACATGAGACCTTTTACAGACACTGTAAAGCATTTATTATAAACAAAAGTGTGGCTTTGCAGTGTAATATATAATATATGTAAACAATATAAAAAAAATGTACATTCACTATCAGAATATAAATGTTTTCCAACGTTTCCAGTCGTTATAGATATCTAGCCTATCGATGCTTTGTGAGTTGGTGTTGGGGCTTCCTTGGACGGAGGATAAGAGTCGTCATTCCAGCCTGTGTGGTCCTTCGGATTCGACAGGAGTTTCCTGACGCCGAGGGGACATATGTCGGGTTCAGACTGCCCCTTGATTGAACCGGGACACATAGCTTGCAATGACGTCCTCCTTGTCCGGCCGCTCATACTGTGAAGACAGGTCAGCTGGGATGGGGATCTTCAGAAGGTCTTCCATGTACGGTGTTGGGTCCACGAAGACCTTCTCAAAGATGAGGTCCATCAAGTCATCCACAAACCCTGTGCAATAATTGACAAAAACATTTTTATATTATTATGTATATATTTGATTTTTTTTTGCATATCATGTTACTTATAATAGTGTTTATTTCTCAGGTTTATTTATTGTTGTATCTATTTATTATCAGTGTAATCACAAGTATAATAGTAAATATAACATGAATATGTACATAACAGTTTTTTGAGATAGATAAAAGGACATTTTCACTTACGAAATGTGGGCTGTGTCTTCACTGGTTTGGCTCTGCATTCTCCCTTCCTGGCCTTTGGAAAGGACATCTTGAAGAGAGGGTCTCCATCAGCAGTTCTGGCTTGTTGTCTGTTAGTGTTCTCATTGAAGTACAGGACAGCCAGGTATAGTCTTCAAATACAGTAAAGTGAAAAATTAATAAGGGAAGTAATCACAGAGAAAAAACACATGTTCTCAAGTTATACGTTACCATTTACCTGCACAGCATTCCAAGAAATGGGAATACAACATTTTTTGGAGCATATCGAAGGATGACGCTGTGAAAGGCCTCCAAAGATGACGTCTGGTGGTGGGGACTTAGTTTTGCAACATCCTTCAAGATCCTCTTGTTGGTCGTCACTTTCTCCATCTTGTAAAAGGCAGGAGTTCCTAAAGATAAAAAAAAACATTAGTATTTTACATCGTAGTACTTAGTAATAACAGTATTTGCTCCAAATCTATAAAACAGGATGTGTGATGTGTGTCTTATAAACAATTTTGATCACAGATTTTAAAAACAAATTTGGTAAAGTTCCTGTGTATATGATTAACACACCTGCTGCCAGCCATTTACTCTTGTCCCTGGTTTGGCGGAGGGGATGAAGGCACACCGGAAAAATGGGATCCTCATGCGTATGGATGTCCTGAACATGGTTCAGGACGGAGGTCCATTTAGCCACTCTCTCTGGTCCGGTGGTTGAGGTTGCTGCAGTCCAGTAAATGTGGTTTCTGATGGACGGGATCCACTTCTTCAGCTTTTCACAGTCCCTCAGTTTGGCTATCTGGTCCAGTTTCTTTGAAATGCCTGTAATTTAGATTACGTACATTTATTTTCAATTAAAGTGAATCCATAGAAAGACAAACTTAGCTGTCGTAAGTAGTGCATAACTTAAAAGTCAGTATGTTAATCTTTTATAAACATACAATTAAAAATGACACTAAAACAGTACTAGCACTAGTAACAGCTGCTATGTGTGTGGATAGGCCATCGGTAGGATGCTCTTTCTGTAATGATCACGCATTGATTGATACATATTATTTTGTGTACTTTCCCTTGGTGTTTGCACATGTAAATAGGTAAGGAAATATACCTTTCTCCATGTGCCATACATCATAGAACTGGGTGATGTTGCTTTCCCTCAGAAACTTCTGGATTTGTGGATGGCGATCCGTTACAATGCAATCCAGAGTCACACCACTTGCCTCCAACAATGCCAAGCTCCTCTTTAGACCTTCCTTTTCCATGTGGTAACTTCCACCAACCTCATTGCTCTGTGCAAACAATTCAAATGTATATACAAATTAAAAAAATATATAACATGGACAAATGTATGAATTGAAATTTAAAAAATTGTTACAATTTCATTTTCAACACTGACCTGAACCAACTGGATATCAACAACTGTGGTCTTGAGGTCCATCATGGTGTAGCTACCAAACTTTGCACAGTGCCCTGTGATTAACAAAAACAAAAACAATTTTTTTCACTTTAGGTCATTCTAGTCATTACATTTTCTTTCACTGTGGTGTGTGGTATTTTGTCATTATATTAGAGTACTAAAAGTAAAAAATGCTATTTCTGTAAAATACCTGGAGAGTCTGCCCTCATGTCACCACCGACTATAGCTTTTAACTCTTGACTGAGCTGGTGCAGCATCACATCCTGTGTCTTTTTCCACATGTGTACTACTGCTGGCTCGATGTACATCCTGGCATGCCGTCGAAAGGTGTCATACTGGAAAAGCTGCAGTTCCATTGCCTTGAAGATCTGATGGTAGATTAAAAAAGACTGATTATTTTATAGTTGATAGCATAGTAGTTGTATAGCATTTTGTGTAATTTCCTCTGAACTTGATACCCTGGACAACATTACATAAAGGCCTATTGTTACTTCTCATTTACCTTTTCTAGTGTGAAAAAAGATGCTCCACTGACATACACTGCCGCAGAAAGGTGTATGTTCCCAGCTGGAGTACTTCCGAGGACAGGTTGACTTTTCCAATGTCTGTTGAACTGACATTTGGGGCACAGCTGGTCCACCGATAGAAAGGTCCCAATCCTTCTGGTCTTAACGTCGCATGCCCACTTGCAAACAGGACACGCTTCAAACAGCTCCATAATGGACGTCTCATAAACTATATATTTTTTAATCTGATGGGTGGGACATGATTCTTCAGCTCTGTAAAAATAAAAACAGAGCAACAAATGATATGCTGTTAGGGCTTCAGATCTCATTTTGCACATCTTCAACGATAGAAATGCTGTGAATTACGTTGGTAATTTTTATGGAAACATGCAGTATTTATTCAGACTCCATAATTGTCTGCTCGTAAATTGGCAACTGATCACATACAAGTGATTAGTTACACACACACACACACGTAGGGATATTTGAGTAACTCACGTCGTATCCATGGGCTCTGTCATGGCTGTGGAGGAGTCTGCAGGGTCATATGTGTCGTCCAGCTCCTCTGAAGGCTCTAGGAAAGAGCTGCCCTCAAATGAGTCGTCTTCCTCCTCCAGGTCGAGACGAGGTCTCTTTGACAGTCTCTTTATTGGTGTGGAGGACAAGTGTAAGGATGATACAGTGGGTGTACCAACCCCAAAGTCTCTGCAGGACACAGTAGCCTGGACACCTGTAACAGAGTTGTATATATTTATGAAATCTAAACAATATAACAAAAGAAAAATACATAGCATTACTATTACTATTTCGAGTATGCAGCAGCTAATTCTTATAATCAAAATACCAAAAAATACAACATATTTAGTACAAACCTTCACTCCTGAAGTGCGCCCGAAGAGTCTTAACCCATTGATGACTATGGCAATCTAGGATGCATGTCCTTAATGCCTGAGGGTTTTCTGAAAAAATAGTACGAATTGTCAAGTCTACCAAAACCTTAATATCTAAGCCTGTGTAGCACATAGAAACATGAAATAAAATACATTTAAAAGTTAAGGTTCCCATGTTTTATTTAAACATGCTCCCTTAGCGCTTACAAACCAACAAATATTTCTAAAAATCGTCAAAATTAGATGAATTAAAAAATTATTAAATATTGTTAATAAATAGATGCAATGTGTTGTGTGATTTTCGTCAGTAGTATAGTAGACCTTGATTCTGCGCACCAAACGCCACTAACTGTTCTGTCGCCGACATAGCTGGCGTATTTTTTTTATTATTTTTTTTATTTTTTTGATTGACATGATTTTCGGCAAACCACACAACTTTTGGGTGGTCACGTGGTCTTAAAAAAATCAACAAAACCCACCTCATGTGTATTTGAACCAATGACAGTGCATTCAATGCTGGGAATGCCATGAAAATTAGATAAAGTAATAATGCTGCACGATGCAGCATCAGGCAGGAGAGCCAATGTGGCATCGTGCAGCAGCCGTCATCAATGGGTTAAAAGACAATTGTGTCCCAACAGAACGTGTCGATGTGGGGTCTGTCTGACAGGCAACTTCCCTCGTTTGAGCAAATGTTTGGGATGTCACTGACGTGCTGGCCTGTATGTAGAGAAAGGCTGGAGGTTACAACAGGTTATGAACTACGAGTAATAAATATAAATCCATTTTAAGTATGGAGGAAAAAAGTACACCAACAGTTTACTTCAATTGACATACTATTGCAAACTAGAAAACAAAACATTTGTGGGTTTTGCATTTATAAAATAGTGCAGCATGCAGCAGGATAGCTATTGATGGCATATTATATATATTTTGAGTTGTAATAGTGCTGTAATTGTGTCAGTTATACACGTATTGCATTATCAATAAATAAGAATTGATCGGCAAGCCACGGTAGCTTTTGCTACGTTGCTTACATGTTCTTCTCAATCAAAATGGATGCCGTTGTTTACATTCCTTTTTTGATTCACACACGAGAAGCTTCCCATCCTTTGTCTTGTTAGAAACGCGGCATTATTAGACTGCAGCAGGTCAAATAAATTTGTTTATTTTAGGAGCAAAAGCCATGGGCTAAACATAAGCCTGGGGCTGAGCCAAGGGGCTAAGCTAAGCTAGCGGAATATGCTAACCAGTCTTCCTATGCAATTGAATAACATTGAAAAGATTCATTTTAGTGTCTACGTTTGATTTCCACACAAGGAGCTTCCTATACTTTGTCTGCATAGCAACACGGCATCATCAGACTGAAACAGGCAACATATATGATTTTCGAAGGGGCGATATGGCCTGAGGCTAGTGTGTAAAGGATTAGCAAAGAAAAACAGCCCTCCCGAGCCAACATAAAACATTTACCTCCGTTCCTTTGTGTCTCGCAGTTACTTTTTTACATGTGGAGCTTCACCATTTTTCATTGTTTACTAAATATTTGCCGGCATAAGCGAAGACAATCAAACCATGCGTAGCATTAGTAGGTAGCAAGCCAAGGGGCCAAAGCTAAGCTAGCGGCATATGCTAACCAGTCTTCCTATTAGGGCTGCACGATATGGGCAAAATATGATATCCCGATATGTTTAGGCTGAATGGCGATATACGATATATATCTCGATATATTCTATAGAGTGGGTTAGATCATGTCTTCTCTTTTTTTTCGGCCGGGGCTGCAGCTCCCCCCGCCCACACACACACACATTCGAAATATAAGGCACAACATTGAAGCACTCGTCTAGACCGGGATGTTAAACCACTTAAAGAAAACTCAAAGCCTCTGCGAAGCAGCGCATCACCAGGTGAAACATAAATGATAAATGTTGGGGACCACAACTGCTGTTCAGAATTTAAATTTGCATCAAAGCCCTAGTGATAATAAAAATGATGGATTTTTAAAGTCAATGTGTGTTTATTAAACAATTAAAGGCCTACACAACAGACCACTTGTCAAACATTGTTAAAAAACAGTATGCCTGCCTATTGAGGCTATTAAAAAAGCCCACAGAGGGTTCCAATCTTTCATATGCAATAAAACATATTAAAAATGCACTTTAATTCATAAAATTTCATCAAAAGCAACACTAAATAATCTCTCATATCAATAAAAACAGTTTTTCTTATGGTTTCAAAAATATATAAAATAAATAGTTTTAATAAAATTAAAAGGTTTAAGATTTTTCCTCTCCTACAGCTGTGCAAAGAACAAGAATGTAAACAGAACAAAATTACCAACAGGCAAAAAACATTTTCTCAAATGCAGTGCTCCTGTATTTCACAGGTTTTGTGCAAGAAAAACGAGTCTATCAACCGCCTCAGGCTTAAGGGATGCCCTGTGACAGTTGACAATGTTGCCGCTGCAACTGAAAACCCTTTCAGAAGGGGAACTGGTTGCTGGTACGCATAGGTACTTCTTTGCTAGGAGGCTCAGTGCTGGAAACATATCGGCGTGCATCTTCCACCATTGGAGAGGATCTGTGTTGTGGTCGATGGAAGCTGACTGTAAGTAGCTTGTAAGCTCCCTTTCAATCGCCTCCCTCTGTGTCAGCCTGGTGTTGGTGGCTGTGCTCTGCGTGAAGAAGCTGGCCAGTGACTTCTTCTTAGATGGTGGTGGCATTCCTGGTTCCTCTGGCACAGTGACAGGCCCAGCCGGGTCAGGCTGACCGCTGCCCCGATCAGCCAGCAAGGCCTCCACCTCCAACACAGCTTTGCTTTTCAGTGCCTCAACTCTTTCACCTGGGATGTATTTGACCCTGAAACGTGGATCCACAAGTGACGCAATATCCAAAAGTTCACTTGTGTGTGGGTCAGCATACTTGGAATTGAGGTACTCCAAGATTCTGGTTTTGATCGACCTACACAGCTCACTATCATCCTCTTCCCGTATTAGGAGACTTGAGTTGAAGAGGTGTAGCACAGGTCTGATATAGGAGAGGGTGACATACTCTTCACCGGAGAGAGCATCTGTGAAGTCATGAAGGGGCTTCAGGACTTTCTGGACTGCCTGCAGGACCTCTACGTCCTGCCAGTTAAGGACAAGATGTCTTGACTTCTTGTCAGCAAACAGGACTTTGGAGAGGGCTGCCTCTTGCTCCAGGACCCTGCTGATCATCTGCTGTCTCGATCCCCAGCGTGTGGCTGACTCTGTGATGAGCTGGTGAGTCGGTAGACCGAGCTGAATTTGCACCTCAGCCAATTCTCTTCTCCGTTTCCAGCTATAGGAAAAGCTGCTGACAATCTTCTTGCACAGCGAAATGCACCTTGTGATGCGGTGATCATCCATGCCATGTCCTAGAAAACAATTTGAAAATAATCTTTAAACTCATTGACTTTTTCATATACCTTTTAATTTAAACAATGTCTTAGAACCCTGTTAAGTAGAGTACGGCACTTTATTTTGTTTGTGTTCACTTTCTCAGTTGTGTGTTCATGTTCTTTAAAACAAAACATTTTAAATAAAAAAAATAATGATAATTAAAAAAAAAATGTCATTGTTATTTTTATCTAAAAAAGTTAGATCGCCTGTGTTTAATAGAGAAGTATGTGAATAGGATTTTATGCCAAATACAATTACCATTTAACTGTGTTAAAAAAGTTGTAGACTTTATTTGTGTATTCTCACAATCTGCTGCACTTGAAGGTGGTATCTGCACTTTCAATATAAACTATGTCAGTTAAAATGTACAAATACATTTTAATAAAGTCAACAATAGTAACGTTAGGCATATAACTGTAACTGTTGTAAATTCACCTTATTTTCGTTATTCTTGGTTACTTTATTTGATTTATTTTTAATCAGGCACTTTTTTGGACAGCCCTACGTGCTACGTATTGAAGGCTGTGGGGTCCTAGCTTTGTTTACATTTTTTACATTTTTCGCGGGTGAAATATTTCCATTGTCCCGGCAATAGTAACATTACGTGGTTCTTATGGCAAACAACTGTTTTAAAGCACACATTTTCTCTTCCCTATAACAATTACTTTACATTGTACTCACCAATGGCCAAATGAAGGCGGTGACCGAAGCATTGCATCCTCAGCCATTTGAGCAGTTGGGCCGCTTTAACAATGTTGCTCCCGTTGTCAGATGTCATGGCCACCAGCCCCCTTCCCTCCAGCTTCCAGCTGGCGAGGGCATCCTGCAGCGCTTCCGCGATGTGCTCTCCGGTGTGGTCTTGCGGGAAGTAACTGGTTTGGAGGCACGCCGACTCCATTTTCCAGTCCTCGATAAAGTGAACTGTCAAAGACATGTACGGCTCGCAGGTCCTACTCGACCACAAATCGGTGGTGACCGCATAATCTGTCACCGTTGCGAGCCGGGCTGTCAACTTTTGTCTGAGAGATGTGTATATCTCTGGCAACACTTTGTCGGAGAAATAGTTTCGATTAGGCAAATTGTACCTTGGGTCCATTGTTTGTAATAACTTCCTGAATCCATCCTGGGCCACCGTTGCTATCGGGACCATGTCCTTTGCGATGTGGTAGGCCACTGCTTTAGTGATATCACGCCACTTTGCTGTGTTCTTCTCATATGGCTCGCCACGAGTGAAGGAGGCTAGTAAAGTTGACTGTTTCGGAACAGGAGTAGCTTTCGCGGGCCGTGATGCAGCAGCACAGCCACGGAGTTTGATGCATTCCTCATACTGCACTTTGTGCCGCTGTTGTAGATGGTGGAAAAGATTTGTGGTGCTTCCACTTTTAGCCGCAACGTTTTTTTTACACTCTCTACAGATTACCTGCAGCTGCTCCTCATCAGTTGTTTTGAACCCGAACCATTTCCATATTATGGAGCCATTGTTTCTTTTCTTAGATACAATGTCTTCTCCCGCCGCTGTCTCGTTTTCTTTGCCGGTATCCATTGAATTGTATTGTGGGGGCGCGGCTGGGGCGGGAATCTTTCTTTATATGTCCATGGCGGGAATGAGGCGTCTTTGCACACGGCACGTTCGGAATGACAGAGGGGGAGGGGGAGGGGTTGCGCTCACACAGTCTCCGAGGCAAACACAGACGCTTGTGGCGCAACTGATCATTTTAACGCAGCATCGATGTAAACGATATCTTCTAATTTTGTATCCCCTAGGAAATTATATCGATATATCTTACAAACTCGATATATCCTGCAGCCCTACTTCCTATGCAATTGAATACCATTGAAAATATTAATTTTAGTGTCTACGTTTGATTTCCACACAAGGAGCTTCCTATACTTTGTCTGCATAGCAACACGGACTGAAACAGGCAACAGATATGATTTTCGAAGGGGCGATATGGCCTGAGGCTAGTGTGTAAAGGATTAGCAAAGAAAAACAGCCCTCCCGAGCCAACATCAAATATTTACCTCCATTCCTTTGTGTCTCGCAGTTACTTTTTTACATGTGGCGCTTCACCATTTTTCATTGTTTACAAAATATTTGCCAGCATAAGCGAAGACAAAGAAACCATGCGTAGCATTAGTAGGTAGCAAGCCAAGGGGCCAAAGCTAAGCTAGCGGCATATGCTAACCAGTCTTCCTATGCAATTGAATACCATTGAAAATATTAATTTTCGTGTCTACGTTTGATTTCCACACAAGGAGCTTCCTATACTTTGTCTGCATAGCAACACGGCATCATCAGACTGAAACAGGCAACAGATATGATTTTCGAAGGGGCGATATGGCCTGAGGCTAGTGTGTAAACGATTAGCAAAGAAAAACAGGCCTCCCGAGCCAACATAAAACATTTACCTCCGTTCCTTTGTGTGTCGCAGTTACTTTTTTACACACGGAGCTTCACATATTTTGTCTGTTTACATTATATTTGACGGCAGAAGTGAAGACACAGAAACTGAAGCGAATACAAAGAAACCGGGGCCTGTTGCACTATGTAGCTTGCATTGAAGAGTTACGTTCGGTAAAAATCACACAATTCATCATATAACACTGCAAAAAATAAACAAAGAAATAAATAAACCTACCCCTTGCTCGTTCAAAGTGGAGTTGTTGCGGATTGTTGGAAAACACCCTTCTTTGAGCCTTAGCCTCGAGGCAAGTCCTGCAGTATACTGTCCCAAGTTGTGGAATCAGTCCAGACTGAAGTAGTTAGCACACACAAGTAAAAATTTTGGTAGACTTGTTGGGACATTCCCATCAAAAATGAAATAAATCCACTGTCTTCAAATCCTCTGCTGTTGGGAGAATATGAAGGCTTCTGTGTTGGTTAGTGCAGCCAACAACTGAACACTCCTCATGCCTTGCTCGGGACATCTTGTTGCTAGGAAGAAAAAAAACACTGTGGCAGACGGCTAAAAATGTCTGGGCTATATGGGGTTGGGAGGGGCGGTGAAACTTGATCGGTGGGTGTGCCATGTGCTTATTGCAGGTGGAGGTTCCTGGTTTCAAAATGTGGGGGGAGGTGGCTGTGCCGGCTATGACGTCACAGCCAGCGAGAATTCTGACTGGAGTATTTTGGAGAGGTTTTCAGAAAGGGGGAGGGTGAGGAAAGGAGAGAGATTTTTTTTTTTTTCAAACTTTGGCAGTCCGTAGGCACACCGTGGACCCATAGTTATGTTCCAACACATTTAAAAAGTGCGTTTTGCATAATATGTGACCTTTAAGATGTTGGCTTGAAATGTGTACCCCTCACTTTTTCTATCTTATTGTAATAAAGAAGAAATGAATCGTCAGACACCCTTACACATTGTGACAACCAACCCCATCAAGGGGTCGGTTGTCACACACTATGGGGTTGTTTGTCACAATGTTATCTTAATGGGAATAATCTTAAAAAGAAGACGAGAAAGCAGAACAAAATTTGAACGTGTAATTGCATTGTCAAGTTGACAAATAGGCCTACATAACTTACTGTAGCCTTGGCAGCTGGTCTAGTTTGGGATGCACTGGGTTGTTTTGATTTTGTTGCCCTTTTTTCTTTTGCATGCTAGCTGCCTTTTCCTGCTCTATTCTCTCCTTCTCTGGGGTGTCAGTGAGGACACAGCTTGACAATTTATTTCATTATTGTGTTCCTTTTCTGGCTGCAGCCTTTGGATAACATGTGACAACCAACCCCCCAAAAAATGTGACGACCAACCCCAACTTGAATTTCTTGCTAGCATCAAGGCCAACAACCATCTGACAACTAATTAGCTTGCTAACCACAATCTAAACTATAGTTTACCCTTCACACTTTTTATGGGTAACAAGTGTTTTGTTATAAACCCATTGTGTAAAAGCCTAGAAGAAAAATACTGAGGAGCTAAATATTTTCAATTTGACATGAAAAACACAAACAGTCCTCTCACCTCAAATTCAGCAGTCTAACTCCAAGGAAGACTATGTAGGTGACCTCTGATCCCAGTTGTGGATATTTACATACCAAAATTTCACAGACAGCGCCTTCTGGTTCCGAGATATAACGATTGTGACAACCAACCCGTGTGACAATTTACCCCGTTCTCCCCTATCTGTGTATCTGAATCTTATGGCAGTGGGGGCGGGACCTGATAAGCCTTTGGCTTCTCCTGCCACCCTTCAGACGATAACACAAAGTAATATGTGTGAATATGCAAAGAGAAAATTGTGTATTGTGTGTAATTGACCGGAAGAATAAATAAATAAATAAACCATTCTAGAGAAATCTCTATGGCAACCCTGGCACTCTCTAACTCTTTCACCTGCCTTTCAGATCGTAGAGTTACGTATGTACCTCTGGTTATATGAATCCTGGAGCACCGCCATATGTCTTGAGCATGTGCAGTTTGAGTACTAAAAAAAGTCACCTGTGACCCAAACGGAAGGCTATATATTCCAGTGTCGACACAGGATCTGTTCCCATAATCTTAGCGCGAAAACACAAGGATTCTGAGTTACTTGGAACTCTGGCGGTCATCCAGGATTCATAGAACCGGACTTACATATGTAACTCTATGTTCCATTTTATCCTCACTGACCATCAGAGGTGCTTTAAGCACTGGATGATCTATACCGGGGGCAGGGGTGTAAAGTAGCGAATTACATTTACTCGCGTTCCTGTAATTGAGTAGTTTTTTCGTGTACTTGTAATTTTTTAAGTGATTTTTAAAACCTATACTTTTACTTTTACTTTGAGTATGTTTATTGTGAAGTATTGTACTTCGCTACATTTTATATCACCTGCGTTACTGAGTAAAAAAATAGATAGGGAAAGGAGAGAAAAGAAAAGAAATATCGCGGGGGGCTTTTATTTTTACGGCACAATACCGGAAACTAACACAGAGAATGATCGACAGGATCATTGCGACTAGATGATAACAACAAACATTGCTTCCCTTTATCATTAAAACAAAATAATCCTAGTTAAACTATCATTGTACTGCACGTGAAGACGTGAAGGCTTTTAAATGCAGCAAACCTTTCATCCAGCCGTGCGATCGGCCCCTCCCTCACCTGATAGTTAAGCTTTCAGTTTAACAGTGCAGAGTAGGATGGAGACCGGTGCGTGTTGCCGGGAGCTTTGAAAAACTTCCAGAAGACGGCAGAAAGGCAGCCTTTGGTCGAGAAGAAATAAAAGGTAAAACTAATAGACTAAAATAATGTGCAAGAAATGTTACGCGCGGACACGCGAGTCAGATGACATGCGGGACCGTGAGAGATAGAGAGAAAAAAGGCATATGCGACCCAGCTGCACCTCAAAACATCACGACCAATTAGTTTACTCACTTTAAGTTGAATCCTAGTGGTCTATGACCAAGCAATAAAGGAATAAAAAACACAGGAAGTTTAAAGCTCCTTGACTCTTGCCACCACAACAGTCATCAATTAAGAACACTGTAGCCTACAATGCAACTTGCTTATCCAGCCAGCTCCATGAGATATAAATAAAATATGCCCTCACATTCCTGCTAGCAAAAGACGTGCCCTATCAACAACATTTGCAACGGTTTATTTTGACACTTATTTAATTTAGTTATTAAAAATATGTTTTACTTAGGCTATTTGCATTTTCCTTGTTTTCAGTTCAATTAGGATAGTTTTATGTTTAAAGTCATGGTTTCAAATGTTAAATAAGTGCATGTTAGGGCTGGGCGATTAATTGAATTTTGATTTCGGTTACAATTTTGGCTTCCCTCGATCATGAAAACAAGATAATCGTAATAAAACGGTTATTGTGCATCACGCCGGGTCATGTGTAGTAAATCCAGCGCACCCTTCTGTCTCAACCTGCGCTCCGCCCCGCCCCCGCCCGAACACTGTCGCTTTCAGCGATTCCAGTGCAATTGTTTATTCAGCATGAAGTTAAAACGCTCGTCCAGGAAGTTACACCAAAACACAAAAGCCTTACGCGATTGAAGCAGCGTTTCACTCGTTGAAACATGGTGTGAGTCAGACACTGTGATGGCGGTGGGTAACGGCGTCATTCACTGTGAGAACTTGTCGGTGTGAGCCGCCGCGCAGAAAAGCTCTGTGGCTTTACGGGTAAAATGATAGTCGGGGATTCCTGCACGTTAACGTTGTTGAGGGGAAAGGCTTCCGCTTTCTGATTGCATTTCTCGAGCCTGAATATATAGTGCCATGTCAGCAAACTATCTGCGCGACAAGAGCAAATATACAGTGAGCCGCACCCCCTCAGTTAGTTTCAGTCTACAGACGAAAAGTTACAACCAGCACCTAAGCATGGTCTTCGTTTAAATAAAGCGTCTAATTTTTATGATCAGCGCTCTGATGCAAATTCTGAAGTCTGAACATTACGTGTCAGCTGTGGTGTAGTTCTTTTTACAGCAACTCAACGTGCACTGCAAAAAAAAGAAGGCAATAAGTCGATCTTTTCACACAATCACATCCCTATTAAAATATTAATATTACTCTTAGATTTGAAGGTTTTACTGATTATTTATTTTGTGTGGCTTTTTAGTTGTAGGCTATGTTTGAGGAGCACAATTGGGAGTTTTGTTTATGTAATGTTGAAAGAATTGGCTGAATTTTCATTTTGGGGCATCCCTACAATGAATAATCGTCTTTAATAACCGTGATTACAATATCCATCAAAATAATCGTGATTATCATTTTTGCCATAATCGAGCAGCCCTAGTGCATGTTGCAGTTCCTAAATCAATTAATAATTTTCTATAATAATTGTGATTACACAATGTCAATCATGATTATGATTTGTCAAAATCGAGCAGCCTAACCTTGCAATGTCCATGGTTTAGATCAATTATACACAATTACATTACTAGAACTGCAGCTGCAGTCTGTCTAGGTCTGTAGACCGGTTAAATTCCCACATTAACAAGACTATTTGCTCCATATTTGCTTATCTAAAGTATAATGACACAGTATACATCCATACATGTGTGGTGACATGATTTGTTTAATTTGTGCACTTTAATTTGTAAAAGTGTTGCATTAATTAAACAAAACTAGTTTGTCTATATATAATGCCCTACACTGAAGAGACCCATGCCCCCTCCCGCTATTAAAAAGTAACTAGTAACTTGTACTTTAAGTACATTTTAAATCAGCTACTTTTTTACTTTAACTTCAGTAGATTTTTAGACCAGTACTTTTACTTTTACTTAAGTAAAATTTCATCCAAGTAATCATACTTTTACTTGAGTAGAATATTTTTGTACTCTTTCCACCTGTAGAGCAATGACAACCCAGGTCTTGAAATATGTGCAACCCTATAACAGTACTAGTGCTACTACTAACATTGTTGAATAGTAAACTATGAACAGAACATAATACACACACCCTTCGATCAATAAAAGTAGATGGCCCTAAATGTCCCTCATGATAAAGGTGGTGCCGCGTCCCTCCTGATGAAATTCAGCTTCCCTGTCTTGATTAAACAGTGGGATCTAAAACGTGTCACATGGGACATCCATCTTTTACAAGTGTCCAAGTTTTTCACAGGCTCTGGTCCAGCGACGTTGTTCTTCCCACCACCGTGGTTCCAAACGGCTTGGAAATCGCATCTATTATTCCAAACGGAGTCCTCCTTCAAATGTGTGCGCAGGCCGGACAGCCGCTGTGTCAACAGGGGGGATGTCCGAGCCGTAAAGAACGCTGCTGATCCGGTGCAGAGGGGGTGTATCCCAGCCCTAGCCACAATACAACAGCGCATGCAGGCAGGTAGGCCAACTCCACTCACATATTATGAGACCGATTCAAGCCGCACGCTTCCAAACAAATCCCCACCATTCAGACAAGAGTGACGAAGCTTCGGACATGACAAAAAAATAAGAGAAATCGTGGCAGACGGCCGGCAGGCAACTTATTTTCCCCATCGACAGCCTTGTGTTCAGTAGCCTGTTTGTTTCCCCTCGCGGCTTAGATAGGCTACACTCATCCAGGGAGACCAAATAACAATGCGCGAGAGAAAAAGAAAAAAGTGAAACCCTTGTAAAGCGGATTAAATTCCCCTGCTGTCAGGACCTAGTGATACAACAGTATTCAACCTGACAGATAGGAGCTAACTCATCGGTGGCCCAGTCCCCACATCAAAACAGTAGGCCTAGTCCCTTCGTAGGTGAGCCTGCTGCCCGGAGGGAAAAGAGGAAGCCACTCGGTGGCTACACTACACTTTGGGCCCACGACGCCCTGTTGTTACTGACATGATAAAAGTATTGGTCACAAAAAAACGAGCAGTTGATCCAACATGCTGAACAAAACCTTAGCTTCTCAGCGGTGAGATTATGCGCGACGACCAGCCAATCACCTACCGCAACGCAATGACGTTATGGTAATCTCCTTGATTGGCAGGGCGCGCAGCCAGTGGCGCGTGTAGAGTGGGATGATAGCGGGGTTGGATTTTAATGCTGGTGCGAAGGGAGGCCCAATTCTCAGTTGTTTAACCTCCTAAATCGCCGCGGTAAAGCCACATTAATTAGTCTAGATTATCTAAGAGAGTCTAAACATTCTTTAAAAAAAGTTTACAATTTATGTAACCTTTATTTAGTTTGTTAAAAAAAAGAGAGGAGAGATTTCACTGCTTTTTTTGCATCTGGACCACATTAGAACTGATCCTGATTGAAAACCATTGCACCTAGACTCTTCAAATGTTGACTAGAATATCACAGTGAGGCTATACATTATAGAAAACATAGTTTCTTATTTGTGAAACTTTTATTCTATTTTTGAAAATGCAAAGAATGCACATTTTAATGTTTTTTTGGGGTCCAGACCGCATTAGAACTGGTCCTGATTGAAAACCATTGCACTTAGACTCTTCAAATCTGGACTAGATTATCACAGTGAGGCTATACATTATAGAAAACATAGTTTCTGATTTGTGAAACTTTTACCCTATCTGTGAAAATGCAATAAAAGCACATGTCAACGCTTTTTTGGGGTCCAGACCGCATTAGAACTGGTCCTGATTGAAAACCACTGCACCTAGACTCTTCAAATCTGGACTAGAATATCACAGTGAGGCTGTAGATTATAGAAAACAGAGTTTCTGATTTGTGAAACTTTTATTCTATTTTTGAAAATGCAAAGATTGCACATTTGAATGTTTTTTTGGGGTCCAGACCGCATTAGTACTGGTCCTGATTGAAAACCACTGCACCTAGACTCTTCAAATCTGGACTAGATTATCACAGTGAGGCTATATATTATAGAAAACATAGTTTCTGATTTGTGAAACTTTTACCCTATCTGTGAAAATGCAATAAAGGCACATGTCAACGCTTTTTTGGTGTCCAGACCGCATTAGAACTGGTCCTGATTGAAAACCACTGCACCTAGACTTTTCAAATCTGGACTAGAATATCACAGTGAGGCTATAGATTATAGAAAAATAGTTTCTGATTTGTGAATCTTTTTTTCTATTTGTGAAAATGCAAAGAATAAACATTTTAATGCCTTTTAGGGGTCCAGACCGCATTAGAACTGGTCCTGATTGAAAACCACTGCACCTAGACTCATCAAATCTGGACTAGATTATCACAGTGAGACTATATATTATAGAAAACATAGTTTCTGATTTGTGAAACTTTTACCCTATCTGTGAAAATGCAATAAAGGCACATTTCAACGCTTTTTTGGGGTCTAGACCGCATTAGAACTGGTCCTGATTAAAAATCACTGCACCTAGACTCTTCAAATCTGGACTAGATTATCACAGTGAGGCTATATATTATAGAAAACATAGTTTCTGATTTGTGAAACTTTTTTTCTGTTTGTGAAAATGCAAAGAATGCATACTTTAATGGTTTTTAGGGGTCCAGACCTCATTAGTACTGGTCCTGATTGAAAACCACTTCACCTAGACTCTTCAAATCTGGACTAGAATATCACAGTGAGGCTATACATTATAGAAAACATAGTTTCTGATTTGTGAAACTTTTACCCTATCTGTGAAAATGCAATAAAAGCACATGTCAACGCTTTTTTGGGGTCCAGACCGCATTAGAACTGGTCCTGATTAAAAATCACTGCACCTAGACTCTTCAAATCTGGACTAGATCATCACAGTGAGAATATATATTATAGAAAACATAGTTTCTGATTTGTGAAACTTTTTTTCTATTTGTGAAAATGCAAAGAATGCACACTTTAATGGTTTTTAGGGGTCCAGACCTCATTAGTACTGGTCCTGATTGAAAACCACTTCACCTAGAGTCTTCAAATCTGGACTAGAATATCACAGTGAGGCTATACTTTATAGAAAACATAGTTTCTGATTTGTGAAACTTTTATTCTATTTTTGAAAATGCAAAGAATGCACATTTTAATGGTTTTTTGGCTTCCAGAACTGGTCCTGATTGAAAACCACTGCACCTAGACTCTTCAAATCTGGACTAGAATATCACAGTGAGTCTATAGATTATAGAAAACATAGTTTCTGATTTGTGAAACTTTTATTCTATTTTTGAAAATGCAAAGAATGCACATTTTAATGTTTTTTTGGGGTCAAGACCGCATTAGTACTGGTCCTGATTGAAAACCACTGCACCTAGACTCTTCAAATCTGGACTAGAATATCACAGTGAGGCTATAGATTATAGAAACATAGTTTCTGATTTGTGAAACTTTTTTTCTATTTGTGGAAATGCAAAGAATGCACATTTTAATGCCTTTTAGGGGTCCAGACCGCATTAGAACTGGTCCTGATTGAAAACCATTGCACTTAGACTCTTCAAATCTGGACTAGATTATCACAGTGAGGCTATACATTATAGAAAACATAGTTTCTGATTTGTGAAACTTTTACCCTATCTGTGAAAATGCAATAAAAGCACATGTCAACGCTTTTTTGGGATCCAGACCGCATTAGAACTAGTCCTGATTGAAAACCACTGCACCTAGATTCTTCAAATCTGGACTAGAATATCACAGTGAGGCTATAGATTATAGAAAACATAGTTTCTGATTTGTGAAACTTTTATTCTATTTTTTAAAATGCAAAGATTGCACATTTGAATGTTTTTTTGGGGTCCAGACAGCATTAGTACTGGTCCTGATTGAAAACCACTGCACCTAGACTCTTCAAATCTGGACTAGATTATCACAGTGAGGCTATATATTATAGAAAACATAGTTTCTGATTTGTGAAACTTTTACCTTATCTGTGAAAATGCAATAAAGGCACATGTCAAGGCTTTTTTGGGGTCCAGACCGCATTAGAACTGGTCCTGATTAAAAATCACTGCACCTAGACTCTTCAAATCTGGACTAGATTATCACAGTGAGGCTATATATTATGGAAAACATAGTTTCTGATTTGTGAAACTTTTTTCTATTTGTGAAAATGCAAAGAATGCACACTTTAATGGTTTTTAGGGGTCCAGACCTCATTAGTACTGGTCCTGATTGAAAACCACTGCACCTAGACTCTTCAAATCTGGACTAGATTATCACAGTGTATATATTATAGAAAACATAGTTTCTGATTTGTGAAACTTTTACCCTATCTGTGAAAATGCAATAGAGGCACATGTCAACGCTTTTTTGGGGTCCAGACCGCATTAGAACTGGTCCTGATTGAAAACCACTGCACCTAGACTTTTCAAATCTGGACTAGAATATCACAGTGAGGCTATAGATTATAGAAACATAGTTTCTGATTTGTGAAACTTTTTTTCTATTTGTGAAAATGCAAAGAATGCACACTTTAATGGTTTTTAGGGGTCCAGACCTCATTAGTACTGGTCCTGATTGAAAACCACTTCACCTAGACTCTTCAAATCTGGACTAGAATATGACAGTGAGGCTATAGATTATAGACAACATAGTTTCTGATTTGTGAAAATGTTATTCTATTTTTGAAAATGCAAAGATTGCACATTTGAATGTTTTTTTGGGGTCCAGACCGCATTAGAACTGGTCCTGATTGAAAACCACTGCACCTAGACTCTTCAAATCTGGACTAGATTATCACAGTGAGACTATATATTATAGAAAACATAGTTTCTGATTTGTGAAACTTTTACCCTATCTCTGAAAATGCAATAAAGGCACATTTCAACGCTTTTTTGAGGTCCAGACCGCATTAGAACTGGTCCTGATTAAAAATCACTGCACCTAGACTCTTCAAATCTGGACTAGATTATCACAGTGAGGCTATATATTATGGAAAACATAGTTTCTGATTTGTGAAACTTTTTTTCTATTTGTGAAAATGCAAAGAATGCACACTTTAATGGTTTTTAGGGGTCCAGACCTCATTAGTACTGGTCCTGATTGAAAACCACTTCACCTAGACTCTTCAAATCTGGACTAGAATATCACAGTGAGGCTATAGATTATAGAAAACATAGTTTCTGATTTGTGAAACTTTTATTCTATTTTTGAAAATGCAAAGAATGCACATTTTAATGTTTTTTTGGGGTCAAGACCGCATTAGTACTGGTCCTGATTGAAAACCACTGCACCTAGACTCTTAAAATCTGGACTAGAATATCACAGTGTATATATTATAGAAAACATAGTTTCTGATTTGTGAAACTTTTACCCTATCTGTGAAAATGCAATAGAGGCACATGTCAACGCTTTTTTGGGGTCCAGACCGCATTAGAACTGGTCCTGATTGAAAACCACTGCACCTAGACTTTTCAAATCTGGACTAGAATATCACAGTGAGGCTATAGATTATAGAAACATAGTTTCTGATTTGTGAAACTTTTTTTCTATTTGTGAAAATGCAAAGAATGCACACTTTAATGGTTTTTAGGGGTCCAGACCTCATTAGTACTGGTCCTGATTGAAAACCACTTCACCTAGACTCTTCAAATCTGGACTAGAATATGACAGTGAGGCTATAGATTATAGACAACATAGTTTCTGATTTGTGAAAATGTTATTCTATTTTTGAAAATGCAAAGATTGCACATTTGAATGTTTTTTTGGGGTCCAGACCGCATTAGAACTGGTCCTGATTGAAAACCACTTCACCTAGACTCTTCAAATCTGGACTAGAATATCACAGTGAGGCTATACATTATAGAAAACATAGTTTCTGATTTGTGAAACTTTTACCCTATCTGTGAAAATGCAATAGAGGCACATGTCAACGCTTTTTTGGGGTCCAGACCGCATTAGAACTGGTCCTGATTGAAAACCACTGCACCTAGACTTTTCAAATCTGGACTAGAATATCACAGTGAGGCTATAGATTATAGAAACATAGTTTCTGATTTGTGAAACTTTTTTTCTATTTGTGAAAATGCAAAGAATGCACACTTTAATGGTTTTTAGGGGTCCAGACCTCATTAGTACTGGTCCTGATTGAAAACCACTTCACCTAGACTCTTCAAATCTGGACTAGAATATGACAGTGAGGCTATAGATTATAGACAACATAGTTTCTGATTTGTGAAAATGTTATTCTATTTTTGAAAATGCAAAGATTGCACATTTGAATGTTTTTTTGGGGTCCAGACCGCATTAGAACTGGTCCTGATTGAAAACCACTGCACCTAGACTCTTCAAATCTGGACTAGATTATCACAGTGAGACTATATATTATAGAAAACATAGTTTCTGATTTGTGAAACTTTTACCCTATCTCTGAAAATGCAATAAAGGCACATTTCAACGCTTTTTTGAGGTCCAGACCGCATTAGAACTGGTCCTGATTAAAAATCACTGCACCTAGACTCTTCAAATCTGGACTAGATTATCACAGTGAGGCTATATATTATGGAAAACATAGTTTCTGATTTGTGAAACTTTTTTTCTATTTGTGAAAATGCAAAGAATGCACACTTTAATGGTTTTTAGGGGTCCAGACCTCATTAGTACTGGTCCTGATTGAAAACCACTTCACCTAGACTCTTCAAATCTGGAATAGAATATCACAGTGAGGCTATAGATTATAGAAAACATAGTTTCTGATTTGTGAAATCAGAAGACCTCACCTAGACTCTTCAAATCTGGACTAGAATATGACAGTGAGGCTATAGATTATAGACAACATAGTTTCTGATTTGTGAAAATGTTATTCTATTTTTGAAAATGCAAAGATTGCACATTTGAATGTTTTTTTGGGGTCCAGACCGCATTAGAACTGGTCCTGATTGAAAACCACTGCACCTAGACTCTTCAAATCTGGACTAGATTATCACAGTGAGACTATATATTATAGAAAACATAGTTTCTGATTTGTGAAACTTTTACCCTATCTCTGAAAATGCAATAAAGGCACATTTCAACGCTTTTTTGGGGTCCAGACCGCATTAGAACTGGTCCTGATTAAAAATCACTGCAGCTAGACTCTTCAAATCTGGACTAGATTATCACAGTGAGGCTATATATTATGGAAAACATAGTTTCTGATTTGTGAAACTTTTTTTCTATTTGTGAAAATGCAAAGAATGCACACTTTAATGGTTTTTAGGGGTCCAGACCTCATTAGTACTGGTCCTGATTGAAAACCACTTCACCTAGACTCTTCAAATTTGGACTAGAATATCACAGTGAGGCTATAGATTATAGAAAACATAGTTTCTGATTTGTGAAACTTTTATTCTATTTTTGAAAATGCAAAGATTGCACATTTGAATGTTTTTTTGGGGTCCAGACCGCATTAGAACTGGTCCTGATTGAAAACCACTGCACCTAGACTCTTCAAATCTGGACTAGATTATCACAGTGAGACTATATATTATAGAAAACATAGTTTCTGATTTGTGAAACTTTTACCCTATCTGTGAAAATGCAATAAAGGCACATTTCAACGCTTTTTTGGGGTCCAGACCGCATTAGAACTGGTCCTGATTAAAAATCACTGCACCTAGACTCTTCAAATCTGGACTAGATTATCACAGTGTATATATTATAGAAAACATAGTTTCTGATTTGTGAAACTTTTACCCTATCTGTGAAAATGCAATAAAGGCACATTTCAACGCTTTTTTGGGGTCCAGACCGCATTAATACTGGTCCTGATTGAAAACCACTGCACCTAGACTCTTCAAATCTGGACTAGAATATCACAGTGAGGCTATAGATTATAGAAATATAGTTTCTGATTTGTGAAACTTTTTTTCTATTTGTGGAAATGCAAAGAATGCACACTTTAATGGTTTTTAGGGGTCCAGACCTCATTAGTACTGGTCCTGATTGAAAACCACTTCACCTAGACTCTTCAAATCTGGAATAGAATATCACAGTGAGGCTATAGATTATAGAAAACATAGTTTCTGATTTGTGAAACTTTTATTCTATTTTTGAAAATGCAAAGAATGCACATTTTAATGTTTTTTTGGGGTCAAGACCGCATTAGTACTGGTCCTGATTGAAAACCACTGCACCTAGACTCTTCAAATCTGGACTAGAATATCACAGTGAGGCTATAGATTATAGAAACATAGTTTCTGATTTGTGAAACTTTTATTCTATTTTTGAAAATGCAAAGAATGCACATTTTAATGTTTTTTTGGGGTCCAGACCGCATTAGTACTGGTCCTGATTGAAAACCACTGCACCTAGACTCTTCAAATCTGGACTAGATTATCACAGTGAGGCTATATATTATAGAAAACATAGTTTCTGATTTGTGAAACTTTTACCCTATCTGTGAAAATGCAATAAAGCCACATGTCAACGCTTTTTTGGGGTCCAGACCGCATTAGAACTGGTCCTGATTGAAAACCACTGCACCTAGACTTTTAAAATCTGGACTAGAATATCACAGTGAGGCTATAGATTATAGAAACATAGTTTCTGATTTGTGAAACTTTTTTTCTATTTGTGAAAATGCAAAGAATGCACACTTTAATAGTTTTTAGGGGTCCAGACCTCATTAGTACTGGTCCTGATTGAAAACCACTTCACCTAGACTCTTCAAATCTGGACTAGAATATCACAGTGAGGCTATAGATTATAGAAAACATAGTTTCTGATTTGTGAAACTTTTATTCTATTTTTGAAAATGCAAAGATAGCACATTTGAATGTTTTTTTGGGGTCCAGACCGCATTAGAACTGGTCCTGATTGAAAACCACTGCACCTAGACTCTTCAAATCTGGACTAGATTATCACAGTGTATATATTATAGAAAACATAGTTTCTGATTTGTGAAACTTTTTTTCTATTTGTGAAAATGCAAAGAATGCACACTTTAATGGTTTTTAGGGGTCCAGACCTCATTAGTACTGGTCCTGATTGAAAACCACTTCACCTAGACTCTTCAAATCTGGACTAGAATATCACAGTGAGGCTATAGATTATAGAAAACATAGTTTCTGATTTGTGAAACTTTTATTCTATTTTTGAAAATGCAAAGATTGCACATTTGAATGTTTTTTTGGGGTCCAGACCGCATTAGAACTGGTCCTGATTGAAAACCACTGCACCTAGACTCTTCAAATCTGGACTAGATTATCACAGTGAGACTATATATTATAGAAAACATAGTTTCTGATTTGTGAAACTTTTACCCTATCTGTGAAAATGCAATAAAGGCACATTTCAACGCTTTTTTGGGGTCCAGACCGCATTAGAACTGGTCCTGATTAAAAATCACTGCACCTAGACTCTTCAAATCTGGACTAGATTATCACAGTGAGGCTATATATTATAGAAAACATAGTTTCTGATTTGTGGAACTTTTTTTCTATTTGTGAAAATGCAAAGAATGCACACTTTAATGGTTTTTAGGGGTCCAGACCTCATTAGTACTGGTCCTGATTGAAAACCACTTCACCTAGACTCTTCAAATCTGGTCTAGAATATCACAGTGAGGCTATACATTATAGAAAACATAGTTTCTGATTTGTGAAACTTTTATTCTATTTCTGAAAATGCAAAGAATGCACATTTTAATGGTTTTTTGGCTTCCAGAACTGGTCCTGATTGAAAACCACTGCACCTAGACTCTTCAAATCTGGACTAGAATATCACAGTGAGGCTATCGATTATAGAAAACATAGTTTCTGATTTGTGAAACTTTTATTCTATTTTTGAAAATGCAAAGATTACACATTTGAATGTTTTTTTGGGGTCCAGACCGCATTTGTACTGGTCCTGATTGAAAACCACTGCACCTAGACTCTTAAAATCTGGACTAGATTATCACAGTGAGGCTATATATTATAGAAAACAGAGTTTCTGATTTGTGAAACTTTTACCCTATCTGTAAAAATGCAATAAAGGCACATGTCAACGCTTTTTTGGGGTCCAGACCGCATTAGAACTGGTCCTGATTGAAAACCACTGCACCTAGACTTTTCAAATCTGGACTAGAATATCACAGTGAGGCTATAGATTATAGAAACATAGTTTCTGATTTGTGAAACTTTTTTTCTATTTGTGAAAATGCAAAGAATGCACACTTTAATAGTTTTTAGGGGTCCAGACCTCATTAGTACTGGTCCTGATTGAAAACCACTTCACCTAGACTCTTCAAATCTGGACTAGAATATCACAGTGAGGCTATAGATTATAGAAAACATAGTTTCTGATTTGTGAAACTTTTATTCTATTTTTGAAAATGCAAAGATAGCACATTTGAATGTTTTTTTGGGGTCCAGACCGCATTAGAACTGGTCCTGATTGAAAACCACTGCACCTAGACTCTTCAAATCTGGACTAGATTATCACAGTGTATATATTATAGAAAACATAGTTTCTGATTTGTGAAACTTTTTTTCTATTTGTGAAAATGCAAAGAATGCACACTTTAATGGTTTTTAGGGGTCCAGACCTCATTAGTACTGGTCCTGATTGAAAACCACTTCACCTAGACTCTTCAAATCTGGACTAGAATATCACAGTGAGGCTATAGATTATAGAAAACATAGTTTCTGATTTGTGAAACTTTTATTCTATTTTTGAAAATGCAAAGATTGCACATTTGAATGTTTTTTTGGGGTCCAGACCGCATTAGAACTGGTCCTGATTGAAAACCACTGCACCTAGACTCTTCAAATCTGGACTAGATTATCACAGTGAGACTATATATTATAGAAAACATAGTTTCTGATTTGTGAAACTTTTACCCTATCTGTGAAAATGCAATAAAGGCACATTTCAACGCTTTTTTGGGGTCCAGACCGCATTAGAACTGGTCCTGATTAAAAATCACTGCACCTAGACTCTTCAAATCTGGACTAGATTATCACAGTGAGGCTGTATATTATAGAAAACATAGTTTCTGATTTGTGGAACTTTTTTTCTATTTGTGAAAATGCAAAGAATGCACACTTTAATGGTTTTTAGGGGTCCAGACCTCATTAGTACTGGTCCTGATTGAAAACCACTTCACCTAGACTCTTCAAATCTGGTCTAGAATATCACAGTGAGGCTATACATTATAGAAAACATAGTTTCTGATTTGTGAAACTTTTATTCTATTTCTGAAAATGCAAAGAATGCACATTTTAATGGTTTTTTGGCTTCCAGAACTGGTCCTGATTGAAAACCACTGCACCTAGACTCTTCAAATCTGGACTAGAATATCACAGTGAGGCTATCGATTATAGAAAACATAGTTTCTGATTTGTGAAACTTTTATTCTATTTTTGAAAATGCAAAGATTACACATTTGAATGTTTTTTTGGGGTCCAGACCGCATTTGTACTGGTCCTGATTGAAAACCACTGCACCTAGACTCTTAAAATCTGGACTAGATTATCACAGTGAGGCTATATATTATAGAAAACAGAGTTTCTGATTTGTGAAACTTTTACCCTATCTGTAAAAATGCAATAAAGGCACATGTCAACGCTTTTTTGGGGTCCAGACCGCATTAGAACTGGTCCTGATTGAAAACCACTGCACCTAGACTTTTCAAATCTGGACTAGAATATCACAGTGAGGCTATAGATTATAGAAACATAGTTTCTGATTTGTGAATCTTTTTTTCTATTTGTGGAAATGCAAAGAATGCACATTTTAATGCCTTTTAGGGGTCCAGACCGCATTAGAACTGGTCCTGATTAAAAATCACTGCACCTAGACTCTTCAAATCTGGACTAGATTATCACAGTGAGGCTATACATTATAGAAAACATAGTTTTTGATTTGTGAAACTTTTATTCTATTTTTGAAAATGCAAAGAATGCACATTTTAATGGTTTTTTGGCTTCCAGAACTGGTCCTGATTGAAAACCACTGCACCTAGACTCTTCAAATCTTGACTAGAATATCACAGTGAGGCTATACATTATAGAAAACATAGTTTCTGATTTGTGAAACTTTTATTCTATTTTTGAAAATACAAAGAATGCACATTTTAGGGGTCCAGAACTGGTCCTGATTGAAAACCACTGCACCTAGACTCTTCAAATCTGGACTAGAATATCACAGTGAGTCTATAGATTATAGAAAACATAGTTTCTGATTTGCGAAACTTTTATTCTATTTTTGAAAATGCAAAGAATGCACATTTTAATGTTTTTTTGGGGTCAAGACCGCATTAGTACTGGTCCTGATTGAAAACCACTGCACCTAGACTCTTCAAATCTGGACTAGAATATCACAGTGAGGCTATAGATTATAGAAACGTAGTTTCTGATTTGTGAAACTTTTTTTCTATTTGTGGAAATGCAAAGAATGCACATTTTAATGCCTTTTATGGGTCCAGACCGCATTAGAACTGGTCCTGATTGAAAACCATTGCACTTAGACTCTTCAAATCTGGACTAGATTATCACAGTGAGGCTATACATTATAGAAAACATAGTTTCTGATTTGTGAAACTTTTACCCTATCTGTGAAAATGCAATAAAAGCACATGTCAACGCTTTTTTGGGGTCCAGACCGCATTAGAACTGGTCCTGATTGAAAACCACTGCACCTAGACTCTTCAAATCTGGACTAGAATATCACAGTGAGGCTATAGATTATAGAAAACATAGTTTCTGATTTGTGAAACTTTTACACTATCTGTGAAAATGCAATAAAGGCACATGTCAATGCTTTTTTGGGGTCCAGACCGCATTAGAACTGGTCCTGATTGAAAACCACTGCACCTAGACTCTTCAAACCTGGACTAAAATATCACAGTGAGGCTATAGATCATAGAAAACATAGTTTCTGATTTGTGAAACCTTTTTTCTATCTGTGAAAATGCAATAAAGGCACATGTCAACGCTTTTTTGGGGTCCAGACCGCATTAGAACTGGTCCTGATTGAAAACCACTGCACCTAGACTCTTCAAATCTGGACTAGAATATCATAGTGAGGCTATAGATTATAGAAAACATAGTTTCATATTTGTGAAACCTTTTTTCTATTTGTGAAATTGCAATAAAGATAAATTACAATGTTTTTTTGGGGTCCAGACCACATTAGAACTGCTCCTGATTGAAAACCACTACACCTAGACTCTTCAAATCTGGACTGGAATATCACAGTGAGGCTATAGATTATAGAAAACATAGTTTCTGATTTGTGAAACTTTTTTTCTATTTGTGAAAATGCAAACAATGCACATTTTAATGGTTTTTAGGGGTCCAGACCGTATTAGAACTGGTTCTGATTGAAAACCACTGCACCTAGACTCTTCAAATCTGGACTAGAATATCACAGTGAGGCTATACATTATAGAAAACATAGTTTCTGATTTGTGAAACTTTTATTCTATTTTTGAAAATGCAAAGATAGCACATTTGAATGTTTTTTTGGGGTCCAGACCGCATTAGAACTGGTCCTGATTGAAAACCACTGCACCTAGACTCTTCAAATCTGGACTAGATTATCACAGTGTATATATTATAGAAAACATAGTTTCTGATTTGTGAAACTTTTTTTCTATTTGTGAAAATGCAAAGAATGCACACTTTAATGGTTTTTAGGGGTCCAGACCTCATTAGTACTGGTCCTGATTGAAAACCACTTCACCTAGACTCTTCAAATCTGGACTAGAATATCACAGTGAGGCTATAGATTATAGAAAACATAGTTTCTGATTTGTGAAACTTTTATTCTATTTTTGAAAATGCAAAGATTGCACATTTGAATGTTTTTTTGGGGTCCAGACCGCATTAGAACTGGTCCTGATTGAAAACCACTGCACCTAGACTCTTCAAATCTGGACTAGATTATCACAGTGAGACTATATATTATAGAAAACATAGTTTCTGATTTGTGAAACTTTTACCCTATCTGTGAAAATGCAATAAAGGCACATTTCAACGCTTTTTTGGGGTCCAGACCGCATTAGAACTGGTCCTGATTAAAAATCACTGCACCTAGACTCTTCAAATCTGGACTAGATTATCACAGTGAGGCTATATATTATAGAAAACATAGTTTCTGATTTGTGGAACTTTTTTTCTATTTGTGAAAATGCAAAGAATGCACACTTTAATGGTTTTTAGGGGTCCAGACCTCATTAGTACTGGTCCTGATTGAAAACCACTTCACCTAGACTCTTCAAATCTGGTCTAGAATATCACAGTGAGGCTATACATTATAGAAAACATAGTTTCTGATTTGTGAAACTTTTATTCTATTTCTGAAAATGCAAAGAATGCACATTTTAATGGTTTTTTGGCTTCCAGAACTGGTCCTGATTGAAAACCACTGCACCTAGACTCTTCAAATCTGGACTAGAATATCACAGTGAGGCTATCGATTATAGAAAACATAGTTTCTGATTTGTGAAACTTTTATTCTATTTTTGAAAATGCAAAGATTACACATTTGAATGTTTTTTTGGGGTCCAGACCGCATTTGTACTGGTCCTGATTGAAAACCACTGCACCTAGACTCTTAAAATCTGGACTAGATTATCACAGTGAGGCTATATATTATAGAAAACAGAGTTTCTGATTTGTGAAACTTTTACCCTATCTGTAAAAATGCAATAAAGGCACATGTCAACGCTTTTTTGGGGTCCAGACCGCATTAGAACTGGTCCTGATTGAAAACCACTGCACCTAGACTTTTCAAATCTGGACTAGAATATCACAGTGAGGCTATAGATTATAGAAACATAGTTTCTGATTTGTGAATCTTTTTTTCTATTTGTGGAAATGCAAAGAATGCACATTTTAATGCCATTTAGGGGTCCAGACCGCATTAGAACTGGTCCTGATTAAAAATCACTGCACCTAGACTCTTCAAATCTGGACTAGATTATCACAGTGAGGCTATACATTATAGAAAACATAGTTTTTGATTTGTGAAACTTTTATTCTATTTTTGAAAATGCAAAGAATGCACATTTTAATGGTTTTTTGGCTTCCAGAACTGGTCCTGATTGAAAACCACTGCACCTAGACTCTTCAAATCTTGACTAGAATATCACAGTGAGGCTATACATTATAGAAAACATAGTTTCTGATTTGTGAAACTTTTATTCTATTTTTGAAAATACAAAGAATGCACATTTTAGGGGTCCAGAACTGGTCCTGATTGAAAACCACTGCACCTAGACTCTTCAAATCTGGACTAGAATATCACAGTGAGTCTATAGATTATAGAAAACATAGTTCCTGATTTGTGAAACTTTTATTCTATTTTTGAAAATGCAAAGAATGCACATTTTAATGTTTTTTTGGGGTCAAGACCGCATTAGTACTGGTCCTGATTGAAAACCACTGCACCTAGACTCTTCAAATCTGGACTAGAATATCACAGTGAGGCTATAGATTATAGAAACGTAGTTTCTGATTTGTGAAACTTTTTTTCTATTTGTGGAAATGCAAAGAATGCACATTTTAATGCCTTTTATGGGTCCAGACCGCATTAGAACTGGTCCTGATTGAAAACCATTGCACTTAGACTCTTCAAATCTGGACTAGATTATCACAGTGAGGCTATACATTATAGAAAACATAGTTTCTGATTTGTGAAACTTTTACCCTATCTGTGAAAATGCAATAAAAGCACATGTCAACGCTTTTTTGGGGTCCAGACCGCATTAGAACTGGTCCTGATTGAAAACCACTGCACCTAGACTCTTCAAATCTGGACTAGAATATCACAGTGAGGCTATAGATTATAGAAAACATAGTGTCTGATTTGTGAAACTTTTACACTATCTGTGAAAATGCAATAAAGGCACATGTCAATGCTTTTTTGGGGTCCAGACCGCATTAGAACTGGTCCTGATTGAAAACCACTGCACCTAGACTCTTCAAACCTGGACTAAAATATCACAGTGAGGCTATAGATCATAGAAAACATAGTTTCTGATTTGTGAAACCTTTTTTCTATCTGTGAAAATGCAATAAAGGCACATGTCAACGCTTTTTTGGGGTCCAGACCGCATTAGAACTGGTCCTGATTGAAAACCACTGCACCTAGACTCTTCAAATCTGGACTAGAATATCATAGTGAGGCTATAGATTATAGAAAACATAGTTTCATATTTGTGAAACCTTTTTTCTATTTGTGAAATTGCAATAAAGATAAATTACAATGTTTTTTTGGGGTCCAGACCACATTAGAACTGCTCCTGATTGAAAACCACTACACCTAGACTCTTCAAATCTGGACTGGAATATCACAGTGAGGCTATAGATTATAGAAAACATAGTTTCTGATTTGTGAAACTTTTTTTCTATTTGTGAAAATGCAAACAATGCACATTTTAATGGTTTTTAGGGGTCCAGACCGTATTAGAACTGGTTCTGATTGAAAACCACTGCACCTAGACTCTTCAAATCTGGACTAGAATATCACAGTGAGGCTATACATTATAGAAAACATAGTTTCTGATTTGTGAAACTTTTACGCTATCTGTGAAAATGCAATAAAGGCACATGTCAATGCTTTTTTGGGGTCCAGACCGCATTAGAACTGGTCCTGATTGAAAACCACTGCACCTAGACTCTTCAAACCTGGACTAAAATATCACAGTGAGGCTATAGATTATAGAAAACATAGTTTCTGATTTGTGAAACTTTTTTTCTATCTGTGAAAATGCAATAAAGGCACATCTCAATGCCATTTAGGGGTCCAGACCGCATTAGAACTGGTCCTGATTGAAAACCACTGCACCTAGACTCTTCAAATCTGGACTAGAATATCACAGTGAGGCTATACATTATAGAAAAAATAGTTTCTGATTTGTGAAACTTTTATTCTATTTTTAAAAATGCTAATAATGTACATTCTAATGCTTTTTAGGGGTCCAGAAGGCATTAGAACTGGTCCTGATTGAAAACCACTGCACCTAGACTCTTCAAAACTGGACTAGATTATCACAGTGAGGGTATATAATGTAGGCCTATAGGTACCTGGTCTATAAAACTATGCTTTATAAAGCATAGTTTAATAGACCAGGTAGCTACGCAGCACTGTTCGTGCATGTCTGTGTGTGGGGGGGGGGGGGGGGGGATGTTGAGAAAACAGATCGCATTGGTCCCAAGTGCCGTTTATCCGATTATTCAAAAAGGAGGCCGACGATATTCCGACTATTTACACAATCCCTGGAGTTTCTAACTCTCTCTCTCTTCTCTCACTCTCTTTCTCTCCTCTCTCACAAAAAAATAACGCTTATTTTGACAAGTTGTTTCAGCACCATGGACAGAGAGCGGAGGACAGCGGAGGACAACGCGCGCGGGCGCACACACACACACATAGGCTATGTAGACGGTATAAGGTGCTATAGCCTATAGGTTTTTCTTTAATTGTTTGCTGAAAATAACTTTCAAATAATTTATTGTACTATGCTGATGTTCAGCTAATCTCACAATGGCCTATTTTTTAAAAAGAGCTGCAGCTCCCCACGTAAATATACAATCTTTGAGCTCCCCCCGCCCCCTGTCCGGAAGCGAAGCCAGATACGCCTCGCCCTCTGTCTGTCAGGGCCGTGGACCAATAAGAAATAGGGGTGTGGGCTACACAGTGGAAGCTTCTGGCTTTCCAGTTTTTGAGGTCAGAAACGAGGAGAATTCTGACTGGAGTATATTGGGGGGGAGGGGTGGAGGTTTCAGAAAGGGGGAGAGTGAGAAAAGGAGAGATTGTTATTTTTTTTTATATTTTGGCAGTCTCTAGGCACACTGTGGACCCATGGATATGTTAGAACACATTTAAAAAGTGCATTTAGCATAATATGTGACCTTTAACAGCAGCAGCTATTGCCATTTACATAGGCTAATTGGGGCAACTATGGGGAAAAGATGCGCCGCAGGACGCAGTTTTTTTTAAACAAAGTTTTCCGAGGAACACTTGAATGTTGCATTTGCCGTCGCACATTTCGCCCCGACCTTCCTAATAAAGTAGCAGAACTAGAGTCACAAAACTCCGAGACCAACCCAACAAAACGGATAACGAGACAAACTTGTGATTATTAAACCAAAAACACAAGACGATGTAGGCTAAGTTCCAGCAGTGCACTTCACAAAGCCAAGCCAGACTATTGCGCGTGCTGGCCTCCGCTCTCTGTCCATGGTGCTGAAACACCGTTTATCCACAATATGCATTGTGAACGTGAGATGCAGGCAGGGCTGTACAGTGCGACAGTTTTGATCGCATTTGCTACTGAAATTGATCACGTGCGATGATGAAAACAAGTCCATTCGCACTAGTGCTAATGAGGAGAGGCTGTCTTTGAAACACAGAGGAGCGCTGCACAACACTGCTTAGAGGGCTCTAAATTAACACTCCAAATGGGGGTAAATGTAGTATTAGGCAAGTAAGTTATTGAGTCCACCCTCCACTTTGGCTGGTGAAAGATGTGTCCTCGGGATCTGTGCTCGTGCAGCGATTCTAGCGTATAACAACTTCACCAACGGTAATAACCGGAAGGAGACGGCACATTACCGCAGTTAAGTTAACGCGTGTGCGCCTTCACGTTAAAAGCCTGTTACTAGCCAAACGTGAGTTGACTTTTATTTTGAAGCCGGTAAGAACAGGAAGTTAGCGCTTCACAGCCCTGCAGTGGTCTAGCTAGAAAGGCAACTCATTCAGCTGCAGAGAAAAGTCAACAGTAGTCTAAAAACAACGTTTGAAATAAACCACTGAAGAACAACTCCCAACACATTCACAACAACATATTTAATTTATCCTAAATTGTACCAATATGTTTACTTATTTATGTAATAGGATATGTTTAATGTTTTAAAGTTTGGTTTTAATTAACAGAAGGACATTTTCTAAAAATGTTTATTATTATTAATATAATAATTATATGTATATACAAAAAATATATAGATATTATTTTTATATTTTTATGGGGAGAAATAATTCTGAATCAGCAAAAAATTGCAATTGGCATTTTAGATTATTTTGTCTAAATTGCAATCAGTGCACCCCTATTAATTTTTCTATAATTATTACTGCACACACTAGGATATAATATTAATTGAGAATCTCAAATGAGACCAAGATGACAGGCTCAAAGGTAATTACAGTGAAATGCAAGGGTTAAGGTTATGCAAGTTTTCGATCATACTTTGTGTGCTACCAAATTTATTTTTGTGCTACTGAATTTTTTTGCTTGCTAGCACCAGTGTACCACCTAAAAAAATAAGCGTACATCCCTGATGATGCAGGACAATAGATGGTTTTTTAGTGCTTAGTGTGAGAGGAGAGAAAGAGAGAGAGAGAGACAGGTAAATGGTAAATGAATGCATATACAGCGCTTTTTAGCCGATGCATATACAGCGCTTTTTAGCCGATTTTCTCAGCCCCAAAGCACTTTACATTTCTTGATACATTCACCCATTCACACACACACTCATACACTTATAGCAGTAGCTGCCATGCAAGGCGCTCTCTGAACCACTGGTGTAGAGGGGGCAGACGGAACAGAGTGAAGTATTCAGCAGTGCAACACTGACATCATGTGGATGAATAGAGTATTGCAGGCATATTTAATTCACAGTCATCTGCTAGCAAGCCTGGTCCAAACAGACCATCGTACTTCATTTCGTGAAATGAAAATTGAGCGGAAGTAGGTCGGCGGGCGGAGCCAGGCTAAGCAAAGGCTACTAAGTATAAAAAATGAAACCATACAAATGAAACATTGTAGCCTTATTCGTATTGTCTTCTTTGGCTTCTTATTTGGAGTAGAGTGGACCCTGTTTAACACTAGAAAGCATCAAAAAAAGATTTTCAACAAAAATATCATATGAATAGAATAGAATAGAATATATGTTTATTTCCATTTGCACAAGTAAAGAACAGCACAGTTTCATTGGGATTCTTGTTCGATTTTCCTAGAGTCAGCTTCTTCAATAAAAAATGTATACTATTGATTTATAAATCCTCTTTTAATGTTCAACAACAGGTAGACACTGCCCCTCTGTGGTGTCACACATGAAGTTTTTTCTTTCTCTCATATCCAAGCTGCCTCTATGGCTTACTTCATACAGATAGCCTAAAGATGGCAGTGTTACCCAATACACATTCCCTGCTTTAGTTTGGCTTGTTTATGTCTTGTACAGATGTGCCTGTTACAGTGCTTAACACATTTACAGTTTTTCTCAGTTGCTTTGGTGCTTTTCTCAGATCAGAATGAAAATTCTCATAACTATTAGTTCAACCTCCGCAACATTTAGTCATTTGAGCACATCATAGTAGCAATTTCTTCTTCCTCTGAACAAATTGCAAATGCTTTTGGACATGTATCAGTTGCTTTCATACAATTCTCTGCTGTTTTATAACATTGTCATTTGCTTATGTCATGTCAGTCAAAATGAACTATACACTGTAAACCCGAACTTGTTGTTTCAACTTCAAAATTCAAGTGTCCATGCTGCCTTGAAATTTTATGTCAAGACAACTAAGTTAACTTAACCCATAAGGACCCTCAGAGACATCCAGGTTACACACACTTTGAATGTCCCAAAATTTTCCACATACAGGTTTATACTAGATTTTTACTCATTAAGTCCCTTAGTGACATAATGGTTGCGTTCCGAATCGCATACTCTTTCTTTTTTCTATTCTACATACTACATCCGACGATAAAAAGAATCTAGTTAGGATGCAGTAGGCATACTATTGGGACATACTTTGCTCTCTTATTTCATCATAACATTGCGCCTTGATCTTGCTTCTTGCTTTTATATCCGTCGCATCCCCGTTTGTTTTCATATGGAGGCTTCGTTGATGTTACGTCACTTCACGTGCGCACTGGATTGTGGGTCAGAATCGCCCAAATAGGATGCACTTTTCAACACTAACAATCTTGGCCGCATGAAGTAGGACATCCGGGTACTTCTAACCATCCTAAATCTGGCCACAAGAATCGGGACATCCTAAATCTTTTTTCTACATACTATATAGTAGAAAGTATGCGATTCGGAACGCGACCATACTCAACATCCTGGTGTGGTTGTCATGTGACAGCCATGTGACTGTGTCAGGAAGTGACTTCCCAAAGATTGCAGAGTGACAGCTGCACACAATTAGAGAAATTAGCAAATTTCAAAAGCTTGTTTTTTGTTACTAAAGGTGAGTTAAAACCCATTTAAAGCGGCTACGAGTAACATTTAAATATCTTTTAAACAGCCTCATGTTTCCTCTGATAATCATAAATTACCTTTAACAGCAAACGAGACCATCAGTGCAAAGAAAGACGTTTTTAAATAGTTTTTATTACTGCTTATGGTCTGGTCGCACACCCAGTCCGATTTTCGGTTCGCCCGTGCAGGCTTTATGGTCACATATCCATATTGGTCGCAGATTTCAGTGTGGCGCAGCAACGTGATTTGAGAAGCCTATCCCGCCATATGAGGGAAGGGGAGCGGGAGCCTTGTTTGAGACAGTTATTTGTCGTCATAATGACTGATAACGGGGCTGAACCATCAAAGAAAAAAATTAAAATGCGATGAAGAAAAGCTAAAAGGGAGAGTGATATAGGCTACGGGAGGGACGAGGGCGTTGCCAAGCAACGTGTATACAATTTCACGAGAGCGAAACTAGACTGCAGTGTTTACTCCTAAATGAATGAGCGGTTGGTACTAACACAAAGTTTGCTTTGCTTCACCATCATCAGATAACCATTATCTGAAATAGTCATTATTTACATCAACAACACAAACACATTACCTCATCGTAATCCATACTAACTGCCGTCTCTCGTTCATTCGCTTTCTGTGAAGACACGTCTTTCAGCTCCGTGAGAGAGAGTAGTTAGGTGACACTGCTGCATCAACTCATTGCAATCAGGTGTGTGTGGCAGTGACTGGCATTAGTTGATGCAGTGTCAAAACAACTCTCACGGAGCCGAAAAGAGTCCTCACACTTTCAACACAAGGACATGCACTATATTGTGCCCTTCTCAGTTTACACTCGCACGCCTGGCACGCGCTAGAAAACAGCTTTGCGACAGCGGGCGTCGTAAAAATACTACTGCTTTTGTCCAAAGGGGACGCCAACGTGCCATCTTACTCGTAGTGGCTTTAACACTTCTAATGCTTTAATAGGGTGTCCTGTATTACATTTAACCTAGTCTGACCATATTTCATTAACAACTTTATATAGAACAAGTTAGGTAAATATCGCTGACGGGCCGTGAGCCTCAAAATAGTCATAAAAATTTGGAGTGACGTATTTGTCACAATAACAAAAATGGTAATAAGCTAATCAATTAATTTTAGTGTTTCATTTATTTTGAATTAATATATGTTCTTTTGCTAAATTCAAAGTACATTTGAACAAATCTAAACAAAAATTAATGACAACACATTGTAATATTAGGGTTAAAAAAAAAGTTGATAATATTTTGGATAAAAAAAAAAAAATCCCAAAAAAAAAAAAAATTAGAAAACATCAGAAATGTGTTCTATGTGGTCTACTTAGTCTGTGTTCCATCCCTCGTATTTTTCCTATAAGTAGAACTGGGTGCGGGTTCTTATGGGTTAAATAGATATTTTTAGTTGACTCAACTCCATCTCAGGGGCGGATCAACGGGTGGGCCTGGTTGGTACAGGCCCACCCAGATTGACAGATTCAGATTCACGAAAAATAAAAAAATAAAAAAAATAAAAAAAATATTTTTAATGTTTAAATGTCTTTTCTCATACAATATATGTTTTTTTCTTGAATACATTTATAATTTAAAATATGTACAGTAGCTACTAAAATATAATAATATTCAGAAACCCCTCTCGTAGCCTACTCATTAGTTCTGTCCAGTGACGTCTTTACGCAAAATCATGGTCGACGCAGACAACGGATGGCGGTTTCGTGCACTATCAGATAGCAGCCTCAATTAGCAATGGCTAAACTGCTCTCTTTGAGTCACTTTAAAAAAAACGACGTCTACAAAATTATGATGAAATACCGTTGGACCAGGTTGTAGCTATGCAGACTCCGCAGCATCAGGATTGCCCAGAGATTGCAGAGGAAATGGCCACAACCAGTCCTGCTAATGTTAGAATACAGCCGCAGCCGCTGGCATCCAGAGAGACAACCGTCGGCGGGACTCCATCGGATCTCTCTGCCCTGGAGGAACCCGCCACTCAAACAAAGCTGAAAACATTTCTAGCTACTGTCATAAATTGGTAATCACGCTCATTTAACATCAGGTGGTATGAGCAATTCAAATGGATGGAATACAGCCAAGAGCGGGACGCAGTCTTTTGCAGGGCGTGTAGGCATTTTACAGATATGCACGCAGTTTACTTTAATCAGAGATGGTTACAGGAAATCAAGCAAGTCGCATGATTTTGCACAAACTAAACTAAAAGCATACAGTGACAGCCATACACCGCAAAGCCGCGGGACAGTTTTGAATCAGCTGCACGGCGACGCCCCGTCATTTGTGGAACGAAACCGGGAGCAAAGTTGCTCTTGATATTGCGTTCTGTGCCAAGCTAGAAATACCACCCCGAAATGCCACATTGATGAGCCACCACATCCAGGATGAGCTGCTTGACGCTGCAGCATCAATCCGGCTACGCAAGATAAAGACCGAACTGCATGGACAATATTTTGCCATACTTGCAGATGAGTAGGCTAAAGACTTAGCTAAACGTGAGCCGGTTGCCGTGTGTGTGCGAGGTGTCTCCTTCACGGAGGTGTCATCAAAGAGCGGGCAGTGGGCTTTGTTGCGACCGCAGACTTGTCCTCGAAAGGAATATCATATTAACAACTTGACACTTTTGTCTTTTGAAAGAGAACTAATTGGGGGTTCGGATTATGATGACATAATCAACTTTTTCAACTCGAAGCCTGAGAGACTCCGCCTTGTGTAGAAGCTCCGGTAAGACTGGGTTTTTGTATTCTGGCCCGCCGTGGCATTATTGCTGTTTCTGAAAGTTTTTTCTGAATATTAATTCATTCGATTCGTTTGATCCATTTTCATGTTCAGGTTGTAGTCACTATATAACGTGAGCTATGCAGTGTTGGATTTGTGTTTTTATTTTGTTATTATCCTACATCTGATCCGAGTCCAACAGACTGGTAGGCCTATGTGATATGACATGAGTAGCCTATAAGGCATATTAAAATACTACAGATTTGCAAGTTCTCTGCACTTCATAATTTTATATAGGTAGTGCTATATAAGACTCCGCCTTGTGTAGAAGCTCCGGTTAGACCGGGTTTTTGTCATATGGTTTTTTTATGCTTGCCCGCCGTGGCATTATTGCTGTTTCTGAATTTTCTTTTCTGAAAATTAATTCATTCGATTCGTTTGATCCATCTTCATGTTGTTCGGGTTGTAGTCACTATATAACGTGAGCTATGCAGTGTTGGATTTGTGTTTTTATTATGTGATATTCTGACATGAGTAAAAGGCATATTAACATGTAGGCCTACTACCGATCTGCACGTTCTCTCCACTTCATGATTTTATATTATGTAGGCTATAGGCTACGTGTTTGTTTAATATTTGAAAAAAAAACAAGGCCCATCCAGAATATTCCTAGGCCCACCCATAAATTACGTTCTGAATCCTGCTCCATCTTCAGTCCATATTACTTGAAACCTTTAGTTGACATAACTTTATCTTGAGTCAAAGCTACTTAAACGTATTAGTTGATAGCATTATAAGTAACATACATTTTCTTGTTGATGTAACTACAAAACTAGTGAGATGTACTTACATTTATGAACTGATTGAAAACAAACCCCAATCAAGATTACATAAATGTACAAGTTGATTTAACTGCAATACTCGTGAGTTGTACTTACATTTATGAACTTATTTAATATAAACCTAAATCAAGTTTACTTAATGTATACATTAATTTAACTGATATACTAGTTATTTGCACTTACCAATATCTTAAATACTCTATTAAGATCTACTTACATTTCTAAGTGGATATGATTTCTCTTTTCAACCTGTAAATACATTGCTCACTACATATTATCTGCGTACATCACATTTCATTACGTCTAAGGATTTTTTTTTCAAAAGAGTAAATGATGAGCCTTTACACCAGAGATTTTGGCAGTCACTGACCAAGAGTTTTATTGTAGGCCTAGCTTTTTCTTTTTACTGAAGATGAAATATTCACATATAAAAAAAACAGTAACAAGTTACAACTGTACCGACACGTCATCAAAATATCAAATCTGTACTGTTGAGGATTTTTATAGCCCTTTTCTGCATATATTATTTTGTTACCAATTATATTGTGCACACATATTTGCCAAATACTTGTTATTTTTAGTGCATTTCATTTAGATATCAATCCTAAAATAATTTCCTCCCCCAAATTTCTTCTACAGATTGTGATAACATTAGTTGGCATTCAACAATTTGCCTTTAAAAATAGTGCAACAAAACATTTAAAAAAAAGGGATGCAGGGGGAAAACTAGTCTGAAAATATGCATTTCCAGTTGTAAATGACTACCAAAAATACACATCATATATAGGTGGTGTCGACTTGAAAAAAAAATTAAAAATTTGTTGCCATGCAACAATGTGGATTTACATAAAGTGCATAAATTATCAGTAAGTAAACACCATTCAAAGCCATTCACTTATCACTCAACAATGTTCACTTTTGGTCAGATAAATGCGTAAAACTGTGCTTTTTAAGCTTACATTTTCTTCCTCAAGAGTCGTTTTTGTTAAGCCATGAACCAAGGCAGAGCATTGCCCTCCAACAATGTCCATAAGCACCTTCTGAATAACTTCAAAAGTGTACCTAACGGCCTCTGCACACATCCAACCTCTAGTGCGCGTCTACCTCGCGTCTGCGTCTGACTTTTTGTCACTGACCGTGTAATCAACCTAGAGCGGGCACACATCCAACCTCAGACACACTGCTGATGCGCGTCTGAGGCACGTCTGCAGCGACGCTCCCCTTTACCTCAGGAGGCTCGCCTATTTTTTTCTGAGAGCCGCGCATCTCTCTCGGGTCTCTCTGCTTTAACTGATAGAGAAATACTCTGCTGAGAGTCATATTGACCTCATACCGGCAGCTTTCGCAGTAGTTTCACCATTTCCTGGTGTGTCCCTTTCAAAATAAAACTTCCAACAAGCAAAAATGTGGCAAAAAAAAATAAAAAAGGCAATGGGGCGCACGGATTACTGTCCAGACTCAATATTAGACTCAATATAAATCATATGCATCATAAATTACACGAAAGAACTTCATTTTTAATGGGAATTATCTATGAAAACACTATGTAGAAAGATAGGGCTTTTAGAAGCAGCGCTGCAGCAGCAGCTGCTGAGACGTTCCATGTGTGTCCGAGAAAAGTCAGAGAGACGCAGCAGTAAGGTAAGGCGACGCGCTCCAGAGGTAGACGCAGGATGTGTGCAGAGGCCGTAAGGCCCCTGGGGTAGTCGATGTTAAGGGCAAAGAGCAGACCCATCAGCAGTGCCACAGCAGTTGGAAAATCATTTAGGCATGGAAAGATGATCTCTTCCTGGAGGACCACTGCAAAACGGACCAGCTCATCAATCTGGGCCACCATAAGGATGCCGACTGCCATTCCCTTTGTCCAGTCCTCCTCTGCATCTGTGACCTACACAAAGTGGACAAATATGTTAAAAAAAGATTTACTGATACCCATGGGGAATTTCAGGTTTCATAACATTAACAGCAGTAACCGATACCGGTAACACTTTATAATAACTATCCGTTGTAACTCGTTAATAGATCATTAGTAAACTCTTAATTAATGATTATTAATGATTTGTTAAGTGTGTGTTAACAGTTTGTTAAGGATTTATAACAATGGTAAATAGTTAATAGCTTAATAATTGAATCAGTTCATCTGGGACGACCCTGAAATAGGCTATAGATTATACACAGTGCATGGGCCACTGAGGGCAGCCCCATTTTCAAATATTTTTTAAAAAACTCAATACACACTGTGCATGCCATGGACTTGAACGTGACGTGATGAGTCACAGTTAATCTCGGATTACCTCCCAGATGAACTGATTCAATTATTAAGATATTAACTATCTACCATTGTTATAAATCCTTAACAAACTGCTAACAAACACTTAACAAATCATTAATAATCATTAATTAAGAGTTTACTAATGATCTATTAACGAGTTACAACGGATAGTTATTATAAAGTGTTACCCAGATACCAATATTAGGGAGTGCACAATTCTGTTAGCCATATTGGCCAATTCAATTTAAATAAATTTCCCAAAAATTGAGATAACTTATTTTGTGATCCATCAAGTATGGTTCAAACACATGTGAAACATGTGGAACTTTTCTTTAATTGTAATGTGAATTATTACAAATAAAATCATGTGTGACATTTTTAAACAGATTATAGCAGAGTATACAACATTTACGATAAAACAAAGTAGAGTCACACTAATAATCCCTCTCAATGATCACTTCTGCCTCTCTAGAATGTGTGGTGCTGGTTTATCTGGTGTGTGGTCTGTTAAATTATAATTGAAAAACATACCTGTACTTTCTTATGCAGTGTGGACCCATCTTTTAAATAGTGGGGGAGCCCCATCAAAACAACTGCCCTTTGCCTTTGGTTGGAACCCTGTAAAAATAATAGACAACAAACAAATGGGATGTATTAGACCAGAAATCAGAATATAATTCTAAGTGATGTTATATATTCTACTAAAGTCTTCATACTCGTTCCAGTTCAGAAATAATCAAATGTTCGGAAAAGATGGATATTGGACTAAAATGAATTAAATAACTTTTCATTATAGAAGTATGCCAAAAGTTCTAGCTCAAAATGTGAGTCTACAAGAGGTTTTGAAACTATTGCTCTATGATCTGTAACACATGGGAAGGTTATGGACTAGATAGATAGACAAGAAAAATGGATTAGGTAGATTTAATTGGCTTTGTGTGAACAGACTTATATCAACACACATACGTCAATGTCCAGAGTCCTCAAAAGGCTGTTCAGCTCCACCAGACCCATCCTGGCTCTGTACACCTCAAGGAACCTCAGCAGATACTTGTCAAGGCCAGCGAAGAGGGAGTCTTTCAGGTCAACAGACGTAAGGCGAGCAAACTCTGCTTCAATCTGGTAGGCAGAAAAAAACTGTAAACTGTAAATTCTCTCTGTTGTTGCAGAAAAACATTTTTACACCAAATTATTCATGACTGATATTAACCATTCTTAAATAAATTATTTAGCAAATCTTAAGCAATTTCAAATCTGATCGTCCTAACCGCATCTGAAATAGAAAAATACTTTTACCTGACGTTCAGAGAACAGTGCCGGCCATCTTTCTCTGATGTCCGCCACAGGTGGCTCATCCTCCACAATCTCTGTCATGCTGTCAATTGTTATCCTCGGATGTCCTCTTGGCTAAGGATGACACGCAGCAACATGGTATAAAAAATATAAATTATGTTACAAAAATGGTTGTGTCATGATCAAATATCATAAATCGGCCTATGGATATCATACAAGTAACTTCAAGGTGAAATAAAATGTTCAATTGAACCTTTACAGTAGGAGAGTGCACTGTATGGTGTTGGATTTTTGTTCTGCCAGACTATAAATTGAATGCCTTAATTAAACCCTATGAAATACCTGAAAATTGATTTTAAAATGTTGTATATTTTGGCAGTAGAGTCAGCGATTCGGGGGAGAATGCTTATCATAATCAGTGAATTTCTCCTCACAATTTGCTACGTGTCTGTACTCTGTATTCCCACTTCATTTGTTTGCAGCACACAAAGCCTAGGCTCTGTAAAGTGGCATGTTGCTAGCTATGGTGGCCCCTTTGTTTACATTACAGTTTACAGAACCATTGGATTTTACTATTGCTCACAAAGTACGGACATGTAGCAGATCATGAGTAGATATTCACTGACAAAACAACAACAAAAAGGGTTCTCCAGAAACACTGACACCTTTAAGAGGAAAGTGCCGCACACTGTCTAATTTTTTGGCATATTTACTCAATTAAAGGCAACGTTTCAGCAATCAGACAATTCAGCAAAACGTTACCTTTCATGGAAAAAATAAACTAGAAAACGAGACAATGTACGTAACTTTCCTCTTATGTTTAAGTACCCTTCTCCGACACACCTGTCACATGCAGAGATAATTTTAAAAGTTTATTTTGGCGGTGAAAGGATGAGCTATAGAAAAGTATAAAACATAAGTATTATAATAAAAACAGGTGTCAGGGTTAGTGCACAGTTATAAGTATTCACATGACAATCAGAAAAATTTCCTCACCTCAGTGCAGTAGGGAGGCCTTCGGAGAAATCAGGTGTCTTTCTTGCACGGTGTATGCTGACAGGGGGGCGTAGTGGTTCAGCTCTGCAGGTTCGACCACAACCAGTTGGAGATCATCAGCGCTGCAAACTTCAAAACATCTGAAGTGGTCCAGGTACCAGGCACTGCAGGCAGAGAAAGGTTGAAGAATAAAGAATGCCTTGTTGTCCACTACCACAATGTACAGAAATTGTTTTATAGTCACTGGATCATTGAAATCGTATAACTGACAGTTCATTTTAAAGTTTAAATGTCCAATAGGTCCTTGCTGTGAAACTCCATGTTGTCTCAAGTGGTTTTTCAGAGATTGTTGTGATCGGAAAACTAGATGACAGTCACTGTAGATAAAGGGCAATGGACAGTTTCTTCCAAAATGTCCATGGACAGCTCTATAATGTTCAATTTACAATGTACGATTTTCTGAGAAGTAGGTACAATACTTACAAATCCACCGCATTTACGTTTGCATTCAAAGCATGTAGACCTGGAAAAAGAAAGAAGATAATTAGGAAAGATATTTGACTTTAATAAGCATTTTACTATATTCCTCAAAGCAATTTACAAAATAAAAAATAAAAAAAAATTGCATTTTCAGTATGTAAAACTGGAAACAGAAGGGTGAAAAAATACAAGAGAATTGGGACAGATATGTGACTTGGTAGTTAAATAACTATTTCCTATTTACATACAACAGTACACATATCTCCATAATCATACTACTATAAAAGCAGGGGAGTCGCACCAGTTGGTCAAAAGCAGGCGAGTCGCACCAGTTGGTGCGCATCCAGTGCGCATGTGCCAACGCCCGGTGCGCACGCAGTCTCGCAGTGCGTCCAGTGCGCATGTGCGCCCAGTGCAGCAGTATGCAGGTATTATACCTGCCACATGAAGCAGCAACGGCCCAGATAACGGACATAAAGTTTAACGGTGAAGCAGCAACGGCCCAGATAACGGACAAAGTTTACACAACGGCCCAGATAACGGACAAAGTTTACGTACGGCAGGTTAGAGTTTACCAGAGGTGGGGGTAAGTCACTAATGTGCAAGTCACAAGCAAGTCTCAAGTCATAACCTTCAAGTCTCAAGCAAGTCCAAGTCACTGTGGTGAGAATCAAGCAAGTCACAAGTCAAGTCATTGCTCAGGTCAAGCAAGTCACAAGTCAAGTCATACAAAAATCATATTATCTAACCCAGTTTCTACATTTAAAAGACCTGCATTTCACAGTTCTCTTCTTCATACCGTCATGGACAACATCATCCTTGAACTATAATTGAATTATTCTTGGTCTGACCGAGGGGTCTTCAACTAAAATTGAAATGGGTCCAGTTGACAACATTTTCTTACAGCAAAGGTCCGAATCTCATAATGTCTGCATCCAATAGCGACCCCTTATCTATCACATATGATCAACACCGCACATTTCCTTTTCTTTCAACCACATTTAGGCTACTTTCAATTTTCAAGTAGCTTACTTTTAACATGGAAAACAAGAAAGGTCAATAGTAACAGATAGCCTACTTACACAAAACAGACACTTAATGCCCATAATGCATTTAGAATAAAACAGGGCAAGGATCTGCGCTATGGCAAAAATATCATATCACCTTTTATTTTATGGCAGGATCACATTTTGCTTTATCCCGTTTAATTTATTTTTCATACTGGGGGGCGAACTGTCATAACGGGCAGTTTGCTGTGCTGTCGGTGCGGGGGCGGCGGCTGTGAGCTGTCGGAAGGAGCCGGTGAACGTGGAAGGTTGAACTGCATCATATTCATAACTGCTGTTTTGTCTCACAGAGATGCTTTTGTAAAGCCTACAGTCCGTGGAGGTAGGGCGCTCAATAAGGAAGCGTGCGTTATCAAGGCAGCAGCGCTGCAGGAAACGTTCGTTATTTTCGTTTTCTTTTACAAGACTTCCCGGGGCCGTTACAACGTGAAAAGGGAAGGGAAGAAGGCGCTACATATTTACTGTGATTGGGTTATAAGCGTGTGGGAGGCTCACGTGAATTACTCTTGGTCTAGCCCAGGGGTGGCCAACCAGTCAGAGACTAAGAGCCACATTTTTTACTGTTACTGCAAAGAGCCACATCGTACACACGGGTACACATGAACATCCCCCCATCCCTTCCTCATACACACACACACACACACACAGACAGACAGACCTCTGCTCAGTCAGATTTACTGTAAATGTCACAACCAAAATGATAATGCAGTAACGGCCTTAACTATGTTTCACCCGTTTCAGTTGAATTTTGTACTATTGTGTAATTCTGTGTAAATTGTGTAAATTCTATACTGTTCATAAAAAGCTATCCACCCTTTATCTGTTGAAATGGGTCTCTCCATCATATAACATGGGTCTGCAGACCAATCTACTGTTTTTGCAGTTGCAGAGTAAAGGATGCTGCCTGCTTAAGAAAAATCAGAAAAATAATGTTCCTTCTGCAGCTCAAGATTTGATTTAGCCTCTAAATTTTCCTCTCTAAGTGCATCAGATTGATGCATTTTACTGTAAAACGGTACACATTTTCTTCCAGTGTGCAATGCCCCCTGACCCCCCAACAAGGACCAGGGTCCCTCCCACAGTGTCCCAAAATCATCTGGGAAACACTGACTTTCTTAATATGTTTTTGCCAATAATTGTATGTATCTGTGCGGAAAAGTCAGTGTAACTGACTGGATAGGTAAGAGTGGGGGGGCCCTTTGAGAGTCTTGGTCCAGGGGCCTATTATCTCATAATCCATCGAAGAACCAACTGGATTCCAAAATCTTTTTAATTAAAAAAAAAAGAAAAAAAAAAAACCGGGGGCCCCACACTAGGACTTGAAACGGGCCCCCAGATCGTTAAGGCCGCCCCTGTGATAATGACAGAACTGGACTCCTACAGTACTAAGACGACAGGCCAGTCATTTTCAACAATGAACATTGTGTGCACTGCCTCACACACAAACTCTCAGTTCAACCAAGTCCACAAACAACAATTTACAATAGCGTTGTTCTCTTACTATGCATGTTGCTTAGTGGGACTTACTTTTAGCATGGAGTGAGCTGTAGTGGCGCTGAAGATTTGAAGCCTTGAAATGCGCTAATGACGCCTGGCATATAAGGCAGAATGGCTTGGTATAACGTTCAACAAAAAATATAAACTCTCCCACTCTGTTTCGGAGCGAACTTGACACAAATTGTTTACTCACGGAACACCTCCCTCCAAGCTGAGCGGGCAGTTTTAGGTTGCGTCCACACCAAACGTTTGCGAACGTTATGTTGCGTCCTCAATTAAACATTTGCGAACAGGCATACACATACACATTAACAAAATTAAAAATGAAATAATAAACAACATGTAAAACTAACGTAAGAGCCCATGAAACGTTTGCGAACATGCACACACATAGGCCCACACAAAAAAAATTATATAATATAATAATTATAATCACAACATTTTATATGAACTGAAGAGCCGCACAAAGCAAGGCAAAGAGCCACCCCTGGTCTAGCCCATGGACAAGAAAGGTCTGGCCGCCTCCATGACTGCTGCTCCTGTGTTGACCTGCTGACGCTGTTTGTCCGTGCAGCGCACTGCGTGCATTGCACTGTAAAATCACCCGATCATGTTTCAAAATAAAACATAATTTCCAACGTAATCTAACTTTTAAAAATTCTGTCCCAAGTCTAAGTCAAGTCTCAAGTCATGAAGACCAAGTCAAAGTCAAGTCGAGTCTTTTATCAGTGTTAGTCAAGCAAGTCTCAAGTCCTCAAATTTGCGACTCGAGTCTGACTCGAGTCAAGTCATGTGACTCGAGTCCCCCATGTCTGGAGTTTACCACGTAAAGTTGACCGTCGACACTCCCCAGCAACCGGCCGGCCTTACATGGACCACCCGCCGTCGACACACTCTCCCAGGTAAGACGTCTACACTTTGACAAACTTACTAAAATACTTCCTAAAATGTAGCCTAATATTACTGTCCTCCCCCGTGCTTTATTTCATCGCCGTGCTTTAATTCACCGCCGTCTTCAGGTAGACGATAAACATTTGCAATCTCGCTCTCTCACCCCCCTTCTCCCTCTTCCCCTCCCCCACACAAGCCCGTGCTTTAATTCACCGCCGTCTTCAGGTAGACCAGTGTTGCCACAGTTACTTTGAAAAAGTAATCCGATTACTCCTTAAAATAGTAACTTAGTTACTTTACTGATTCCTTGATGTTAAAAGTAACTAAGTTAGATTACAAGTTACTTTAAACGTTACTTTACAGGTTTTGAAACCCATATAGGCCTATCTCAATTTAAAACATTCACATATTAAGAATCATTGAACATATATAAAATAAAGCTTGTAGGCTAGTAGCCTATAGGCATACTGTTTTCAAAATAATAAAAATGATGGTTTGAAAAATGTAATAAAAAAAAACCTTTTTCCCCCCCATGAAAATAAATGCATTCCTCCAAAGTGCAAAGACAGTAGCAGTGTCTTTAAACTTAACGTGATTGGCCCTTCACTCTCATGCATTAATTTGACTTTTCTATGCGATGTCTCGTGTTGATAGACTGGGTGTGTGCGGCCACCGGTCGCCACGTGACTATAAGTTTCCAAGTTTTAAACACTTCTATCTCTTCAACGTCACCGTACCTGAATCCTAAATATCCCCATAGCAGACGCTATATTTCATAGGGGGGAAAACGTTTGTTTGCACCACAGTTCAGTTTAGACTCGGCCGTAATGCTGCTGCACACACACACACACACACACAGGCACACACACACGCTGCATGTCAGAGACGAGGGGCACTACCAAAAAGACGAGAGGAGCGGTTGGAGCAGTTGGAGCGTTTAGAGACACATGCGCGCACATTTATTTACATTAAATCGCAATCGCAGACATTTGTGCAGTTATGTAAAATGTTTCACTAAGGAAAATGACAGAAAAAGTAACGCACAGTGACTTTGATGAGTAACTTTAATCTGATTACTGGTTTGGAGATAGTAACGCGTTAGATTACTCGTTACTGTAAAAAGAGGTCCGATGCCGGTAACGCGTTACTAAGTAACGCGTTACCGGCATCACTGTAGACGACAAACATTTGCAATCTCGCCCTCTTCCCCTCCTTCTCCCTCTTCCCCTCCCCCACACAAGCCCGTGCTTTATTTAGCTGTAGTTTGTCCCTCTTCCCCTTCCCGACACAAGCCCGTGCTTTATTTCGCTGTAGTTTGTTTTTGCAATCACCCAATTGTTATTACATATTTAGTCGCTTTGGCATCTTACAAACTAGGGGTGTGCACGTGTAACCGTTTAGGACAAATCAATAAACGAAAACTTGTTTTCTTTTTAAAGGTCACATATTATGCTAAATGCACTTTTTAAATGTGTTCCAACATATCCATGGGTCCACGGTGTGCCTAGAGACTGCCAAAATATCAAAAAAATAACAATCTCTCCTTTTCTCACTCTCCCCCTTTCTGAAACCCCCACCCCTCCCCCCCAATATACTCCAGTCAGAATTCTTGCAGACTATTACGTAATAGTCGGCACAGCCACATCCCCATATTTTCTTTATATGGCCATGCTTCCCCCCCAGAAACGTCCACCGTGCATTAGTCTATGATAACTCCCCTTCCCCCATTTCTTATTGGTCCACGGCCCCGAGATCCGATGGAAAATTTTCCGAGTGACAGCCATGTTGCTTTCCCCGCTAAGCGACAAGATGCCCATAGTAGCCTACAGCCTGAATGTTACATACACCAACACAGAATGCTTTTGCTCATACTCCACTAATTTATCTTAACCACAGCAGTCTATGCCTCGTTTTTAATAACACAACGGATAGGAAGCTACTTGTGGGTTTTTTCAAATAGTGAAACTGAAAGAAATGTTTTTATTGGTATTTTTGCCTGACTGGTGTATAGCTATTTAGCTTTGGGACAAGCATTCAGCTTTTGCTCATAAAAACATAATTCTATTACCCACACCAGTCTGGAAATGCCTCGTTTTTAACAGGACAAAGGATTGGAACTTAATAGTGTGGAAGTCAACTTTGAAGATATTTTTTTCACTGATTTGTGTGGTATTTTTAGCCGGTAGCTTCCGAGCTAGCTTCGAGACAAGCATTCAGCTTTTGCTCATAAAAACATAATTCTATTACCCACACCAGTCTGGAAATGCCTCGTTTTTAACAGGACAAAGGATTGGAACTTAATAGTGTGGAAGTCAACTTTGAAGATATTTTTTTCACTGATTTGTGTGGTATTTTTAGTTTATTTTATCGTCTGAGTCTTATTTTTAGCGTTAGCGCCCATGTAGCTTCGGTTGTCGCACCAAGTTTTGCTCATAACACGCTGTTTATATTCCCCACAGCAGTCTGAAAATGACTCGTTTTTAACATGACAAAGGATGGGAAGATATTCCTGTAGAAATCAAACTTTGAAGCTACTGTTTTCACTGGTTTTAATCATGTCAGGTCATGTCAAACTGTTCTCAAAGTATGGCTTAGCTCCGGCCGGGTAAACACTGTGTTCGCAGTCACGCAGTGTCTCTCTAGTATCGCGAGAGCACGGCAGAGACGGTGGGAGAGCCCCATGGACATATAAAGAAAGCCCGGCAGAGAGGTGGGAGGGGCCAGCCAGATCGCACAAATATAGGTCATCCTGAGACCAGAAGACAATCAGGGTATAGAGCAGGGGTTCTCAAACTTTTGATAGCTGAGGGCCAATTTAGGAACCCAACATTGGACCGAGGGCCGCCGAAGGAAAAAAAATTATAAAACTGAAATAATTTCAATGGTCAGCGTCTTTGCGTCTTTACAGTTTACATGTATTGGTCAGCATCCAATACTGTGTAATTAACACATTTAAAGTAATAAATGAAGGGCTAGGTCTCATTTCAACATTGGGGAACACACATTAGAAGCGGGGGTCTGGGGGTTGTCCCCCAGAAAAATTTGAGGTTCGAACACTTCATTTTGTGCATTTTGGTTAATTTTTATGCAGTAATTTGTGTCTTCTGTATTTATTTATGGTGGAAATGTTAAGGAAAAGACAACTCGCTCCCATTGACACACATCTAATGGAATATAAATCAAGGCACTGAGGCATTCTGTATTGCATTCAAATATTTATTCTACTTTATTGTTCAAAACTTTCTACACATTGAAAACGTATCACCTTTTGGAGTGTTTTTTTGTAGGACTCACTACTCATGATGCAGCAGCAGTGTTAACTATTATGACACTATACATTGGAAATAAACAGGGTGGGCTATCAGCAGTCAACTAGGCAGATAGTTCCATGGCTATCAGCAGCTAGCTAACGTTAGTTTGTTAGCTAAACTTTAGGCAAAAGAGTTAGAAACCAGATAATGTTAGCATCCATCCTTAGACACTTGACCTAATCTAATTCACCTTGAATGTGAGAAAGTGCATCGTATTGGGCTTGACAAGCTCACTATCTAACAACTTACATTGGGACCACTACACTGCCTGCTGCACTGCGGGAGGCTGACCAGCCGTCTGCAACGAGAGGCAGAGGCCAGCCGAACTTCGCAAGTTTAATAATATAAGGAAGGGATATTTAAGTGTTTCGACCCCTGTACTGTTTTTACTGTTACGGGGGACGCATCCCCTCCGTGCGTTTCAATAAAAAAAAATATGATTTTTTTTTTTTTTTTTTAATAATTCATAATTCAATGCGGGCCGCGGGCCGCCAGATATGCTTCCGCGGGCCGCCATTGGCCCGCGGGCCGCACTTTGAGAACCACTGGTATAGAGGCTTGCTACAATAAATGATCTGAACGGATTTTTCAGCAAACATCTAAAAAAATAAGTATTAGGGACTACTCTTCGACCATATAAAATTGACAGCAAAGTGCATAATATGTGAGCTTTAAGTTTGGAATTTTTAATTTTTTTTTCAAGTAGTGGTGGGTGATGTGAGCTACTGTAGGCTACTAAGCAGATAACAAAATACATTATTGTGTTTGGTAACAATATTTAGCCTTCATTGAACTATTTAACTGCTCCACCTTCAGTTTCACTTTCCATTTCATCTCCATCTCAAACAGCTGATCCGATCAGCTGGTCGGCTCGCGATCCCAATGCCCGGACAGCAGGACTCAGTTTAATCACAGATGATCGCTAGGCAGTTATGATCACTCGAAGTCAAAAAGCTAAATTATGAAATAAAGGCCTCTCTGCCTCTGTCTATCTGTCTGCCTGACTTTCTCACTGCACAGTCACTCCAACAGCATTGGCAAAAAAAAAATACGTCGACCCCCCCCCTCATATCAAACGGTTAAAGGTGTACACGAAACATTTGCAGCCATGTAACTGTTTAGAAATGTTTGTAAACGTTCACACCCCTATTACAAGCCCATTGCATTGACTACATGTAATATACTATGCTCCTTTACTTGGTCTACATTGTGTCTGACCAGTGCCTCTCTCTCACACACACACCATCTCTCTTTTTTTTTATTCAAGTCTACACATTGCCGAAAGTCAGCTTGGAGCTGCTCTTTTTACTACTGAGGCCCTGCCACTAACATGGTAAATATGATTTGAGGTTATTTAATGTTTCTCCTTTCATTAACAATTGTGCAAATCCCCTTCCAATGACACAAACATGTTCAACTATCATTATCACAAAAGAACAAGCTCACATCACAGATCAAAGTAATAATAACCGCAACAATGTGTTATGCACAGGAGATGAACCAACCACCTGTTAAATGCTGCAAGAAATGTGGACGGTCCCTGAAGGGACACACGCTGCCAATAGGACAGAGTTGCACTCTGGAGCCAGACCCACATCTTCTACAAAAAAACACAGAAGCCAGAATTAAAAGAAAGCACGATTTGGACTTCAGAAAACGGCAGCGGACACAAAACCCAGACGTGTCTATGGTGGTGTCTGCAGTGGGTCTCCCTTATTTGGTAAGTAGTGCATGCACACACACACACATACATAAACACACCATGTCAGGGAGATCTGCCATATACAATAATAGTAACTGTAACATCTGTGACATTCAACTGACTACGCAAATTTCGGATGTTGAGTTAGCCTTAGACCATTTCATCAATACTTTCACCTCAATTATAAACAAGCATGCACCCCTAAAAAAACATAGAGTAAAAAATAGATCAAACCCCTGGTTTACAAGTGAACTGTCTGATTTATTTTCCGAGAGAAATAAAGCATGGTCTGTAGCTAGACGCTCTGGAGATAATACCAATTGGACAATTTTTAGACACTTTAGGAATAAGTGCACAGCCATGGTCAGGAAAGCCAAATCTGAATACTACCTTGAATTAATCTCAAACTGCTACTCTAACCCTGCACTATTTTGAAAAGCTGTGAACTATAATAAAAACAATTCTAGCACAGTTCCCACTCAGATCAAATTAAATGGTCATACTCTCAATGATCAAAAAGAGATTGGCTTAGCTTTTAATAAACATTTTGTAGCTACTGGTCAACTCTTTCAGAATGGAGGATATAGGCCTTCTACCACCAGTAGTAACGTACCGCCTGTCTCTCAAACTCCTCTTTTCAGCCTTGATGTTCTTCCCACAAGTGATGTTGTAGATGCGCTCCTCGCCATCAACCCCAAGAAGTACATGGGAGAGGACAATTTGGACCCGTTTTCAATCAAGCTCTCTACACATATAATATCAAAACAAATTACCCATATTTTTAATCTTTCCATCTCCTCTGGAATAGTTCCTAAAATTTGGAAAAAAGCTCATGTAATTCCTTTACATAAAGGTGGTGACAAAAATAATCTTAATAACTACAGGCCAATTTCCAAACTCCCATGCCTCGCAAAAATTCTAGAATCACTTATTAATAATCAGTTAAAAACATTTCTAACTAGTGCTTCCATTTTGAGCCCATTCCAATCTGGTTTTAGGGCAGGTCACAGTACTGTCTCTGCTGTGACTTTGGTTGTAGACAACATTGTTACAGCATTAGGGGCCACTCACACTAGGGCCGCGGCCCCGTGCCAAAGCTCATTAGCATATTAAAGTCTAGAACGTTTGGCTAGTGTGACCACGCCATCCGTATTTCAGCACGGAACAGCCCCTTGGCCACGGCACACCTGGGAGAGGTGTGCCGTGGCCAAAGTACAGATGCTAATGAGATGACACGCGCACAAGCAAGCGCACAGGCGGCGTTCCTGACGTGAATTTATTAAGGATGCATTGTTCGTTAACGTCCGCTGCCTTACTAGTCGGCACCAGAATTGCCCACCACTTGGACTTGTAGCTATAATGTGTGAGAATTAACGTGTGTGTAAGCCTAGGTGTGGGCTAATAAAAGAGGGAGAGAGCTAATTAGGTCGGCTCAGAAAGCACAGCAAAAAGGTTTTCGTGTTTACTCACGTTCGTCAGATGATTTTTTTTCTTTTTCCTCCCGTCAGCTGTCATAACTGCATTTACGCATGGCGGTGGAGACGCACCCAAAACAACACACCGCGGCCCGGTGATAAGGAAACAGTAGCCTACACTAAGGTTTAACAAGAAACTTTATAAAGACACTTAAAAAAACGATCTCTGCCCATACAAAAAGTTCTGACTTGGATTTGATGGAGCGATCGATGTGTACAAAACCATCCGGATACATATGGTCTGATGACGGGCCGTTATATTAATAATAAACAGCGTGCTGCACAAATATGAGACTGTTCACCGCGACCTATTACGTCAAGACTACATTTAAAAAAAAACAATAGCTTAAGGATTCTCGTTGCTCTAATGTGGAAGTGGAATATTTGATGCAAATTTGGCCGGATGAAAATATTCACAAACAGTCGTATAGCCTACAAGTAGACTAAGCTCCAAATCCTAAACGTGCACGGTGACGTAGGCAAGGTGCAAGTGTGCCCAGGCCACGAGCAGTGTGAGCACGGGCCTGCGGGGGGAGTGGGGAGGGGGGGGAATCGTGCTGAATCGTGCTGAGCACGGAACAGGCAAACGGCACTAGTGTGAGTGCGCCCTTAGACAAGAAAAAGCACTGTGCAGCACTTTTTATTGATCTTTCAAAGGCCTTTGATACTGTTGACCACCATTTGCTTTTACAGAGGCTGCATGTAGCTGGTTTAGGGATTATCTCTCTGATAGACAGCAGTCAGTTAAACTGGGAAGTGTTACGATCTCGACTTCCAAAGTCTGATCTGTAATGAAAAGCTAGTATCTAAGTTTATTAGTTATGTCCTATTAAACCTGCATTAACTAACCTGTAACCCAATGCTTTAACTACAACCCCTATTACCATCAAAGAGCTCCCCTACTCTCACGGCTTCTGCTTGAGCGTCTCACCCGGGCTCCAGGAGGTGAGCGCGCGGGATCTTAACTACTAGACTGCCTTGGGATTCTCTTAGATAAATAAAAGTGTCCTACTTAAACCCACTGTGTTCAGCGTTTCAATTCTTCTAAACGTATTCGTCTATTTCAGGAATCCCGTTTAGGTGTGAAATGTAACACTTTCTATTTGCTCCTGATGATCACTCCCCTATTTTAGGCAAAGGATATCTTTCACAAGTTATTTACTGTATTTTTATGTACCCGATGTTTATTAATTCCACCTCCTATAAAATAGAACAGATATACTATTTTCAGCATTCAACTACCAGCGTTAAACCTGGGAAGCCATTAAAAACAATTGTCTTTCTTTGATAAAAAAGGTATTTGTTATGAGGTTGTGTTCAATAATGTTGTCAGTGTGTAGGCCGTAGCATGAGTACCAACTTACGTTATGTCCAAGGGGGCGCTTCCCGTTCTTCCGTGGAAAACTCTCTATCTAGGTCCGGTAACACTGTCTAAACTAATTGGTAACTCAGACAAGAGGAACGTTTTACTGGTTTTTATTTATTCACATGATATTAAGAGTACATCATATATTAGAATACAGAAAAGATAGAAACAAGATTATTTGCCTATTAACTCATCAAAAGGAGTTTTTAAACATTTCCCCTAATAGATGTTAACTTGGTATTTTTCACAATTTGTTAAAGCCCAAGACCAGAGTTAATGCATGCACTCCGATTTTAAACTTGCGCTCTAGCCCTATATAAAATGCATCCCTCTAGGTCTGTAAAAATGATAAGGACGTAAGGAAGATTGTTAACGACACCAGTCAGTAAATGGGCTTTCCCCAATCTCCGTTAATTCCAATCACCATTCTATTCAGACCTCTATTCTAATAATCCCCACCTAAAAGTTTTAGAATTTTACCAAGTCATCTGTGTTCAGAGACAGAGAGAGAGAGAGAGAAAAAGTGCTTGGTGAGTTCCTCTCATCAAAAGTTACCGAGTTGATCGCTCAACTGACTATCTTCCGTTCCTCCTCAGCTTTTAATACAAGAGGAGGTCTCTCCTCTCAGAAGGGAGGAGCCTATTCAACCAGCACATGAAAATCTCTCTGTATCGCCCCCTCTCTCCTGCTTCGTGAACATACCAAGTTACTGTTCTAACTTTCAAAAAAACATCAACACTTCCTTTGTTTTTCACAATAAAACCCACATCACTTCAAACTCCCCGGAAACCAAATACAAACAATCCAAAATTCAAAATAAAACAATGAACCACTTTGTCTAAATGTACGAATGGAACAGTTTTATCACATATTCGTCCATAATACTCAACAGAAGATACCAATCTGAGTTTTTAACTGTTACAAATGGTGTCCCACAGGGCTCAATTTTAGGTCCAGTTCTTTTCACAATTTATATAAATAACATTGTTTCATCGCTAAAAAACTGTCACGCCCATCTATACGCTGACGACACAGTACTGTATTGCATTTCCGATTCGGTGCACCAATCTATTGAGAACCTACAAAGCTCTTTTAACACCCTGCAGGACTGTCTAGTGGACCTCAGGCTTGTTCTTAATACAGACAAAACCAAATATATGTGTTTCTCCAGAGCAAAAACTATACATTTTAATGATCTTATTATTCACACAAATAATGGATCTCACATTGAAAGAGTCACTGAATATAAATATCTTGGCATCTGGATAGATGAAAAACTCTCTTTTACATTTCACATAAAAAATCTTGTCTGTCGTCTGCGACAAAAGATTGGATATTTTTATAGGAATAAAGCCACCTTCCCGTTGTTCAGTAGGAAAAGGATTATTGAGGCAGTTTTTATGTCTGTCCTTGATTACGGTGATGTGGTCTACCGGCATGCATCACATTCATGTCTAAAACTCCTAGACTCAGTTTTTCACTCTGCTTTAAGGTTCATCACAGGAGATGCTTATGACACACACCATTGTCTTTTATATGAGAAGGTTGGGTGGCCCTCCCTTAAAGAGAGACGTGATGCACATTGGCATGTTTTTATTTACAAAGCCTTGACTGGGAAGCTTCCTCGTTATTTAACAGAAATGCTGCTTGTTTCAGATGGGCTTTATCAGACCCGCTCCACTGACATGCTTATGCTTTATGTCCCACAAGCCCGGTCTGAGCTGGGAAAGACAGCTTTTAGCTTCAGTGCACCTGACTCCTGGAACAACTTACAGCTAAAAATTAAACTAAATACATTCATATCCTTTGGCCAATTTAAACAGACTATCTTGGATCTGCCAAACTCTACTTGTAACTGTTTTAATTAGACTATATTGTACTGTATGCCTTTTAATTGCTGCCACTCTTCCCCACTCTGTAAATGTTTCAATCGTTTTGTTTTTTTCTTCTCTTCACTTGTTGTGTATTTGATGTTTTTGCATTGAATATTTTGTTTGTATTGTTGTTTTGAATTTGTTTTGACTCGACGTCATTGAAAATGAGGGTCACCCCTCAATTGGTCTCTCGAGGATAAATAAAAGTTAAATGAAATGAAAATGAAATCTTTTTTATGCACAGGACAATACCCAGTCACCTGTTAAACGCTGCCAAAAATGTGGACGACCCCTAGAAGGACACACGCTGCCAATAGGACACGGTTGCACCCTAAAGCCAGATCCACACCACCTCCAAAAAAACAAAGGCAGAAAAAGGCAGAGGACACAACCCCAACTTCAGAAGGACAGAATATACCATAGCATTGCAAGGACAACAAAGGGAGCAGATATTTACCGGAAAGCCTGGAGTGAGCCAGACCTGGTCAAATTCAAGACATGACAGAGATCTGTGTGGACTGCAATGCAAGGATGTTCCCCTGGGAGTTGGCCAGGAAGACGCAGTTGGGGAAGACATTCAGCAAGTGCTGCGCCTACGGAAACATCAAGCTCACTCCCTTCGCTGACCCCTGCCCAGACTTGCAGGCCCTCTACACCAGTGACAGCAGGGAATCCCGTCAGTTCCTGTCCAATATCAGGAGCTACAATGGGATGATGTCTATGGCCTCTAAGCTCATCAAAGACGGGAGAATAATTGACTTCCGGGGGTGTGGCCCAGCCCCCTTCAAAATGTCTGGCCAGATGTACCACCGTATCCCGAGTGTTCTCTTCCCTGATGCAAATCAGAAGCCCAAGTATGCACAAATATACTGCACATACTATTTACTTTTTGCTGCATCAGTCCTAACCTGAATCGTATCAGCAGTCAAAACCAGTGTTGCTCAATCCCTAATGCATTCCCCGTTTTGAATTTGCAATCAGCGCAGATGCTTTCTCTGCACGTTAACGAGGTGCGTCCAGTCTCCTTCAGAAGAAGGCCCGCCACATACTTACTGTCGGTGATGGGCTCCATACAGAAGCCCAGCAGTGCGTGGAGGAAGTCCACAATGTTATTTAGAGAGTCTTTGTTGACGTACTCGCGCATTGTCTGTCGGAACTGCAGCTTGTCAAGTTTATACAGGCTGGTCAGGCAGTTCTGCGCCTGAAAAGATAATCATAGGAATAAATATTAGGGGCAAAAAAAAGCAATGTTTTGGAGGCTGGCTTGATTTTTTTTAAGAATAACTCAGAGAATGAGAGAATGAAAACGCAATATGTGCTACACGGCAGGCAAAAACATAGCTTTAAAGCGGCTACGAGTAACATTTAAATATCTTTTAAACAGCCTCATGTTTCCTCTGATAATCATAAATTACCTTTAACAGCAAACAAGACCATCAGTGCAAAGAAAGACGTTTTTAAATAGTTTTTATTAGTGCTTTTGGTCTGGTCGCACACCCAGTCCGATTTTCGGTTCGCTCGTGCAGGCTCTATGGTCACATATCCGTATTGGTCGCAGATGTCAGTGTGGTGCAGCAACGTGATTTGAGAAGCCTATCCCTCCAGGTGAGGGAAGGGGAGCGGGAGCCTTGTTTGAGACAGTTATTTGTCGTCATAATGACTGATAACGGGGCTGAACCATCAAAGAAAAAAAATAAAATGCAATGAAGAAAAGCTAAAAGGGAGAGTGATATAGGCTACGTGCGGGACGAGGGCGTTGCCAAGCAACGTGTATACAATTTCACGAGAGCGAAACTAGACTGCAGTGTTTAGGCTACTCCTAAATGAATGAGCGGTTGGTACTAACACAAAGTTTGCTTTGCTTCACCATTATCAGATAACCATTATCTGAAATAGTCATTATTTACATCAACAACACAAACACATTACCTCATCGTGATCCATACTAACTGCCGTCTCTCGTTCATTCGCTTTCTGTGAGGACACGTCTTTCAGCTCCGTGAGAGAGAGTAGTTGGGTGACACTGCTGCATCAACTAATTTCAATCAGGTGTGTGTGGCAGTGACTGGCATTAGTTGATGCAGTGTCAAAACCACTCTCACGGAGCCGAAAAGAGTCCTCACACTTTCAACACACGGACATGCACTATATTGCGCCCTTCTCAGTTCACACTCGCGCGCCTGGCACGCGCTAGAAAACAGCTTTGCGACAGCGGGCGTCGTAAAAATACTACCGCTTTTGTCCAAAGGGGACGCCAACGTGCCATCTTACTCGTAGTGGCTTTAAGAAGAACTTGTCAATTTTGTGATTTTTGGCTATTTGTAAGTCTTCTTTCATACATATAAAAGGTCAACAACATACAATTAGGTGTTTATTTGACTAAACCGTTAAGTTTAGAGTTAAAAATGTCCTTTCACATGCAGTGTTCTGGCCTTAAAAGCCCAGCCCAGCACCCCGGCAGGATTCATTTCAGTGTCATTAAACTTTTAGGACGCTAAAGGAGCAATACGGTCAATAATTAAAACACATCGGGCCGTCGCAAACTGCACTGATTTGTGGAAAGTGAACACATACACAGAGTAAGAGGCGACTGAGTGCTGACCTGCATTCTGAGGCGATCTCCGGACAGTCCGCGGTGTCCCTCTCCACACCCGTACGCACAGCCCAGGGACTTGACTATCTTTATCAGCATGGTCAGAGCCAGGCGGTGGGTGGTCAAGCCCGAGCCCTCTTCCTGTTCATGGTTAACGATACACACACACACACACACACACACACACACACACACACACACACACACACACACACACACACACACACACACACACACACACACACACACACACACACACACACACACACACACACACACACACACACACACACACACACACACACACACACACACGTCAGTGCATTATCGTGCAATGGTGGCATGGAATTCATTATCAAGTTTTTTGATTTCAGAAATAAAAAAAATAGACAGACAGAAGCTAATACAAAAATACAGAATACACACCCACCTTCTTATCGTTCTCCTTGTTATTCTTCACGTCATCTTTGCTGCCCTGCCCGCTCCCTCCACTGCTGCCCCCTCCCCCACCACCACCACCACCACCACCACCTCCATCCCCCCCTCCCCCTCCGCCTGCCCCAGGGAGAGAGCCTCCTCCCTGGGCGCCGCCTCCTGCTCCAAGGCCCTGGCCCATAGAGTCTTTGGCGCGTGAGTCCTGGTTCTCCTTGTCCTCTGCCTTGGACAGCTTCTTGCCCATGCCTCGCACCACGCCAAGCTGCAGCAGGCAGTCGATGATGTTGAGCGCCACGTCGCAAATCCTGGAGCTGATGTCGTGGCTCAGGACGGCATTTAGAGCCCGCAACACTGCCTGTAGGAAAGGCAGGTGAGAAATTGTTTAGATCCATCAAAAGAAAAATGACAAGGAAAAGCATACAATTCAATCCCCACCCCCCCCCCCCCCCCCCAACCCACACGCACACACACACACGCACACACACACTCACACTCACAGTGAGGTCCAGCATGCCGTTCTTCAGCACAAAGTTGTTGGTGCCCTCGATGTTCTCGCCTTCCTCCAGACAGGAGTAGTTGATGCAGGAGTCGGTGAAGCCGCGTGGCAGGTTGGCACAGGCCAGCGGCTCGATGGGGAGCTCGGGCACCGCCGCCGGGTTACACAGCTTCTTCATGTGCTCGGTGAAGAAGTCAGCATAGCCCACGTTAAAGGACGCCACTGTGGTGTTGAACGCCGCCATGGTGGAGATTTGAGACCGCACTGTGGGAGGGTGTGTGAGAGGGAAGAGTTGGACGCTGGATGATAGTTTTTGCACCATGTAACTTTTGGTGTGTCAAGAGAAGAGAACATTTTCTAAGGATTTTGTCTTTTTTCAACTTTTTCAACTGCAGCATCTTTGACTTTAATTTCTACTCAATTTCTCTATATTCTCTCCTATTGGGTGTGTGTGTGTGTGTCTACAATGTGGTCCTTGTTTAAAATAGCCCTGTAGGCCCAGTTTAATTTTGAAATTCATCCTCACCTTCTTTGACGGTGTTGTCTCCGTGGCTGTTGGAATGGTCGGGCATGTCTCGGAGCAGGGAGTGATGGGAGTGCGAGTGTTTGGCGCTCAGGCTGTCTGCGTCGGCGGCCGCGTCTGAGCTGCCTCTCCGTGTGAATTTGCCTAGAAGGTAGCGCAATGGAGGAATATATCAGGTTGAACTAGGAACAATGCTGAACTACTGAAATATGTAAATAGAAATTAAGTTAGGGATTATTACTATGCCTCCTCTAAAAAAAAATAAAATAAAAAAAATATGTCACCAAACTATTGTGCATTGTAGCAGCACACAAGATGGCAACGGCATTAGGTCCAGAATGATGTATCGCCTTGCCGGGGTTCCATGCCTTTACTGGATGTGACACAGTGTCATCTTTTGGTGGCAGGGGTAAGAGGAATGCGTGGGATACATGGAGGAGCTTTGAAGATGTCACAAAAGCCTTCTGTGCATTTGCTGCCACACCTGACTCCATAGACAACTGGATGGAGCCTCTGGAGCGATTTGTTGTATACAGGCCTGTTGTAAACTCCTCTGCTGTGGATGCAAAAAGGGGTGCAGTGGACATTGCAAATGTGTCAAGGCAGCACTTCCGTGCACTTTGCCCCTGTGGTGGACTGTTTTCAGAAATAATTATAAATGTGTTGATGGTTTTATTGTTATTTAATTCCCTGAATGCCAGTATGTATGTAGTTTAGCATGTTGTAAATAGTACCACTGCATTCCTCATTCTTGTACAAGTAGAATTAGGCCAATTTTGTATGTTCAAATGATTTATATGCATATGTGTTTTGGGCGTTACCTACAACTTTATGTGAGTAAAAGTTACTGCTTGCAACTTACCTTGACTGGTACTTTCATTGTGGTAACTGTTTATATCACTTAGCTCCTTCGGAACCTAGAGCAATGTTGACTTACTCAGAGAGGGTTACACGGATAAAATAGCAACCTATCAAACAGACTAGGGATGCACCGAAATGAAAATTCTTGGCCGAAACCGAAACCGAATAAAATTAAACAGTTGGCCGAAAGGCCGAAACCGAATACCGAAAGAGGCTTTTGCAGTTTTGTTTATTGTTTAGTCAATTATTTCAACATTGCATACATGAACTCCCAAATGTTCTCCTCAAACATAGCCTACAACTAAAAAGCAACCCTAAATAAATAATTAGGGCTGCAACTAACGATTATTTCAATAATCGATTAATCGGTCGATTATTTTTTCGATTAAAGCGGCAACGAGTAACTTTTAAATATCTTTTAAACAGCCTCATGTTTCCTCTCATAATCATAAATTACCTTTAACAGCAAACGAGACCATCAGTGCAAAGAAAGACGTTTTTATATAGTTTTTATTACTGCATTTGATCTGGTCGTACACCCAGTCCGATTTTCGGTTCACGCGTGCATGCTCTATGGTCACATATCCGTATTGGTCACAGATTTCAGTGTGGCGCAGTTACGCGATTTGAGAAGCCTATCCCTCCAGGTGAGGGAAGGGGAGCGGAAGCCTTGTTTGAGACAGTTGTTTGTCGTCATAATGACTGATAACGGGGCTGAACCATAAAAGAAAAAAAAGAAAATGCAATGAAGAAAAGCGAAAAGGGAGAGTGATAGTCGGGCGGGAGGGCGTTGCCAAGCAACATATACACAATTTCACGCAGCGAACATAGACTGCAGTGTTTACTCCTAAATGAATGAGCGGTAGCCTACTAAAACAAAGTTTACTTTGCCTCACCAGCATCATCAGATGACCATTATTCATCTGAAATAGTCATTATTTACAACATAAACACATTACCTCATCGTGATCCATTCTAACTAACTGCCATCTCTCGTTCATTCGCTTTGTGTGGGGACACGGACTCGTTCAGCTCCGTGAGAGGTGACAATGCATCAACTCATTGCAATCAGGTGTGTTTAGCACTTACTGGCATTAGTTGATGCTGTGTCACCCATAGACTCACGGAGCCGAAAACAGTCAGGTGCCCTCACACTTTGCTTTCAACACACGGACACGCACCATATTGCTTCCTGATTATTTGAATCTGAACGCCCTGCACGAGCTAGAAAACAGCTTCACGACAGCTGGCGTCGTAATAATACTACCGCTTTTGTTCAAAGGCGTCGCCAACGTGCCGACTTACTCGTAGTGGCTTTAATCGATGAATCGGATAAAAAAAAAGAAACATTTGTAAATGCCGCATCTTTATTCAAAAACTGAACATTACTTCAAATTCACAGTGCAGACTGAAGTGTCAAAACACCAGGGGCCTCATTTATAAAGCTTTCTACGCACAAAAACCTTGCGTAGATGGCAGAAATGTGCGGTCAAATGTGCGGTGGCAAAACGGTGGTATTTATAAAAGAATTCTTTGCGTAGAAGTGTGCCTATTCCCACGCAAACTTTTGACCATGCGTAGAGCTCACGCAAGGTTTTGCTGACTCGGGGAATCAGCGACACTCAATGGCAACACCACGAAATAAAGCTCTGTCATCGGAAAAACAGACATATCCTTGGCACCCAATATATTTCATCAATTATGTGCGTACCTATTGTTGCGAATATAGGCTACTGTTGTCTATGGCATGCAGTAATGATGTAGGTTGATTTACTTATCAAGTAGGTCTATACATATTTTGATTATATTTTGAAATTGAATCTTATAGTTCTACTCTATAATAATATCATATACGTCGGGAGGTGTGTCCCTGAGTGGCCAGCGGGAGAGCAAATAGTCTATATTTTAGGCTGTGTGTAAAAAGTAGTTTTGTACAAAGTTAAGGCCAACCATATTAATTAAAACTATATATTTCGTTAGATAAAATCATGTTATGAATTTAGCAAATTATTTTATGCATCTCTTTCCCATAACAACTAACCCTCGAAGTTTAAACTAGCCTATAATCTGACGTTGTTGGAAATGTGTTGATCTATGGAAGGGAAACAATGCTTTGGAATATACTATAGGCTAATGCATTATTTCACTTCTCACAACACATTTTATATAGGCCTACATATAGGCTAGTCCTACAGTTTCGCTAATACGTGATATTTCATACAGTACAAAGTTGGGCAAAACATCTTAACAAAGACTATAACGACTGTGCCAATCATGATATGTGATCAGCGCGCGCGTGTGTGTTTGTGTTTTTGAGGCAGTTACAGCGACGCATGGCACGGGCTTTCTTCCTTCCCAGTCGCTTTCTTTGTGGCCGGTTACCTCCCTTTTTTCCTCATGTCAGTCAAAATGCTGTGCTTATTAAGTGCGTCATCATATTCAGGAGCTATTTAGCATTCGCCATGTATGGTAGATTGTGGGATGAAACTGGGAGGTGTAGTGGGATGACACCGGGCGGAGATCGTCCGCGCACAAATCACCGCAGGTGGGTAATTATAAAGGGAAGATTGCGTGCAACTGTGCGCAGCACAGTTTTATAAATCTCAACTTTTTTTTTGCGCAGCACATTCTTGGTTTTGTGCGAACGCAATGTTTTGGGAAGGTTTCTACGCACACCGTTATAAATGAGGCCCCAGGTTATTACTCCAACGTCCCGGAACTATTAAAAGTAATATTAAATGATAAAAAATTAATAATAAACTTAACTGGGATAACACAAAAAAAAACATACAATGTATGATATACATTTATACAGTATAAGGGATGTCCATGGTAAACCAGTCAACCGATAATATTTTAACCGGTAAATACTAACGGTTAAAAAAATTAAATCATCTTAATTTCTCTCAGATGACAGGAGATCGTTAATTTGTATTAATATTGATACCATTTTCAAGACTCCTTAACGATCCAAGTCTTTATTGATATCACAATTGATAATTTTCTATTATTTTGTTGAAATAGAACTTGTATTATTGCTTTAATTGCTGATATGATCATAGCTCAAGATAGGACATTAAACAGGTCATAATTCCATCTTTACTATCTATTTTATATTGCTGGGAAAACAAGTTTCGCCAAAATGTCAAATTTCTTTTTTTTTTGTGTTGCATTAATCATTAATCAACATCAATCATATTACTGAGCCGGCCTGAACACATCACAGTTGATAGGCTATGTTTGCTACTTTTTTTAAGCTAACTAGCTCTATAGCCTTCCGATTTTAACATGGATTTAAAATCTGGATTACTATTTTTAACTGACGGGACTTTCTACACCGTTTGGTTGTATGATTACTGCCGCTGCTTTGAATGACTGTTGATGCGCCGATGCCGACTCTCCGAGCACGTCTGCACACCGTCTGCAGCAGCAGCAGCTGACAGAGTTTTTTTGGACTAGACCAGGGGTCTCCAAACTACGGCCCGCGGGCCAACTGCGGCCCGCGGCCCGCTTTTTATTGGCCCGCGGCCGATTTTAAAAATATAATGCAATATGGCCCTTTGAAAAAAAAAAATAATAATAATTTTTTTTTTTTTGCATTTCTTAGTTAACCCACTAGTGCAGGGTGTCAAAACGGATTGATTGGCCCTTGGCACATTTTAAAAATATAATGTAATATGGCCCTTTTAATTTTTAAATAATCTAAATGCACTCATTATATTACAGAGAAATATGTCCCATAAAAGAAAAAGAGCACCAAGGCCATCCCAGAGGACCCTGCATAATATTTTAATTTAAATTAATATTATTATGGAAAATCCATGTGTCCTTCTCCAATAGCTTCTAATTCATCTGACACAGTGTTTACATTTTTTTTCATACAAAATTCTTCAGCTTTAGCCTCTTAATTTCCCTCTCACAGTGCACCAGATTCATGCATTTCACTTTAAAAACTTAAAAAAATCTCCCGGGGGGACATACCCCCGGACCCCCCTTGGAGGGGCGGGATCTCGGCTGGCTACTATTTTCACCAAGCTGGACATTAGACGTAAAAGCAGAAAACACTGGGTGTATTAATGGCATTTAATAAGAGGGGGGATGTATCTTTTTAATGTGCAAGTAAAGTGTTGCCGTGAAGAAGGATTACAATTTACGAAGACACTATGAAACTAAACATCAGAGCAGCTACATGTCCTGATAAATGTGTTATTTTTGCAAAGTGGCCCGGCCCTTCGTAGATTTTTCTGTATGTGGCCCTCAGTGAAAAAAGTTTGGACACCCCTGGACTAGACGGATACTGAGTTGAAGGAGTTTTTTTTTACCCAAAGAAAGCAAAGGTACAACACTTTTATATAGGCCTGCAGTCCAGTGTTAAGGTGCGAACACACTAGGCATTTTACACGCGTAAGATTTACGTGCGTAACGCAGCTAAAATGTTGCTTGATCATTTTGTGTCAAAAATGGTTATACGCGCGTAACGTGCCTAGTCTCCCTCCCGATATTGTATTTCCCTTATCAACCATGGCTGATCAGACCCGACACAACAGCGTGCATGTCCGCACAAAAACAACAACAACACGGCCAACAACTGTGCCAAAAGACAAACTGAACAGCACAAATAGCCTAGCATTAAAACAGCATTGCATATTCACGGCAGCTACATAACAAACACAGTTACAGCAGCATCGGTGGACGGCGGCACAACATAAAGGCAAGTAGCCAATAATTACCCTACCTGGCTGTGACAGGGGACCGTGGCTGGCGTAGATCAACACCGGTGCTTCGCTCTACTTGTCGTGAAAGTCCCGCGGACAGTCGTCATGTTTGGGTTCATAATATGAGGCGCTAGCAGCCCGCACACAAAAGGGTGAGTTAACTAATGCTATACGGCGCTAACTTTGTTTATCGGCTAAAGCACAGCCGCACATATTCACTGAATTAACCAGGAAGTCCATTCTCCTGGTTTACTTTCCCCGAGAGGCTTCATACAGCACCGGCCGCCCGCAATACATTTTTCTCCTCGGTGTCTCTCATCAGCCTCTGTGTACAGTACACTGTTCTCCGACCCTGCCAATGTATGTGACGTCGGGTCAAGCTCAACGCTGATTGGCCAACGCGGCTAATCGTCTCGCGTAGGAGCAACAAAAGTTAAATTTTTTGAACTCCTCGCGTAGCTGCGTAATATATACGCGCGTAATATATACGCGCGTAAAAATGTTGCTTTAGCGCGAGTGCAAATGTTGCTTTAGCGCGAGTGACGCATTTACGCGCCATGTACGCGCGTAAACCAATGGTTCCCTATGGAAAAACGGCCGATTTCATACGCGTCTGTACGCGTGTAAAGTGCCTAGTGTGTTCGCACCTTTAGATATGACCAAAATACAAACTGTGGCCGCTCACACTATAGCTTTCCCGCACGTGAAGCGAGCCTTCACGTGCGGAAGGCTCACTGTGGGCGTGCATGAACCTGTCGGCAGCTGGATGTAAACAGTGCCGCCGCATCCTCATATAAGTCACTGACCTTGACTTATATGAGGATGAATCTACAAAAAGATTGACTTATTGCCTTTCATTTTTTGCAGTGCAGGTTGAGTTGCTCTAAAAAAAACTGCACCACAGCTGCCACCATAATGTTCAGACTTCAGAATTTGCTTCAAAGCCCTGATCATAACAATGAGAGGCTTTAAACGATTGTAACCTTTTCGTCTGTAGACTGAAACTAACGGGGGGAGGCGGCATATTTAGTCGCGCTGTCAGTTTGCCGACTTGGCTCTGTGTATTCAGGCTCGAGAAATGCAATCAGACCGTAGGAGCCTTTTCCCCCAACAGCGCTAACGGACAGGATATCTCCGGTTATCATTATAGAAGTCAAACTAAAGTTTTTTATGCGCGGCGGCCCTCACCGGCGAGGTGTCACTGTGAGTGACACCGTTACCAACTGTCACACTGTCACAGAGTTTCACCGGATGAATCGCTGCTTCGCTCGCGCAAGGCTTTTGTGTTTCTATGGTGATTAAACATCAGTCTTGGACGAGCGTTTTAACTTTATGCTGCATAAAGCATTGCACTGTCTGCGCCGTGTTTCATCCAGTTTGAAAAAATTCTCCCACACTGGACTCTGACATTTTCATGCACGCTCCAAACTGCTCCTGCTGCGCGCTCACAAAGACGTGGACTCGCATACACGGTTACGTCTCTCTTTACTGCCATTTCCTGGTTTACAAGCGCGCAGCTCTTTTAAAAACATATTTAGTTCGGCAATTTTCGGTAATGTTGTTCGGCTTTTTAACTGTTTCGGGCCGAAACCGAAAATGACTTATTTTGCCATTTTCGGCCGAATTTTTCGGTGGCCGAATATTCGGTGCATCCCTAAAACAGACTAAACTGATGTATTGTTCAGGCTTTGAAAAAGATATTTACTTTAGTTGTATGCTGACCTTATATGCTTACAATATAAGGTCAGCATACAACTCATGAACTGATTCTGTAATTCATGAAAATATGCATAACTTCGCTAATATTTGAAGGTTTTACCACAATTTTGTTCCCTGAATGCCAGATATATGAAGTTGGGTACTTTCTAGCATGTTTTAAATAGCACCACTGCCTTGTCCATCCTTGAAAATGTAGGATTAGACACCATAATCAAGATCCTAGGTGCTCTACAACCCAAGCTACTGGTACTATAAGAGCTGCTGGTGGCCATTTTTAAAAGTGGCCGCCGTGGGCGCCATAGGAAAAATTGGCAATGGCCCTATAGCCAAAAATCTTCCTTAGGGCATGCTCTAACAGTGTGCCAAAGCTCATGTTTGTATCATAAAAAGCACAATGCATTCACATATCTGCTGGACTATAGGCTATTATTCGGAATGTCCTAATATGGCTATTTCAGTGGAGGAGTACTTCTAGAAAAATCTCATTAGAAATTGAACTGTAGAGTTCCGGTTGGGGATCGGAATGTAGTGGCCGCATTAGCTTTGCTCTCCCACTACTTTTTCAAAAAATAATAGCTTTAACTACCCCAAACATCTTCAAATACGAACCAACGAACAATTAACGCGGTATATATGTAAAACTGGCAAAATGTCCTGGAAACCAGTCAAACAATCCAAGAAAGACGACGCCAAAAAGGTAGAACCTCATCGCACGTGTGGTGGCTCCTGTGTTGCTAACATAGCTGAACTGCTAGAGGAGCACAGAGTGGCCATCTCATCAGAGTTCAAAATGGCCTTTTCATCTCTGGAAGAGAAACTGACTCAAACCCAAGCCAAAGTAGAAGATCACGACCAGCGCATCTTCTCGGTGGAGTCAAACGCTAACCTGCTGGAAGAGCGTATGTGTTTGCTCGAGGAGAAGTGCACCACGCTAGCTGATAGCAGCGCTAAGCTAGCAGCTAAAACAGCAGACTTGGAGGGTCGGAGCCGGAGGAATAATATCAGGATAATCGGGCTGCCAGAGTCGATCGAGGGGCCCCGGCCAACAACTTTCTTTTCAGACATGCTTGTGGAACTGCTCGGCAGCCAAATACTACCAACTCCCCCCGAACTTGACCGGGCGCACCGAGCCCTCATCGCCAAACCACCCCCGGGGGGGAAGCCGCGGGTTGTTATTGTTCGCTTCCATCGCTACCAAGTGCGGGAATTGGTCGTCCGAGAGGCCCGCAAACAGAGAGGAAAACTGCAGTACAGGGGGAAACCGGTACTGATTTTCGAGGATTATACACCAGAAGTCCTGGAGCAGCGAACCAGATATCGAGAAGTCATGGCTGAGCTGTACAACTTGGGTCTGAAGCCATCTTTACTCTTCCCGGCAAGGCTAACGATCGTGCTGAAAGACGGGGCCAGGAGAGGCTTCTCCTCCCCCGAAGAAGCTCGGGTGTTTGCCGCAGCCCACCACCAGCAGCCTGCGGCCCGATCGGGAGTGCCGTGAACCGGAGTATGCGAACTAAAGGGACAAACAACTCATCTGGTAACAACTTAGTTCTTTAATTACTTTTTAAATAATAGCCATTACACAGCGGAATGAATCTTTACCCACTCTGGGCACTTGACTTTACTCATGCTGCGGGCTGTTTGTCAACAAACAGGTGAGCCGATCCCAGCTGTTATGTTAACTTTGCTTACGTCCTCTCGGCAATACTGTTGGGCTGCGTTACTATTGGTGATAATGTTCTGCTCTTAGGAGCTATGACTGTGCTGTTACTCTTGTTATTAGCTATGACTGAGCTGTTACTCTTGTTACCGCTCCTGCCTCGTAAGTTTGCTTTACTGAGAAGGAATGTTTCACTTTTGTTCAGCTGTGAGGCTGAATATAGCCTACTGTAAATTGGACACTTGCTGCTTGATATCCTCTGCATCTCTCATTTTATTCCAAAGTGTGTGTGTGTGTGTGTGTGAGATTTTTTTTTATTTTTATTTTTTTTATTTTTTACCATTATGATCTTTGTCTAAAATTACTGTAATACCCCCGCTCTATTCTGTTTTGATCCTTATGTCATTTATGTGTATCTAAGATTTACACTTTATTTATTTTATGTCTATATATTTCTTTTATTATTATTTTTTTTATATGTATATTTATATATTATACAATTTTTTTTTTTTTTTTTTTTTTTTTTACCTCCATTTATTTTATGGTATTTGTTTATCATGTCCCCCATTTTTATTTGATATCTCTTATTATCTTATAATTTTTTTTACTTTTTCAATTGTGGACAAGCAAGCACTAGAAGCTCAGTATCACTCACCTTCTCAAAGCCTGTTGCTGTTAAAGAGGATGGAGAATAATTAATCACACGTATAGCTAATTATACTATGGACCAAGTTCTTTGGAATATTTCTTTGTTCTATTATTCGTTTGACCTTAATAATGGGGATACTGTTACACATTTTGGGAACAGAAGCTAAGCATTCGAGTGAAGGTTAGTAAAGGTTGAATAGTGTGCGCCAATGCAATTGGCGAAGAGGTATGATAACCAAAAGGTTAGGGAAGCTGTGGGGTTTGGGGAGGTGGGGATGGACATGGCTGGGGTAAGTAAGCCAACTTCCTTTTTTGTGTATTTTGTTAGTTTAGTTTTATGTCCCATCGGTCTCATTGTGTCTTTCAATGTTGCATGTATTTACCTTTTCTTTTTCTCATTTGCTCTGGAACAATCCACAGACTGCAGTGCTGGTATGTTACACTTCATATCGATCTTTGTGCTATGGCCGACGTAGCCCAGTCACAAAAGGGTGGTGGACAGGTGGTAAGAATACTCTCATTAAATGTTGGTGGACTTAATGCCACAGTGAAGCGCGCTAGGATATTCTCACACATTCAAAACCATAAAGCTGACATAATGTTTCTCCAAGAGACACACTTACTTAACATTGATCATCAGAAATTGTCTAGACCTTGGATAGGACACATTTTTCATTCTAAATTTAACCTGAAAACGAGAGGTGTGGCCATACTTGTTAGGAAAAATGTGCATTTCACTCCAGACCCAAACGGTCGCTATGTGATTGTCCCCGGTACACTGTACCAGAAACCGGTTCTCCTCGTATCTGTCTATGCTCCTAATTGGGATGACTATAACTTCATGAAAAACCTATTGTCTTCTCTTCCTAACTTAAATTCCCATGTGCTAATTACGGGAGGTGATATGAACTGTGTCATTAACCCTCTACTGGATAGGTCTAGCTCCAGAACTTCAACACCATCTAAAATGTCTCAGACCCTTTCTGCCTTTATGGAACAATACGGCTATGTTGACCCCTACAGACTTCTACATCCCACTACTAAGCAGTACTCTTTTTTCTCACACGTACATCGTACTTTCTCACGCATAGATTACTTCCTCATTGACAAAACACTAATTCCCTCGGTAATATCCACACAATACTCACCTATAGTCGTATCTGACCACTCAGCTGTAACCCTTGACCTTCGTTTTGACCATAGGCCTAAGGATTATAGGACATGGCGTTTAGATCCTCTGTTGCTGGCTTATGGGAATTTCTGTAAACAAATCTCCGAAGCCATTGACCTCTTTTTGGAAACCAATAACACAGAAGGCATCTGCCCTATGCTATTATGGGAAACCCTAAAGGCATTTATTAGGGGTAAAATTATTTCATATACGTCCTATATTAATAAAAATCGTAGAGCGCGCCAAAAAGAACTGGAAGAATCCATTGCCACTTTAGACCATCGCTACTCAATTGATCAATCACCTGACCTTTACAAGGAAAGGTTGAAACTTAAGACTGAACTTGATCTTTTGACAACAAGAGAGGCTGAACAACTTTTGCTCCGCTCCAGAGGCACTCAGTATGAATTTGGAGATAAGGCGAGTCGGCTATTAGCCCACCAGCTGAAAACTAAAACTGCTTCCAACCAGATTACTCAGATCCGTACTAATACCGGCGCGCTTACATCTGACCCCGTAGAAATTAATAAAGTTTTTAAAACATTCTATTCTCAGCTTTACACGTCGGAGTCCTTCAATAATGAAGCTCATATGTCTGAATTTTTCACAGCACTAGACGTACCCGCGATTTCGGAGGATAACAGACAGATGCTGGACAGCCCTTTGCAACTTAACGAGATTACCGAAGCAATAAAACTGATGAATAATAATAAATCACCCGGACCGGATGGTTTTCCGGTGGAATTTTTCAAAAAATTTATAGAAAAATTGGCTCCATTACTACTAGGGATGTTTACACAGTCGCTCCAACAGGGCTGCTTGCCACCCACCCTTACCCAGGCCTCAATTTCTCTTATATTAAAAAAGGACAAAGATCCCTTAAACTGTGCGTCTTTCCGTCCGATATCGTTACTGTCTGTTGATGTTAAGATACTTGCGAAGGCCATCTCACGTCGGTTGGAGACTGTTATGACCTCCATCGTGTCAGAAGACCAGACGGGGTTCATTAGACAACGACAGTCATTCACCAACATTAGAAGGCTTCTCGGCATCATCCACACCCCACCCTCCCCTTCTGACCCAGAAGTGATCGTGTCCCTTGATGCCGAGAAAGCCTTCGACAGGGTGGAGTGGTCCTACTTGTTCACTGCGTTGCAGCGTTTTGGCTTTGGAGGCAATTTTATATCTTGGATTCGATTGCTTTACACCTCTCCTCAAGCATCCGTATGCACAAATACTACTCGTTCTAAGTCTTTTCCCCTTTCACGTGGAACGCGCCAGGGGTGCCCGCTTTCCCCTCTTCTCTTCGCCATCGCCATAGAGCCACTCTCGATAGCACTTAAAATGGAAAGAGGTTTTCTGGGCATCCAGCGATGGGGAACAGAACACAAAGTCTCCCTTTACGCAGATGACCTGCTTTTGTACGTCAGGAACCCGTTGTCTAGTATTCCTCGGATCATATCAATCCTTAACTCCTTCAGCACTTTTTCGGGATACAAATTAAATGTTCAAAAAAGTGAATGTTTTCCAATTAATCAGCCAGCCTTGGACATTCCAGCATCGTCTATCCCGTTCCAGTTTTCCAGCTCAGAGTTTAAATACTTAGGTGTCGTCATTACACGATCTATAAGGTCCCTACGTGAACAAAACTTTGCAGCTCTCACGTCAAAAATTAAGTTGGACCTCCAAAGGTGGAGCCACTTACCCCTTTCACTAGCAGGGAGAGTACAAATAGTTAAGATGAACGTTTTACCTCGCTATCTATACCTCTTCCAATGCCTTCCCATCTTTTTACCTAGATCGTTTTTCAAATCTATTGATTCTGTCGTCTCTCAATTCATATGGGCGGGTAAACATCCTAGAATCTGCAAAGCTGCCATGCAGCGAAGTAGACCTTCAGGTGGACTTGGCTTACCAAACTTCCAATCTTATTACTGGGCGGCAAACGCGCACAAACTCTTACTCTGGTTTACATCCCCACAGAGCAGCTGGTGCCAATTGGAATCTGATTCATGTATATCTTCATCACCGCAGGCTCTGGCATGCGGCACCCTGCCCTTACCTTACTCACAGTACACGTCTAACCCCCTTGTCGTTGCCTCACTGAAAATCTGGGCTCAAATAAGGGGACATTTTAAGTGGTCTTCCCTTCCTCAATCAACACCCATCTGCAAAAACCATCTCTTTGCACCAGCCAGAATTGATCCGCGCTTTACGTTCCTGGGCAGAGGGGGTCTGCGTTCATTAAAAGATTTGTATGTGGGAGGGTCATTTGCAAGTTTCAATCAGCTACGAGCCATGTTTGGATTAACCAGTTCGGATTTCTTTAGATATTTCCAACTACGGGATTTTGCAAGAACTCACTCGCCTGCATTCCCACTTATCCCAACCGTAACTGGTATGGACCACGTTCTCTTAGCTAACACCACCCCTAAAGGTCATGTCTCCTATCTATATGACCTACTGTTGCCAGCCAATGAATTAACAATTGAAAAAATCAAATCGAACTGGGAAGACGAACTACAAGTGACCCTTTCTGATCAGTTTTGGAGTAAAGCCCTTACAAATATAAAACTTTCCTCTTCATGTATGCGGCTTAGCCTCATTCAATTTAAAGTGCTCCACAGAATTCATTATAGCAAGTCCAAGCTCTCTAAAATCTACCCAGATACGGTTGAAGACAAATGTAATAGATGCTCGCTCTCACCGTGTGACCTTACACATATGTTTTGGACATGCCCTAAGTTATTTACTTTCTGGGATTCATTTTTTAAGGTTATTTCTGAAATAGCGCAGATCCATATCCCACCATCTCCTCATGTAGCTATTTTTGGAAGACTTCCGGAGGGAAATGTTGCAACAAATACTCAATCCAATGTAATTGCTTTCTCCTCTCTGATCGCTCGAAGGAGCATTTTGCTCTTATGGAAATCCCGCCTCCCCCCATCATCTAAATCTTGGCTTCGTGACATCATGTCCTTTTTAAAATTGGAAAAAATTAAATTTGCTTTGAGAGGCTGCTCGGATAAATTCCATTGTCACTGGCAACCGTTGATTAGCTATTTTGACCGTCTGCCTGCGAGTGAAATTGCACAGTAGAACCCAAAACATACTTTACATTACATTACACTACTTTGCATTACATTATTATCTGTGCGCTGCTGCCTGTCCACCACCCTGCCCTCTCCTGTAAGAGTGACATATTTTGAACACTGTGGTGTAAAACATGTTTTAAAAAAAAAAAAATCCAGCTGTGAAGTACTGCAACAATTCTATTATTTGCTTAATGCAATATTGAGATACTTTAATACTATACTTAATCTTTGTATCTTTTTTGTTTAAGGTTTTGTTTTATATCATTTATTTACTTGCTTGCTTAATTATCTTGTCTGTTCTATCCTGTCCTTGTCTGTTTGCTCTTGTCTGTCTGTCTGTCTTTATTTTTTTCATTTTATTTTTTATTTTTATTTTTTTTTTATGCTGAGGAAGCTGGGAAAGAGGGTGGGTATTGGAGGGGTTAAGAAATCATAATTGGGAAAAAACTGAAAATGCCTCTAACGGTAACTGTTTCTGAATGTATACCATACTGCTTCATTTTCTTCAATAAAATGTTTAAACGAAGAAATTGAACTGTAATAGATATCTTCATACAACCACTGGTTATTGTTCAATAGTATCCTAGACAATACATAAATGGTATATTTGGCAGGGATTTATGTTTTGGGGATATTTGAGAGAAAAGTAAAAGGAACCCTCTTTTCCTATCACCACAAAAGTACCATTTCCGCCTAAACTAAAGCTATATATACAGGACTCTATTTCAATAAATGTTTTGGTAAATTACATTCTAACTTTTTGGTGATGTGGGACAGACACCTGGTTAGTACCTCAGCAAATCTGATGAAGAAAAGAGTGAGCATTCCCAAGTTATGGGCTTTTTTGTAACATATCCCCTCTTCGGAATGGCCTAATTTGGCTCTTTATGAGGGACTGGGGTAGTTCTAAAGAATAACCAAAAAAACATATTTCGCCCAAAGATAAAAGTGCTCAAGAATCAATTTCATGAACAGGACATTCTAAAGATAACAAAATCATTGTTGAGGTTTGTTCTACCTCGGGTAGGGGTATCTCGAAAACTAAAGCCTTTTTTGAGCACTTGCTGCTAGACTATGAAGCCAGTGCAGAGTTGGTGGGGGTCCACATCTCCTGGTATGGGGCCTGTATTGGTCTCAGACTGGAACGACTCATATTGGTAGAGATTCTGGACGTGTTTTTGCTTCTCATTCCATATTACCCACAGTGATTTGTTTGCTTGACTTATATATGCCTAAAAAGGGTTTTGTATTTCTTATCTTGAGTTTTTCATTACTTCTCTAATGTTAAAAAGCATTGTTTATAGTTATCTGTGTCTGAAATTAATTTGAGTTGAGGACTGTTTTCCATTTATCATTCAAATTTTTTCATGAAGAGCTTTTATTGTCTGCTTTTGAAAGTAATTCTTGAATAATGCATTGTTGCATTATGAAAGGTCTAAGAAACGTGTTGAATTATTTTCCTTTAAAGGATTAGTTCTAAATTGAGGGATACAGTCATCAGTAGTGGGCCTCAGAATCATAGAGTGTTTCGGCCACTTGTCACTAGACACTCTCATCTGAGGAAGGCCAGCCCCAGGTTGATCAAGTCCAAGGGGTGTATCCCTAAAGCCAATCAGATTTAAAGTTTCTTATTTTGTTTTCCCCAAATAGGGTTTTGGAAAGTACTTTTGTAGTAAATAATTTAAGGTTGGTGGTCCAGTACATGTTTAAATAGCTGATTTGTAACCAGAGGCAATTTAAATGTACAGAAATTAGTTAAAGTGATTTAATTTAAGAATTAATACATTTAATACAACATTTGCATTTGTTTTGAGTAGGATACTTACTGTCCATTAGCCAGCTGGTGGCGCCGTAGAACTGTATAATCTTCTCTCCTCCTCTGAGTGCTATGTCTAGCACAGGGGTGGCCACTGTTTTTCAGCTTGTGAGCTACTTTTAAAATGACCAAGTCAAAGTGAGCTACCACCTACTATAAGGGGTCAAAAGTCACGGTTCGGTACGTACCTTGGTTTTTAAGTCACGGTTCTGTTCTGTATGGTACAGTTCTCAGTTAAGAGGAAAAATGTGTGCAGAATTGAATTTTCACTGAGGGCCACATACAGAAAAATCTACGAAGGGCCAGGCCACTTTGCAAAAATAACACATTTATCAGGACATAGCTGCTCTGATGTTTAGTTTCATAGTGTCTTCGTAAATTGTAATCCTTCTTCACGGCAACACTTTACTTGCACATTAAACAGATACACACCCCCCCCCTCCCCCCTTGTTAAATGCCATTGATACACCCAGTGTTTTCTGCTTTTGCGTCCAATGTCCAGCTGGGTGAAAATAGTAGCCAGCCGAGATCCCGCCCCTCCAGGGTCCGGGGGTATGCCCCCCGGGAGATTTTTTAAAGTTTTTAAAGTGAAATGCATGAATCTAGTGCACTTTGAGAGGAAAATTAAGAGGCTAAAGCTGAAGAATTTTATATGAAAAAAAATGGAGACACTGTGTCAGATGAATTGGAAGCTATTGGAGAAGGACACATGGATTTTCCATAATAATATTAATTTAAAATAAAATATTATGCAGGGTCCTCTGGGATGGGCTTGGTGCTCTTTTTCTTTTATGGGACATATTTCTCTGTAATATAATGAGTGCATTTAAATTATTTAAAAATTAAAAGGGCCATATTACATCATATTTTTAAAATGTGCCACGGGCCAATCAATCAGTTTTGACACCCCTGCACTAGTGGGTTAACTAAGAAATGCAAAAAAGTTTAGTAGTTTGGACACCCCTGCACTAGAATATGTGGTGGTCTGTTTGTGTGAACAGTCTTCCTCTCTCTGGCTGTATTTTACATATAATTTGTCACAGTGCAGAAGCCTCTCCACTTCCTTGACTTGGATTAGCTTTGGTTAGCTCACTGTCAAATTAGAAAGTGGTGTCCTCTCTCCCTCCACCGAACGTCGGCGCATGCTCGCACGGCTCGTTCGCTCTTTCATAGTAAAAAAATAAATAATAAATTAAATTAAATATATATATATATATATACAGTCATATGAAAAAGTTTGGGAACCCCTCTCAGCCGACATTATAATTGACTCTGCTTTCACAACAAAAATATAAAAGTGGTATGTCTTTAATTTACCAGGAACAGCTAAGTACTGGGATGTTTTCCAAACAAAGATTTTTTGAAAAGCAGTATTTGGTTGTATGAAATAAAATAAAATGTGAAAAACTGGCTGTGCAAAAATATGGGTACCCTTGTGGTTTTGTTGATTTTAATGCCTGTAACAGCATGTAAAACTGATGACTTTAAACACAAAGTTGGTTGGATTATGTTGTTAAGCCTTGAACCTCATAGAAATGTCTGTTTAATTATGAGAAAATGTATTTTAGGTGCCTAAATGCAAGTTGCACTTCTCTTTGACTCTCTGCTGAAGTGAGACAGAATGGGATCATCAAAACTGCTCCCAAAAGATCTGAAAAACAAAGATTGTTCATTGTGATGGTTTAGGGGAAGGCTACAAGAAGCTTTCCCAAAGGTTTCAATTGTCAATTTCGACTGTAGGGAACGTTGTCAGGAAATGGAAGGACACAGGCATAGTGGCAGTTAAACCCAGGCATGGCAGACGAAGAAAAAAACAGGAGCGGCATAGGTGGAGGATTGTGAGAATGGTTGCACACAACCCACAGATCACCTCCAAAGACCTGCAAGAACATCTGGCTGCAGATTGTGTATCTGTACATCGTTCAACAATTCAGCGCAATTTGCACCAAAACATCTGCTTTTTATAAAGACCAAATAACTTAATTTTTGTCTCATAAGTCCAAAGCATTTTCTTCCAATATGAAGCTGGCATGTCTAAATGAGCTTTTGCATACTCCATGCAACTGTATCTGTGGCGTGGGCGCAGAAAGGGCTTCCTTCTCATCACCCGGCCATACGGATGTTTTGGTGCAAATTGCACTGAATTGTAGAACCATGTACAGATACACAATCTGCAGCCAGATGTTCTTGCAGGTCTTTGGAGGTGATCTTTGGGTTGTGTGCAACCATTCTCACAATCCGCCGCATATACCGCTCTTGTACTTTTCTTGGTCTGCCATGCCTGGGTTTAACTTCCACTATGCCTGTGTCCTTCCATTCCCTGACAACGTTCCTTACAGTAGAAATTGACAATTGAAACCTTTGGGAAAGCTTCTTGTAGCCTTCCCCTAAACCATGACAATGAATACTCTTTGTTTTTAAGATCTTTTGGGAGCTGTTTTGATGATCCCATTCTGTCTCACTTCAGCAGAGAGTCAAAGAGAAGAGCAACTTGCATTTAGGCACCTAAAATACATTTTCTCATGATTAAACAGACATTGCTATGAGGTTCAAGGCTTAACAACATAATCCAACCAACTTTGTGTTTAAAGTCATCAGTTTTACATGCTGTTACAGGCATTAAAATCAACAAAACCACAAGGGTACCCAAATTTTTGCACAGCCAGTTTTTCACATTTTATTTTATTTCATACAACCAAATACTGCTTTTCAAAAAATCTTTGTTTGGAAAACATCCCAGTACTTAGCTGTTCCTGGTAAATTAAAGACATACCACTTTTATATTTTTGTTGTGAAAGCAGAGTCAATTATAATGCCGGCTGAGAGGGGTTCCCAAACTTTTTCATATGACTGTATATATATATATATTTTTTTTTTAAGAATGCCACGCGATCGACCCACACTACCCTCGCGATCGACCTAGTGGCCACCCCTGGTCTAGCATGTAGTCCTGCACTTGCTTCAGGCCCCGAGAACGCGGAGCTCAAGTGTGATGCTTGGGATGTCCCCATCACGAGCCTCACCTGGAAGAGGAGGGACAAAGTCCCCCGTAGAGGAGGAACGGGCCCTGGAGTGACACTGGCCGGGGGAACGAGCAGCAGCGGGGGAAGGCCTGCGTCTGTCCCTGGATTCGGCACGTGCGTTGGGCTGAAGTCTTCTAACCCTGAAGCGCCTGGTGAAACAACCTTGGTCTTGCTGCTGTGGTAGCTTAGCCGTAGCAACTTCACGGCTAATGGCGACGATTCATGTTAGCATTAGCATAGCAAACAGTCCGAAAAAAGTGGAGATTTACCAGACTGTGCAGCAACAAGATGTCCTTTATACTCCAAAAACCTTAATACAGCGACGTTTCGACCATTATTGGTCTTCCTCAGGCTACTAAGGTTTAAACACTTACAAAAGTTTTAAGCCGCTGCTGTGCTGTGGCAGGCATCATGAGCGCCATGGCTGGAAAGAGACAAGAGAGATTAGCTATGTCCCATTACAGAGACCACACACTTGGTAGGACGCAGTCTCGCGGTCTATGAAGGCTATAGCCTATGAAGGCCAATTTTAAGGCCGATTCCAAGGCCAACGAGCCTTGTTAAATGAGACGGTCTCCGCAGGTCTCCGTTTACGAGCATTTCCGGTTTACGTAACAAGCCGTTACCTTGCGTGACGACTCGCCGCTCCTGTGCTGCCTAGCAACCCTGATTGCTGCCAACGGAGACAGCCCTGTCAATGGAGGAAAAAAGAAAAAGAAGTTGCCTACCAGACGAAAAGAAAAAAAAGCACAAGAAAAAAAGAAAGGAAGATAAAAGTTAAGAAGATGGAGCAATACGTTGCTGTTTTGTTATTTTTTATTTTATTTTATGCAATCTCTGAAAAAAACGCAATGAATCTTGGGATATGTTGGGCCACGAAGGATACATCTGATGCAGCCTTCAAAACCGTGAAACGAAGGCTGAATTTCTCGGCCGCATATGAGGAGCCTTGCAAGGAGCCTTGCAAATGGGACAGCCTTTGCACGCCGCTATGACGCAATCGGTCTTCAAATGCAGCCTACGTAGGCTGCAACCCCTGAATCAAGACACAGCCATTGGCTGGAAGAATGAAGGAGGTATGTGGGCATTTGCCCTTCTAGTGTGAGCCAATGCTGCCCTCTTGTGGCTTGGCGGAGAAAATACAGATCAATGCAATGCACTAAGTGAATATACAATAAAGTTTAAAACAATGTTATGTTTTTAAACTAAATTAGTTAATAAATAACTTATTGTATATATTTTATATATTGTTTAATATTAGGGGAAGGTGGGGTGATTTGTGCATTTTGGAAGTTGCAAAACCCCTTGTTTCTAGAAAACCGTGGAAGAAATTGGAAATGTGACCACATATTTAAGAAGAGCCATCCATTTGACTCATCCTGTAAAGAAGGGAGACACAAGGAATAAGATATAAGCACATTTAAGCTCAAAAAACTGTGTTTTGCCTTTCAAAGTAAAATTTCCATGATCAAGGTTTTTCGATTATTGTGTCTGAACAATTATAGACACGTTTGAAAACATTTGACACATGTTTTAGTGCTTTGGTATGCTACACTTTGAGTCTATATAGTTAGCACAATGTCAACCCTAAATTGCTGCATCATGCCTATTATCCAAAATTCTGGGGATGGGGTGATTTGTGCGCAAGGGCCTGGGTGAGTTATAAGTAAGTAAGTAAGTAAAATGTATTTATAAAAGCACATTTATGACAGTTTGCACTGTCCAAAGTGCTGTACATAGTGCATTCAGTAGGTAAACAATGAAGGTACAATAACAATAACCAAAATAAAAGACGTAAAGCCCATACATCCACATAAACACAGATAGTAGTGCAGAGGTAAGATAGTTAATGGGGAGGAAACACCAGGGTGTACATATGGGTTTTGAGCCTTGATTTAAAGGCAGAAATGTAGGGGGAATCACATTTGTCAGGTGGCAGTTGGTTCCACAAGCACGGAGCAACTAGTGCAAAGTACATTTCTGAGAGTTGTGCCAGTGGCATGGCTGTATACGCTGGTCACCAAAAGAAAGTGATTGTCTACAGTAGCTCAGAAGAGAGTGACATCTCAATTCCACTTAACGACACCACTGATGAGAGTTCAGATGGCCAGAAAGATGATGATGGTGACTTGGGGTGATTTGTGCGACAAGACAACTTTTTTTCCGAAAGCCATATTTCTTAAACAGTTTATTCCAGATCCAAAGTTTTTATTGCCAGGGATGCACAACATCCTGAAATATATGTACATATTTGAGTTGGAGACATAACTGTCAAGGCCTCACTTTAAAATCACTTTGAGTAAAAAGTTGCACAAATCACCCCACCTTCCCCTATAGCCTGTATTTTTAAGAAATGGGCTTTTAAATCCAATTGTACACACTGTGCTTTATGTGATATCACCATAAATGTGTTTTTAAGACTCTCACTCCAGTGCCAGTCTTCTGTCTCTTCCAGTATATTACAACATCATCAAAAACACGTCCTAATCAATGAAAAATATTCTTATTCACATGCTAGAGCAATATATACCCAGTCTTCCAATATAAATATAACAGACCTATCTAAATAAGATTAGGTGCTGTGGACTTATGCATCAAATTGAAATTGTAAGGCTGGTAGGTGCATAAAAAGCATCAACTAACCAAACCAGCATTTCCCAATAACATGTGGTAAGATGGAGTATTAGGTTCAGGCATACAGACAAATGGTTAGGGTTAGGGAAAAGGTATGTTAAGGTATTATATTGGTGTCAACACATCCTGCCCAACAAGGCCTAAATAAAACAAGATATGAGGATAAATGACTCAACAGGAGAGGCACTGGCAGGCATGCAGACGGCTGGTTATGATTAGGGAAAAGGTAAGTTAAGGTGTTATACTGGTGTCAACACATCCTGCCCAACAAGGCCTGAGTCAAACAAGATGTGGACTGCACTGGGTTCTTCAGTAAAGCCAGTGCAGAGTTGGTGGGGGTCCACATCTCCTGGTATGGGGCCTGTATTGGTCTCAGACTGGAACGACTTATATTGGTAGAGATTCTGGACGTGTTTTTGCTTCTCATTCCATATTACCCACAGTGATTTGTTTGCTTGACTTATATTTGCCTAAAAAGGGTTTTGTATTTCTTATCTTGAGTTTTTCATTACTTCTCTAATGTTAAAAAGCATTGTTTATAGATGTCTGTGTCTGAACTTTATTTGAGTTGAGGACTGTTTTCCATTTATCATTCAAATTTTTTCATGAAGAGCTTTTATTGTCTGCTTTTGAAAGTAATTCTTGAATAATGCATTGTTGCATTATGAAAGGTCTAATAAACGTGTTGAATTATTTTCCTTTAAAGGATTAGTTCTAAATTGAGGGATACAGTCATCAGCAGTGGGCCTCAGAATCATAGAGTGTTTCGGCCACTTGTCACTAGACACTCATCTGAGGAAAGCCCCTATCTCACTGGGCTGCGACTGTTTGCGACAAGTTGGAGACTGCATTCGCAAGCGAGTCTCTAAACTGTCTCCAAACGTTTGCGGAGGTCTCAATTTCCTCGCATGAGTCGCAGAGCCGCGCAGTCTTGTCGCATGAATTTTGAACATGTTCAAAAAAAAGTGTGCGACAAATCAGTCTCAAAATAGTCTCAGAGTCGTCGCAGGTGTGTCGCACGCGTCGCAAACCCTTCTCAATTTAGTCTCCGCGAGTCAGAAAGTGCGAGAAGTGTGAGACAACTTTGCGAGGGTTTGGCAACATATGAAACTAAATTGCGACTGATTTGAGACAAAAAGGAGACTGACATTCCGTTCGTGCGACACTCGCCAGACGTTCGTGAGACATAAATGCGACCTTCCGGCAAAGACATTCGCAAACGTGTCGTGAGGAACTAACTCAGTGAGACTGCAAGTGAAAATTGTCGCAAATTGGCACATTTTGTCGCAATTTTGTGTCTCCAACTGGTCGCAAACAGTCGCAGCCCAGTGAGATAGGGGCTGAAGGCCAGCAAAATGAGAAAGTAAAAATGTGCTATATTGATAATGACTTTTGTTGCCTGTGTAAATAGATAAAGAGAGTGGGGGATGGCAACACGTATGATAAGAAAAAAGAGGAATAGTTTTTACCTGTGACTCCATTTCCAGGGCTGGCAAAAAGTCCTGCACTGAGTGTGGTCGGTCTGTTAGAGTGAGTCTCATGGCAACACCTGTTGCAACGTACACACGTAGCACAAATTTCTGGGGAGTAGCCATCTTCTGTGTTGATTATTCAGGCCCTGTTTTACACACAAAAACAAGTTCATGAAGTTAGTGTGATTGCCCTTCTGAATTATTTTGGAAAAACTAGTACTACTATATCACCAAACCATACACACTACAGTGTTTACAATTTGGGCTGAAACCAATGGTGCTTCATTCATAACAGACACCTCTTTGTACAATAATGTAACTTACTTACCAATTTCTTGAAGCTCAAGGAAGGGCAGCAGCACTCGCAGCCCGGTGTTGTGTCGGTTTGGTCCTAATTGATGTAATGAATGTGATTAGTGTTATCGGAGGGATTGCCCTTACAATTGGACAAACTTTCTGAAATACTTGCACTGTATTTGTAAGTTAGTCCTTTATAAGCAAACAACAAATTCAACAATTCAAAATTAAATTTAAATATACAGGTGAAACTCGAAAAATTAGAATATTGTGCAAAAGTTCATTTATTTCAGTAATTCAACCTAAATGGTGAAACTAATATATTATATAGACTCATTACATTCAAAGTACGATATTCCAAGCCTTTATTTGTTATAATTGTGATTATTATGCCTTAAATATGCCTTAATTACTACCTCACAGACAGACCACAGTTTGTTCGATTAAAGGACACCACATCGGACATCTTAATCAGCAGCACTGGGGCGCCTCAGGGGACTGTGCTGGCCCCTCTTCTCTTCACCTTATACACCTCAGACTTCAGCCACAACTCTGAATCGTGCCACATTCAGAAGTTTGTTGACGACACAGCCATCATGGGGTGTATAAGGGGGGACCAAGAGGAGGAGTACCGTACTCTAGTGAGTGACTTTGTCACCTGGAGCCATGCAAACCACCTGCAGCTCAATACATCGAAAACTAAAGAGCTGGTGATTGACTTTGGAAAGGCAAGGCCACGCCCCCAAGCAGTGGAAATCGATGGGGTAGAGGTGGAAACTGTGGGCAGCTACAAATACCTCGGAGTGTGGCTGGACAGGAAGCTGGACTGGGCAATAAATACAGACCACCTGTACAAGAAAGGCCAAAGCAGACTGTACTTTTTAAGGAGGCTGCGATCCTTCAACATCTGCAGCAAACTCCTGTTTATGTTTTACCAGTCGGTGGTCGCCAGCATCCTCTTTTACGCTGTGGTGTGTTGGGGAGGCAGCACAACAAAGAGGGACTCCTCCAGGCTGGACAAGCTAATCAGGCGGGCCGGCTCTGTGGTCGGCTTCAAGCTGGATTGTCTGGTGACAGTGGCAGAGAAGAGAACCGCAAGGAAACTTCTGGCCATCCTGGAGGACACCAGCCACCCCCTGCACACTGTCATCAGCAACCAGAGAAGCTCATTCAGTGACAGGCTGCTCCTCCCCAGATGCCGCACCAACAGACTCAAGAACTCATTTGTCCATCGTGCCATCACACTCCACAACTCCACACATGGAGGGAGGAGGGGGGGGCAGGCAGTGGCGAACTTAGCCATTTTGGGGCTCCAGGCGAACAGTCATTTGGGGGCCCTTGCATCTAAGACCCCGTTTCCACCTGGCATTAACATGTGGTTTTTGTGATCCGATCACATGAATACAGCTCTAACTACAGGTGAGAACACTCTCAAGACGCATTGAGATCGGATCACAAAAACCACATTCGGAGGTGGTTTACGTCGCTTGTGTCCGATGTGTTCGCATTCATTTGGTAGTGGAAACACGAATGTGGTTTGTGTCCACATTAGGGACCTCCTACTCAACTGCTGCCCCCTGCCTGGGCGGAAATACGTTGAAAATGCATCACTGGCGTTCATGCAGCTTTTATAGAAGCCTCATGAACGAGTTGCAAATGACAAGCTTACTCCTCTGTTTTCATTTCACTGCGTAAATCTGAAAACACGGAAATCGCTGCTATTGACTGGAGAGCTGCAAGGCAACGACTTCCTGTTCTTATCTGCTTAAGAATAAAAGTCAACTCGCGTATGGGTAGTAACAGGCTTTTAATGTGAAGGCGCACAGGAAATATTCTGTTCGCATACAGTATCTTAACTTCATACAGAAAGCCGCCCGTGTAGCCTACTGGTGTTGGTGACAAGAGTGTAGCAGACGTTAGAAAAGGCGCCCCGCAAACACACATCTTTCACCAGCCAAAGAGGCGTAATAACTTACTCGCCTAAGAGTTTTTACTTTTATATACTATCTATGATATTTCCCGCATTTGGCGAGAGCCCTCTAAGCAGTGTTGTGCATCGCGCCTCCTTGTCTAAATGAGACAGTAGCATATCTCGTCAACCTAGACTGGTAATTATCTTCGCATGTAATGCATTTTAATAGCAAATGCGATTAAAACTGTGGCACTGTACAGCCCTGTATGTTTACTTGTTTGAACCCCACCGGTTAAAAACACCAATGCAAACGGAAATGATGAACGTGTTGATTTAAATACAGCGCGGGTAAATGGAATCCGATCACAAGTAGACAGAGAAGTCACATTTGAAAATACAAGTGGGAACACACGGACTGAGAGCTGTCCACTTGTAACCAGATTCAAAAAGTCAGATGTTAATGCCAGGTGGAAACAGGGTCTAATGTACCTTATATCGCGCACACTGAGATACTCCATACAAGGGATGAACAAAAGTCACTAGCTTTTTTTCATTTTGGATGAGACTACTCAGGTACGTGTCAGAGGCTTTCTTAGCTTGGATTGGTCTAAGAGGATCCCACATCACAGGGTCAAACTGAGCCATTAACTGAACCTGACCCATGACATGTCCATTGCCTAGTCCTAGTTCATTAAGTGTGTCAGAGGGGCCACGCAGAGGAAGCTTTCTCTCTGACAGGAAGTTGATGATTGCCACTAACCTGGATAAAATTCTAGAGACCAATATGACTTTGCTTTCAATTAAATGTGTTGTTTTATTTTTTAAATACACAGTGAATTACAAAATAGCCTGTGTCCACAGAGTCTAGGCCTATTTGAAATAAAATCTTCAAATATTAAAAAAAATAAATTGGTTATAACCCTGCCTTCTTTAAGCATGGATAGTAGTGACTAAGTGTGCAGGGGAGAGAGAAATATACACAGATAGAGGGAGGAAGAGATAGCTTTATTTAGCTTTTTAACTTAAATTGATCATTGATGGCTTTAGACTGACTCCTGCTGTCGCAAGCCTATCAGCTGTTGTTCTGAACAGCTGTTACACACGGAGGTGAAAACGAAATTGAAACTTAACTATCGCCTGGCTGGGCTGACCTAAAGTGGAGCAGCCAAATATAGCCTAAACTAATAGGCCTAAATATTGTTACAAAAATACAGGCAATGTGTTGTGTGATTTTTGTCAGTAGCCTACAGTAGACCTAGAGGCTGGCCCCGATCGCCACTAACTGTTCTGTAATACACGATCGCCGATCACGTGAACACACAGGCGTCTTTTTTTTTTAGCATATATGCATCCAATCCGCGGTTCACGTGGGTCCCAAACCGTGAGGGTTGGTCCGAATGGACCACGGATCAACCGTGATCCGTTGCACCATTAATTATCTCCATCAGTTTGTTGACACATTCACGTCATTAGCATAGCTGCTGGCTGAGCCAGAGCCACTGTTGGATTGACAGTAGGAGCTGGAACGTTACCGGTTAATGATGTAGACAGCTGTTCTTCCGTCTAAGGTCCCGCTGCCACCGCGCTGGGTGCTGTAAAAAAGCTTAATAGCTTCGGCAGCTTTGATATTAAGTCCTGACTTTGGTCCTTCTTCTGTTTGTTTTGTGACCCGCTCTCGTATGTTCGCTTCATTTTGGTATAGGTAGGTTAGGTTTATCTCGTCTCTCTCTTCTCCCGCTATTTACTTTTTTGGATTTACGCGTGAACGTGCAGCGTCATAAGCGTAATGTGTAATGGAATAGTCCATGTAGTGCAGACTGAAGGGGGGTGCACGGTTGGCAGAAAGGCCGTCAAAACGCGAGTAATTAGACATCCCGATGATACTATTGTGAAGAGATTTTTTATAAAAAACAATAGATATGGGGCAAAATATAAAGAGGGCATTTTGGGGGCCCCAAAGGGGCTTATGGGGCCCCGGGGCTCCAGGCAATTGTCTGGTTTGCCTCAATGGACGGCCCGCCCCTGGGGGCAGGAGGAGTACAGTGGCTGGTGGAACTGATGGAACTTAACAATAACAATAACAGCTTGCATAATCTATTTATTTATTGCTACACACTCCATTTCTTAAACAAGGTCAAACACAAATATAAATTAATAACTGTTGCTAACATCTGCTGCTGCTTCTTTTTAAATGTATTTATAAATATAAATCTGTATTTTACTTTTTTACCATGTATATTGATGCATTTTAGCTTGTGTTACTTGTTTTGTGTCATGTTGTATGTACTACAGCTGCTGGATTTTTGAATTTCCCTGAAGGAACACTCCCAACGGATCAATAAAGTGTCTATCTATCTATCTACCTATCTATCTATAGCTTATGAAAACCCCAAATTCAAAATCTCAGAAAATTTGAATATTACATAAAATCAATAAAACAAGGATTTTAAATACAGAAATGTCGGCCCTCTAGAAAGTATAATCATGCATATGTACTAAGTACTTGGTTTGGGCCCCTTTTGCATGAATTATTGCCTAAATGCGGCGTGGCATGGATGCTATCAGCCTGTGGCACTGCTGAGGTGTTATGGAAGCCCATGTTGCTTTGATAGAGGCCTTCAGCTCGTCTGTATTGTTGGGTCTGGTGTGTCTCATCTGCCTCTTGACAGTACTCCATAGATTTTCTATGGGTTTCAGGTCAGGAGAGTTGTCTGGCCAATCAACACAGTAATACCATGGTCAGTCAACCAGTTACTTGTGGTTTTGGTACTGTGGACAGGTGTCAAGTCTTGCTGGAAAAAGTAATTCAGCATCTCCATAAAGCTTGTCAACAGACAGGAGCATGAAATGCTCTAAAATCTCCTGGTAGACACTTGTGGTGACTTTGGACTTGATAACACAGTGGACCAACATCATCAGATGACATAGTGCCTCAAATCATCACTGAATGTTGTAACTTGACACTGGTCTTCAAGCCCCTTAGATTTTGTGCCCCTCCACTCTTCCTCTAGACCAGGGGTGTCCAAACTACGGCCCGCGGGCCACCCGCTTTTTATTGGCCTGTGGCCGATTTTAATAATATAATGTAATATGGCCCTTTGGGAAAAAAAAATTATTATTATTTTTTTTTTTGCATTTCTTAGTTAACCCACTGGTGCAGGGGTGTCAAAACTGATTGATTGGCCCGTGGCACATTTAAAAAATACAATGTAATATGGTCCTTTTTAATTTTTAAATAATTTAAATGCACTCATTATATTACAGAGAAATGTGTCTCATAAAAGAAAAAGAGCCATCCCAGAGGACCCTGCATAATATTTTATTTTAAATTAATAGTATTATAGAAAATCCATGTGTCATTCATCTGACACAGTGTCTCCATTTTTTTCACACAACATTCTTCAGCTTTAGCCTCTTAATTTCCCTCTCAAAGTGCACCAGATTCATGCATTTGACTTTAAAAACTTAAAAAAATCTCCCGGGGGGGCATACCCCTGGAACCCCCTTGGAGGGGCGGGATCTCGGCTGGCTACTATTTTCACCCAGCTGGACATTGGACGCAAAAGCAGAACACTGGGTGTATCAATGGCATTTAACAAGAGGGGGAATGTATTTATTTAATGTGCAATTAAATTGTAGGCGTGAAGAAGGATTACAATTTACGAAGACACTATGAAACTAAACATCAGAGCAGCTACATGTCCTGATAAATGTGTTATTTTTGCAAAGTGGCCCGGCCCTTCGTAGATTTTTCTGTATGTGGCCCTCAGTGAAAAAAGTTTGGACACCCCTGCTCTAGACTGTGGGACCTTGATTTCCAAATGAAACGCAACATTTAATTTGGATCAGTGATGATTTGAGGTATCATGTCATCTGCTGCTGTTAGTCCACTGTGTTATCAAGTCCAAAGTCACCACAGCCGTCTACCAGAAGGTTTTAGAGCACTTCATGCTTCTGTCTGTTGACAAGCTTTATGGTGATGACAATTTCCATTTCCAGCTAGACTTGGCACCTGCCCACAGTACCATAAACCACTGGTAACTGGTTGACTGACCATGGCATTACTGTGCATGAATGGCCAGACAACTCTCCTGACCTGAACTCCATTGAGAAACTATGGACTATTGTCAAGAGGAAGATGATGCACACCAGACCCAACAATACAGACGAGCTGAAGGCCTCTATCAAAGCAACATGGGCTTCCATAACACCTCAGCAGTGCCACAGACTGATAGAATCCATGCCACGCCGCATTGAGGCAAGAATTCATGCAAAAGGGGCCCAAACCAAGTACTTAGTACATATGCATGATTATACTTTCTAGAGGGCCGACATTTCTATATTTAAAATCCTTTTTTTATTGATTTTATATAATATTCTAATTTTCAGAGATTTTGAATTTGGGGTTTTTATAAATTGCAAACCATAATAATCACAATTATAACAAATAAAGGCTTCACATATCTCACTTTGCATGTAATGAGTCTGTATGAGATATTATTTTCACCTTTAAAGTTGAATTACTGAAATAAATGAACTTTTGCACGATATTCTAATTTTTCGAGTTTCACCTGTATACAGTGGGATGCAAATGTATTCAGCCCCCCCCCCCCCCCCACCCCCCCCCGAGTCAATACTTTGTAGAACCACTTATTGCTACAATTACAACTGCAAGTCTTTTGGGGTATGTCTCTACCAGCTTTGCACATTTAGAGACTGACATGTTTGCCCATTCTTCTTTGCAAAATAGCTCAAGCTTCAGATTCAGCGTCAGATTGGATGCAAGTCGTTCCAGAGTCGGACGCTCTGCATCCAATCTGACACTTGTTGCTCTTGAGCTTCTGCAGGTGGCAGGGCACCAAGGCCTCCAGCACCATCAGCATCTGTAGACTGGACGGACACACAATATTAAAGGTGCAATGTGTATCATTTATTGGCATTTTTCAGAGCCGACTTGGTAGAAATGGAATATAATTTTCATAAGTGTGCTTTAAATAATGTATAATCGCTTGAAAATAAAAGTTCGAGTGAGCCTTTTATATCTACAAAAGAGTGGGGCTTAGCACCATTGAGGCCGCCATTTTGCACCGCCATGATTCTACAGTTGCACAGAATGGACAAACTAAATGGCCATATGCATTTTTAAAGTGGGTGTCCTGGGGAAATGCACCTGTTGAAAGATGAAGAAGAAGCACTATAGAATAATTAACTAAATAGATCTTCACTTCATCACTAGATATTGTGTAAAGACTTGAGGCAGTGGTGGATGATGCCATTTTACATAACTAGATTATTGTCCTTGAAGGCCACTGTAGCTTCTGTTATCACTAAATATTCAGATATTATACACTGCACCTTTAAGAGCATGGGGAAAATATGCTGTTGTAAGGTTTAAGATAGTTTAAGATAATAATATTCAATATGTTTCCGTACCTCCTGAAGGACTCTGGGGCGTAGGCGACCACGGTGACACACAGCTTGATGGCCTCGCTTATGGTAAAGGCCAAGTCTTCGTTACCGTAGCAAAAATCTGCAACGCCAAAAGTTAGGGTTTTGTTTCTACAACTCATGCATGAAAAGACACTTTGGAAAGTCCATAACTTCTTTTAAATGGCTTCTTAAAACAATTATATTTGTGAAAGCGTTTGACTTGTGATTTTCTTTATTCTTTTTTTATACCAATTGTATTTCTTGTCTGATTTATTACAGTATATTCTACTGTGTCTGTATTTTTAGTTTTTTCCCTTTGTTAAGCACTTTGCATCAGCATTAAGAAAGGTGCTATACAAATACTATATGTAAATAAATGTAAAATAAATGTAAAACAATAAATTTACATACTGAAACTTAAGAACAGTGCTCCCTTCTTTGACTTACCTTTTGCGCCTTTGACAAAAAGCAACATTTTTTTTTTTTAAATGTAAAGAAAGAGCAACTACAATACGTGTGTTCCAGGGGCTTACCTAAAGAGCGTAATGGTTTCTCAGCCTTGACCAGCTCCAGGGCATCCCGGGTCTCTCCCTCCAGAGACGTGAGCAGGTCAAACAGACACTGGGCTGACAGGCCGGTGCTGGTACTGGTCTGGGAACAGTTATAGATAAGTGAAAAAAATTAAACACACACACGTTAATATGTAATAATAAATAATCTATGATATAACCAAGACATTTGAAGTTTGCTTGAATTAATTTTTTTTTTTTTACTTTATTTTCTTTTTTACAGTCAAAGAAAGGATAATGTCTTACGGTGAACTCCAGCAGTGGAGCCACACTAGCGAACAGCTGCAGGACGAAGGGTTTGCGGTGCAGGATGTAGAACTGTCTGCAGCAGAACTCGATGCCCTGCCTCAGTAAAGGGTCGCTCTCGTAGTCAGCGTACACCTGGCATTGAGTAGCAGAGAGGATGGTAGATTAATCACAATACTAGACTGGATTTTAAGACTCTATAAGGACTGTAAAGACTGTATGAGGTGAGACACTTGTAGGTGAACAGGGCCACATTTTTTTTACTTACTGACATCAACATGGATCTTTACCAGTTGATTACTTCGAATAAAAAAAATATATTATTTTTAGTATTACAACTTTCCACAAAAAGTAAAACATATTTTTTAAATGTTTTCAATGTATTATTGTTTTTACCATACATGTTTTGGATACAGCCTTTTTTCATCAACTATTGTTGCGATAATGGCCGTTAAAGATGGTTATATAGAAGAAATATACAGATGCAAACAGATAAGGAGTTGTAAAATAGACAAAAATCTCAAAGTTGATCCATGCTTCACTCATTTGACCATACCCTGTGTTGGAGCCATTTAGAGATTTTTTGTGTTTAATATATTTTAAGTAAATACATTTTTAGTTTATGGCAAATTATGATTTATGAATTAAGTGTAGGAAATATTAATCATGTTTATTCATATGTATATCAACGCATTTTGTTTATGTGGTGATTGGTAATGTGTGTCACCTGGGGTGTCGTGCTCTACCTTATAGGGGAGGGACTTTGCTTTCACTCAGGTTGGAAGGCAGAGAGCCAACAGTTTTTTGACCACGCGCACGCTCACGCTCGCACATTACTTCATATTATCTCACATTTAGAAGTATTTTTGTCTAGTAAGAACCCTGTTTTTTGGCCGCAAATCAGTGACATTGTTTTGAGTTTTTTATGTTTTTTATTGGAAAGTCAACCGGAGTTTTGTTTAATAAATCACACTCAACATCAAATTAAACGATCTCCGTGCGTGCTTACAATAAGGACGTGTGTCAGACTTTCTCTGCCTAAAGGACCCAGAAGAGCAAACATAGGGTTTGCCGTTTCAGAGTCAAAAAACTCCACGAGTCTGACAAACTTTTGGAGAGGACAAAGGAACAAGGAAGACGGGCGCGCGCAACTCGTTTGGATGCCGTGAGTAAACAAACCCATGGATGAGCCGTGCACAAAAAGTGCTTGTGAATATGGATGTGCGGATGAGATCCGCGTTTAAAGCCCCGTTCTATGAACTGTCTGTTTGATATGAATTATGATGCGATCGCTAAACAAAGTGACAAAAGGGAAAGTGGCAACAGAAGCTCTGTGTGAACGCGCATCCCGCGGACGCGGTGGAAAAGCGAACGGAGCAAAATATGTAAGGAAGCGATCTAATAAAAGGAAATCAATAAATCAAACTACAATAAAAACGGGACAATGACTGAACTTAAAACGGCCACGGAAGCGGAGGATCGTTTAAAATCTCTGATTGCGACACGCAGAGGGAAACTTGGAGTGTGCACAAGGAGAATGCATGAAACAAAAGACTTGCTGATTGAAGGGGGAAATATTGATGATGTTGACAAATCTATGTATATGTTCAAACAAGCTGTGGATGAGTTTAACAAGGTGCACATTGCTGTTCAAGAGCTCTTATCAGAAGAGGAAAAAGAGGACTGGTATGAGCCCAGAGTGATGAATTTCAACTACTTAACATATGAGGTTAAAACATGGAAAAGGGAACAGAGTGCACAGTTAAAGGTTGACCCACTGGACAGCATATCAAACATCTCAAGGAAAACAACTGCATCAACTACTTCTGCTGCCTTCAGCTGAGAAAGCAGCTCTGGAGGCAAAATCTGCTGCATTAAAGGAAAAACATTCATTGCAGTTGCAGGAAACTATAATCAAATCAAAAATGGAAAAAGTGGAACTGGATGGAGAAATTGCAGCAGCAGATGCAAAAATAAAAGGGCTCCTAACCCCAAATGTAACAGAGTCTGATGGTGATGCTATGAATGAATATTTTGAGGGAACAAGCAAACAGGAAAATGTGGAACAAACATTTGCAGACACATCTGCTTTAGAATTCATTCAATTAGGTGCTGTGCCTAAAACTCCACTACAGAGAACGGTTGGTGGCATTCATAATAGCTCTCAAGTGACAACAAGGGCTCCAACCCCACACCTGGAAAACCCTGCAACCAGTCATATCACTCATGAAAACATCAGCACAATGGTTAAAAGTCAAAGGGATATCACTGAGCTCATGATAATGCAACAAAATCTGTCTCTATTGCCTAAAAGAGAAGTGCCAGTGTTTAAAGGTGATCCACTATCATACCAACCTTTCATGCATGCATTCAAGTACTTAATAGAGGACAAGACGAGTAGTTCCCAGGATAGGCTCTACTTTCTTGAACAGTTTACAGCAGGTCAGGCCAGAGACCTTGTTCGTAGCTGTATGCACATGGATGCACAAAGAGGATATTCAGAAGCAATGCAACTGTTGGCAAAACATTTTGGTGATGAAATGAAGATTGCAAATGCTTATCTGAATAAAGCGCTAAGCTGGACAGCTATTAAAGCGGAGGATGGGAACGCACTTCAGGCATATTCCTTATACTTGAGGGAATGCCACAACGCCATGCAGGACTTGGAGTACATGGATGAGCTGGATGTGACATCCACCTTAAAGCTTATTGTATCCATTTCATTTTCATTTTCCTTTATTTAACCTCGAAAGATCAATTGAGGGGTGACCCTCTTTTACAATGACGTCGAGTTTGTACAGATACACAATATACAATGAGAATACATAACAAGTTTACACACACACACACACACACACACACACACACACACACACACAGACAACAACAATTTAAAACATTCAGATCAATTGAATGAGAGACATAATAGCCTAATTAAAACAGTTACAAGTGTAGAGGGGCTGATTCAAAATAATAATTTTAAATTGGTTAACAGTTATGAGTGTATTTATTTTAATTGTATGTTGTAGGCTGTTCCAGGAGTCAGGGGCACTATGGCTAAAAGCGGTTTTACCAAGCTCAGACCGGGCATAGGGGACATATAACATGAGCATGTCAGTTGAGCGGGTTTGAAAAAGCCCATCTGAAATAAGCAGCATTTCTGTCAAATATAGTGGTAGCTTTCCAGTCAGAGCTTTATATATAAAAATATGCCAATGTGCATCACGTCTCTCCTTAAGGGAGGACCACCCAACCTTTTCATATAAAACACAATGGTGTGTATCATAAGCATCTCCTGTAATGAATCTCAAAGCAGAGTGAAATACAGAGTCTAGGAGTTTAAGGCATGAACGAGATGCATGCCGATAAACCACATCACCGTAATCAAGGACAGACATAAAAACTGCCTCAATAATCCTTTTCCTACTGAACAACGGGAAGGTGGCTTTATTCCTATAAAAATAGCCAATCTTTTGTCGGAGACGACAGACAAGATTTTTTATGTGAAATGTAAAAGAGAGTTTTTCATCTATCCAGATGCCAAGATATTTATATTCAGTGACTCTTTCAATATGAGATCCATTATTTGTGTGAATAATAAGATCATTAAAATGTGTAATTCTTGCTCTGGAAAAGCACATATATTTTGTTTTTTCTATATTAAGGACAAGCCTGAGATCCACTAGACAGTTCTGCAGGGTGTTAAAAGAGCTCTGTAGGTTCTGAACAGATTGTTGCACTGAATCAGAAATGCAATACAGTACAGTGTCGTCCGCATACAAATGGGCATGGCAGTTTTGTAGTGATGAAACAATGTTATTGATGTAAATTGTGAATAGGACTGGACCTAAAATTGAGCCCTGCGGAACACCATTTGTAACTGTTAAAAACTCAGTTTGGTAGCTTCCCTACAAGCTTAGAGAGAGGTGGCGGTCAAGAGCATATGAGGAATTTCAGAAAAGAAAGATGCGGGCTAATTTCAGACACGTTGTTGAATTTATTGAAAATCAAGCTAACATCTTACTGCACCCAGCATTTGGTGATATTAAAGACCCAACTCCTGCTCAAAGAATATCCCCAAATAACAGGAGCACTGAAATAAGGACACTCAAAAGCAGAAGTACATTTGTGACAGCTGTGGCAGCACCTGGAGAACAATACAACAGACAGTATGCATTTAAAGGGCAACAACACACCAACTTTAATGCTGCTAATTCAGCTGTCTGCTGTTTCTGTGAAGGCAAGCATACACTACTGGACTGCTTCAAATTTAAATCGCAGCCACACAACGAAAAGGTGGAATGTTTGAAAATAAATGGATATTGCTTTGGTTGCTTAAAGAAGGGTCACATGAGCAAAGACTGCAAGACAAAACTAGACTGCCAAACATGTCAGCGGAAACATCCAACCCTGCTACATATTGACACAAGAACCTCAGATAAGGAACCCCTGCTAAACCGCAATTCCCCAGCACCAAAGCAGACATCAATAAACAGTGTACAAGTGTCGGCTGATGATGCAACAGGGGCCGGTAAAGAATGTGCTCTCGCTATTGTTCCAGTTCAAGTTAAAGCTGCAAAAGGAAGTAAGTGCATTCAAACTTACGCTTTCCTTGATCCGGGAAGCTCGGCCACATTTTGCACTGAAAAGCTAATGAACCAACTGAATGTGACCGGACGCAAAACTGACATTCTGCTGCAGACGATGGGACAGGAAAACAATGTGAGCTGTTATGAGATCATAGGACTGGAAGTTGGCAACCTAGATGGAAATGAATTTATTGACCTACCTGAAGTTTACACACAAGTTAAAATCCCTGTTTCAAAGGAAAACCTACTCACCCAATCAGAACTCAGAAAATGGCCTTACCTCTGTGGAATCCAAATGGAAGAGATTGATGCTGACATTGAAATGTTGATAGGAATGAATGTTCCTAAAGCGATGGAACCCTGGCAGATAATTAACAGCCAGAGTAATGGACCATACGCAGTGAAGACACTTCTCGGATGGGTGGTGAATGGGCCCCTCAAGTCTTCATCTGCAATGGATAAACATAGAGCATCAATGACAGTCAATCGCATTTCAATGGAAAATCTGAAGGACCTGCTACTCAGGCAGTACAACCAAGAGTTCCCAGAAAAGGAATCTGAGGAGAAGAAAGAGATGTCATGTGAGGACAGGAGATTTATGGAGCTGGCCCAAAGTTCTAAAGCGTTTGAAAGTGGACATTACATCTTGCCCCTGCCGTTTCGAGAAAAAGAGCTAGTCATGCCAAATAATTACAACGTGGCACTGCAGCGGACATTGAACCTGGCTGGGAAATTCAAGAGAGACTCTACCTATGTTGAAGAATACAAGGTCTTCATGGAAAATGTGCTGCAGAAAGGCTATGCAGCGAAGGTACCCCAAGAGCAAGTACAAAGAAATGACGGCCAAGTTTGGTATATTCCTCATCATGGGGTTTACCATAAAAGAAAGAAGAAGCTGAGGGTGGTATTCGACTGTTCCTCAACCTACCAAGGAAAATCTCTGAACTCAGAACTGCTCCAGGGCCCAGATCTAACCAACTCACTACTGGGCGTGCTGCTCCGGCTGCTCCAAACTGGAAGAGACCACTCGGATCAATACAGTAAGGAAGTATTCAATACTATTAAAAACAGCTTTTATGTCGATGACTGTCTCAAGTCCGTGGCCTCAACCAGTCAAGCAATCAAGCTAACAAAGGACCTTATGGAAGCATGTGCCCAAGGAGGGTTTACACTTACCAAATGGGTAAGCAACAGCCAAGAGGTACCCACAACAGTGCCTGAAAGTCACAGAGCCAAGGTGGTGGAGGCAGTGAGCGCCCTGCAGGACGCCGGCGGCATGCTAGCAGAACAGTATGGAGACACGGCGGACGAGTGCGGTAAAGCGCTGCTGGATTTGGCACGGATGGAGAACTTAGTCCTGGGTAATGCTCTGGAAGGAGTACCAGAGGAAGAGGAGGATGAAGAAAAGCTCAAGGACTCCAACGTTGACGGCACAGAAAACATTGACGAGAAGAATAGAGATGAGATGAGAGTTCAGGTGTACGACGCCATGGCAGAGAAGGAAGATGAGGACGCGGAGATGTCAGACGTCGGCGAGAGGAAGAGAAAGAAAAGAAAAGTTTGGGAAATGGAAGTGAAGAAAAGACAGAAAACGACAAGAAGGCTGAGAAAGAATTGGACAAAGAAGAAGGAGAAGAAAAAGAAGAAGAGGAGGAAGAGGACGGGGATGATGCAGAAGAGGAGGGAGAAGGAGACCGTGCTGCAGAGAAGGACAGTGGACGATGAGATGCTCCAGACAGCTCTATGTGAAGTGGAATTAATACTCAGCGAAAGGCCCATCGATAAGCTCTGCTTGCTTTTGGAAGCTGAAAACTGAGCTTAATTACATGACGAATGCCCCACACACACACACACACACATGCCCCGCTACAGATGGCCCTGCACACACTTTCCCTGCATACATGAACTCCGCGTTCACTGGACTGGTTATCCCTGCCTAAGAGACATTCATGTAACATGAACTTTGGGGGGAATTCAAGAGGGGATAATGTACATTGTGTCGTGTTTATTCTGATACTTAAGTAGGATGTGATGGTGTAAAGCTACTTGACATATTTTTGAAGGATTTAATTGATTAATATTTGTACTTACCTGGCTCCATATAGTTAATTTAAGTAATTGTTTTGTGGTAACATCACAATTAGGGGCCGGTATGTTGGAGCCATTTAGAGATTTTTTGTGTTTAATATATTTTAAGTAAATACATTTTTAGTTTATGGCAAATTATGATTTATGAATTAAGTGTAGGAAATCTTAATCATGTTTATTCATATGTATATCAACGCATTTTGTTTATGTGGTGATTGGTAATGTGTGTCACCTGGGGTGTCGTGCTCTACCTTATAGGGGAGGGACTTTGCTTTCACTCAGGTTGGAAGGCAGAGAGCCAACAGTTTTTTGACCACGCTCACGCTCGCACATTACTTCATATTATCTCACATTTAGAAGTATTTTTGTCTAGTAAGAACCCTGTTTTTTGGCCGCAAATCAGTGACATTGTTTTGAGTTTTTTATGTTTTTTATTGGAAAGTCAACCGGAGTTTTGTTTAATAAATCACACTCAACATCAAATTAAACGATCTCCGTGCGTGCTTACAATAAGGACGTGTGTCAGACTTTCTCTGCCTAAAGGAACCAGAAGAGCAAACATAGGGTTTGCCGTTTCAGATTACCCTGGATTGATTGCAGTTCTCACCTGCAGCATTGTCGGCAGGATCCACTGGTAGCCGCTCAGAGAGAAGAAATGGTTGAAGTGCACGGCGGTGTTGATTGCAGTGGCGGTGTACTGCCTGAGGAGGGCGCTGTCCTCCGGGTGCAGCAGCAGGGCTCCATTGAACACATTGAGGAAGAGCATCATCTCGTCTCCCCACGGGTACTCACTGGGCATGCCCAGAAACATCTCCTCCAACAGCTTGATCCACAGAACCTTGTGCAGCGTGTCCAGACCAAACAGCTCCTTACCTGGACCAGAAAGATGATGGCAAAAAAAATATAGTTCATTTTTTTCATCACAAGTGAGTAATGATATGATTGGGTTTGATTGAAATGTATTTTAAACATTGTACAATAAAACAGAAAGGGTCATACAGAAAATATTATTACACAAAATATAAATCTTAATGACATACATGATTGACAAACACTTAAGGATTCCTGTAACATGTCATAAGGGGTGGTAAGAGTAGAATCATTTCTTAAATAACATTTGAAAAAAACATTAAGTTGTCTTGCGTCGATGTCACAAATATCTTCAACTTAGTAAAGATTACCATTTGTTCAAACAGGAGACACTACTTTTTCGAATTTTCCCTTTTTGTTTTGTTGTGTCAATAAAATTATCTAAAATGATACTATATACTTATGACTGACAGAATGTATTTGATGTTAAAATTTAAACAAAAATCATGGAGAAAATATACAAACTCTTTATAATTATTTATAATATAAACTCACATATACAAAATAATTATATAGTCATTATTGATATCATGTATTATCAAAAATATTAATAAAATATTTAAATATAAATACGATCTTTACATTGTATTATCAGATATATAAATCCATAAAAAAAAATTAAGATGAAATTCAAAATAAAATAAAAATAAAAAAACAGTTTGGAGTCTATCTGACCTAGTGGCTCATTGAACAGCGAGAACTCTGCATCGATGGCTGTCCGTGGGAAAGAGGGCAGGCGGAGGAGGTCTTCCTGAAGCAGGGAGACGTGGGACTGTTTGTGCATGGCCGGCATGTGTTGTGTGAGGGAGATGAGAAAAAGTACCCTCCCCACTTCCTCTAGTTTACGGGAAAACACCTAAAAACAGAATGAGGAAAAGGTTAAACACGACGCTAGCATTATTGTTCATTCATTCGATGCATATTGTAATGTCAATATCCACACCTGGTCAGTCAAGAGGTAGTCTCGCAAAGCCAGACCAAACTACAGCAAGTAGTAGGGTCTGGAAGCACTCTGTTTAGAGCCGTCTATTCGGGTGGGGAAACCGGGGGAAACTGGGCTAGCCTGTTTGTATTTGTTTAAACCAATCACAATCATCTAGGGCGGGGCTAACCCCGGGAAGCAGCAGCGGTGTCCTGCAAAATAGTGCCGGGGGGGGACTTATTTTGATGGAACGTCTTCACGTCCAGAGACTGTCAGAGAAATGGCTAAACCCGCAAACGCCACACAAAAACTATTAAAGACAAAAGGAATATACATAGTGTGTTGCTTTCTAACCAGCATGTCAAGACACCATACACTTTAGCCCCCGAGGAGCTCACGGGATAACTTAACCGGAGTTAACTAGCCACCCACGTAGTGTTATCTCTGGTAACATTATCATCGGCGGTTGAGAGGACGGCTACGGCGGTCGAGTAGAATTTTTAGCATTCGAGAACTTATGTCACCACCTCCTATCGCTGTAGTCAGAGCCGTAGTCCGTCTGTTTACAGGCAGAACAGGGTTTTGACGTTGTGAGCGCTACACCAACTGCAGCAAGTAGCCGTAAGAGTTGCTAGGTGATAGTGGAAGCCGTTGGAATCTTTCCCCGTCGCTAAAACACCGCTGCATAGTCCCTAATTCACCAAAGAAAGGGAACGGCGGATCTTAATCTAGCTGGTTATAAGGTCCGGTGCTCAATTCAAACCCCCACGCTTCATTTTCCAGAGTTTATGAGGGTATTTCTGCCCGGGGGTAGTTGTACAATGAAGTTGGACAGCTAGGCTAAGCTAGGATGCATCCCGGACCGCCGCCGCCAATATTATTATCCCGAAGTATCGCCACACTGTGTGTGTGTGTGTGTGTGTGTGTGTGTGTGTGTGTGTGTGTGTGTGTGTGTGTGTGTGTGTGTGTGTGTGTGTGTGTGTGTGTGTGTGTGTGTGTGTGTGTGTGTGTGTGTGTGTGTGTGTGTGTGTGTGTGTGTGTGTGTGTGTGTGTGTGTGTGTGTGTGTGTGTGTGTGTGTGTGTGTGTGTGTGTGTGTGTGTGTGTGTGTGTGTGTGTGTGTGAGAGAGAGAGAGAGCGCTGCACATAAGCACACGGGTTGACTGTGAGCGAATTGTTTCCGAATTTGAGGGGGATCACAATAGGGGAAAGCCAGCAACCGGAAAAGGAGGGGGCTGCGTCAGGGCTGCGTAGCTTTTCGACGCAAGCGAATAGACGCTGGCGGAAGTGGTCATGCCAGACTAGTCAAGAGGTAGTTAGCTCACGTGACACAGCCTCCATGACCACTTGTCCCCATGCATCTAGCGCCCCCTCCAGGCCTGGAACATCCATTACTATAAATAAGGATGAGGATAAATAAAAGTTAAATGAAAAATGAAAATGAACTATAAAAACTCACCCAATCCCTGTATGTCAGTCTGTCAGATCATCATTAATCCCTCCTCATAGATCTTACAGGTCACGCCACAGACCACTTGGGATTACAAGTAACTTGAAAACTGTACCTATTATGTGTAATAGGTCAATTGTGTTGGACCACCCCGCTGTTGATAACCCGGACATGAGCATATCAAAGCTAAACTCACCAAACATCCTCAAATCAAGAAAGGGTTTGGGTTTTCTTCACTTAAACATAAGAAGTTTGCTTCAGCACAATAAATTAGACCATGTTAACATCTTAGTATCTCAGGCTGACCCAGATGTCTTGGTTCTGACTGAATCATGGTTGAAGAGCAGTACACATGACTCTATGGTGGCAATAAATGATTATAGTTTATTCAGAATAGACAGGACCACACGGGGCGGGGGAGTGGCTGTCTATGTTAAATCACATTATTCTGTATCATTACTACATGCTGTCTCTGTTCGAAGCTGCTTTGAATTTATTGCTTTGGAATTGTCTTTATCGTCAAATGATTGTGTTATTGTAATTGGTGTGTACAGGCCCCCTTCACGGTAACTAGCTCCTTGAGTGAGCTAGCACATTTAATCTCTCCATATGTAAATAGAGAGGTCATTATGATGGGTGATTTTAACATTGACTGGCTTTCTGGTGCCTCTGAACCTTTTAAAGAAATCTGTAGCAACCTAAATCTTACACAAATAAAAACTGAGCCCACAAGACCTAATCTAAAAAACCCAGCAAAATCAACTTTGATCGATTTAATATCATCAAATCAAAGCAATAAAATAGTTTCTGCTGGTGTCTTTGAGCTTGGAATCAGTGATCACTGCCCGGTGGCCTGTATCAGAAGTATTCATCTTAAAAAATCTCAACCCAAAATCATCATTAAGCATAATTTTAAAGGTTTTAACGAGCAAGCATTTTTAAATGAACTCTATCAAAGTGACATTCATCTCACAAGTGAAATATCTGATGTGGAATTGGCCTTAGAATTTTTCACCAATACTTTCTCCTCCATTTTGAACAAGCATGCACCCCTTAAAAAGCACAGAGTAAAAAATAGATCAAACCCCTGGTTCACAAATGAATTGTCCGATGTATTTGCAGAGAGAAATAAAGCATGGTCCCTAGCTAGACGCTCTGGTGAAAACTCCAAGTGGACTGCTTTCAGACAAATCAGAAATAGGTGCATATCCATGGTTAGGAAAGCTAAATCAGATTACTACCTCGAACTAATTTCAAACTGCTACTCCAACCCTGCACTATTTTGGAAGGCTGTGAATTATAACAAAAACAATTCTAGCACTGTTCCTAGTCAGTTAAAAATAAATGATCAGACTTTAAATGATCAGAAAGAAATTGGTTTAGCTTTCAATAAACACTTTATAGCTGCTGGTAAACTCTTTCACAATGGAGTATCTACGCCTTCCACCACCAGAAATAAAAATAGCATACCACCTGTCTCTAAAATTCCTCTTTTCAGCCTTGTTCAAGTTCCAACAAGTATTGTTGCAGATGCGCTTCTTGCCATCAACCCCAGGAAGTACATGGGAGAGGACAATTTGGACCCATTTTCAATAAATCTCTCTGCACTTATCATATCAAAACAAATAACCCATATTTTTAATCTTTCCATCTCCTCTAGTATTGTTCCTAAAGTCTGGAAAAAAGCTCACGTCATTCCGTTACATAAAGGAGGTGACAAAAGTGATCTCAATAATTACAGGCCAATTTCCAAACTCCCATGCCTGGCAAAAATTCTAGAATCAGTCATTAATACTCAGTTGAAATCCTTTTTATCCAGTGCTTCCATTTTGAGTCCATTTCAATCTGGTTTTTGGGGCAGGCCACAGTACCGTATCTGCTGTCACTTTGGTCTTAGACAACATTGTTACAGCTATCGATAAAAAAATGCACTGTGCAGCACTTTTTGTTGATCTGTCAAAAGCTTTTGATACTTTAGATCACCATTTGCTTTTAGAGAGGCTGCATGAAATTGGTTTTGATTATTCTACATGTAGCTGGTTTAGGGACTATCTCTCTGATAGACAGCAGTCAGTAAAACTGGGAAGCTACCAAACTGAGTTTTTAACAGTTACAAATGGTGTTCCGCAGGGCTCAATTTTAGGTCCAGTCCTATTCACAATTTACATCAATAACATTGTTTCATCACTACAAAACTGCCATGCCCATTTGTATGCGGACGACACTGTACTGTATTGCATTTCTGATTCAGTGCAACAATCTGTTCAGAACCTACAGAGCTCTTTTAACACCCTGCAGAACTGTCTAGTGGATCTCAGGCTTGTCCTTAATATAGAAAAAACAAAATATATGTGCTTTTCCAGAGCAAGAATTACACATTTTAATGATCTTATTATTCACACAAATAATGGATCTCATATTGAAAGAGTCACTGAATATAAATATCTTGGCATCTGGATAGATGAAAAACTCTCTTTTACATTTCACATAAAAAATCTTGTCTGTCGTCTGCGACAAAAGATTGGATATTTTTATAGGAATAAAGCCACCTTCCCGTTGTTCAGTAGGAAAAGGATTATTGAGGCAGTTTTTATGTCTGTCCTTGATTACGGTGATGTGGTTTATCGGCATGCATCTCTTTCATGCCTTAAACTCCTAGACTCTGTATTTCACTCTGCTTTGAGATTCATTACAGGAGATGCTTATGATACACACCATTGTGTTTTATATGAAAAGGTTGGGTGGTCCTCCCTTAAGGAGAGACGTGATGCACATTGGCATATTTTTATATATAAAGCTCTGACTGGAAAGCTACCACTCTATTTGACAGAAATGCTGCTTATTCCAGATGGGCTTTATCAAACCCGCTCAACTGACATGCTTATGTTATTTGTCCCCTATGCCCGGTCTGAGCTTGGTAAAACCGCTTTTAGCCATAGTGCCCCTGACTCCTGGAACAGCCTACAACATACAATTAAAATAAATACACTCATAACTGTTAACCAATTTAAAATTATTATTTTGAATCAGCCCTTCTACACTTGTAACTGTTTTAATTAGGCTATTATCTCTTTCATTCAATTGATCTGAATGTTTTAAATTGTTGTTGTGTGTGTGTGTGTGTGTGTGTGTGTGTGTGTGTGTGTGTGTGTGTGTAAACTTGTTATGTATTCTCATTGTATATTGTGTATCTGTACAAACTCGACGTCATTGTAAAAGAGGGTCACCCCTCAATTGATCTTTCGAGGTTAAATAAAGGAAAATGAAATGAAATGTAGGGAATCTTTCCATACCCGTTTGTGGATGAGCTCCTGGCCTTTGTCAGGAAGCATGTGGACAAGGTTGAGCTGTGGCGAGACTGATCTCCGGAAGGGGTAAATGTCTCTCACGTATGTCTGCAGGGGGAAACAGAAAAATGTTAAAAAATAAATAATAATTGCATTTTTAAAGTTGCTATGAGGAACTTTTAAATAATTCTGAAACAGTCAAATTTTTTCTCTGATGATTATATATCAGTGCAAAGAATGCATTTTATATATAGTTTTTCTTAATGCCTTTGTCATGGGTACGCTCACCCAGGAACAACAGCTGGCGTAGTAAAAACACTAACGCTTTTGTCCATAGGGGGTACAAGAATGAACACAAACTGATAGTTCCTCGGAGCACCTTTGATATGATTCAATGCCTTTAGATAGCAGTTGCTAACAATAAAAGGGCTTTAAATCATTGAATAAATCTGAAATGGACCTTGCTATAATGGATGAGGTTCCATCGTTTGTCCATGAGGAAGTAGTGTGCCGATCTGGCCTCGGGAATGTTTAAGAATTCCAGGCACTCCTGGGATGGCAAGAGAAAAGATCATAAATATACTCATTTTCCATGTAACCTGAGTATTACCATATTATACTACCATAACCCCCCCCCCCCCCCCCCTCCACAACAGGACATTTCCTTATACTTCTTACTCTTGTGTATTTATTTGACAGCCAGTTCATTTTCACAGTCTGATTTTTATAATAAAAACCAGAGAAGCTCATAAAATACAATGTATTGTAATTGATTCCATCAATAGTTTCAAACTTTTTTTTGGCTTATGGAAAATTACAAACAAATATGGTGTTACCTTGAGCAGTGCTTCAAACTGAGTGTCTTCATGGACTGGGAGCTGTGTCGGGATGTCACATTCGTTCTGCCCGTGCACCACCAGTGTTTTGGTTCCTGCATTGACAATGCACAAGTAAACCTTTAATTAAATTTGACATATCATTGATGTCCCCTTTGTACATTTCAAACCTTTTTGTGACCCCAAACTAATCAAACCATAGTGATTTTGTCTGGCTGTATCAGTAGGTTTACCTGGCATAGATGCAGTGACCAGCAGTTTGACTTCACACTGCTCCTTCTTCATGGTCTGCTTGAGGTCCTTGAAGAAGAGCCCCTCCACGTAGCCCACCACCTCCCACAGGAAGGTCAACGTGGCTGAGATGGCGTCCATTCCCCACTCGCACGGAGTCCGCACAAAATACATGATCAATCCCACCTGGTAAAGGGGGGTTTTGATTGAGAGACATTATGTTGAACTTAAGAGTTATAAAGATAAATGACAAATAGAGAAAAAGTCAGTTAAATTACCAAGTAGTTGAATAGGATATGAGAAGTCTGGGCTGGTAGGTCTCCGATGTTGAGCAGGAGCTTCCTCAACATATACATGAGCTCATCCTGCCGTAAAACAAGGAATACAAAGGCTGGTCACATTTCACATTTCTTACTTTTAAGCTTAAAGAGGACCTATTATACTACTTTTCTGGTCTTAATTTCTTGTTTTACACTGCTATAGAGCAACCTGACACGAATCACATCACAAAAAACTATGTAGATTTTCGGGAAGCTCTTTCTCTTATTTTGGCGATCCAGCACGTCCTGTCAACACTTGAGTGTGTGTGCTTCGGCAATCTCCGCTCCCTCCGCCTGTGATCGGCCATCTCCGCTCCCCTCCCCCTCCCCCTCCTGCAAACCCCACTCCGTTGTGATTGGTTACCTTCCTTCCGGAACACTTTCAGTGGCGGGAAGCGCGAGCATGGACCTATAAGGGCGCGAGGCAGACGCGAACAGGGAAGTGACAGCATTACCATACATGGAAACATCCGCGTGGTGACTTCACAAAGTTACATGCGACGTCACAAAGTTACGGAAGGGTAGACCGCTTTGAACACGTGACTTCTCGACTGGCTAGAATAGTGTTTAGTGCTCTGCACAGACACCCCAGACGGTCAGCAGGGAATACGTCGAAATGCATGTAAGTCATTATTTGATAATTTAGTATGGTTAAGCATGACTATGAATCATCATAACAACGTTTATAGGTCATAAAAGTCAAAAAGCATCATAGGTCCGCTTTAAAAGGTACAGTGTGTAGTAGCGGCGTATTTTTTGCGGCATCTGGTGGTGAGATTTTAGATTGCAATGCCCAGTTGTCAACCCCTACCGTTTGGAGAATTTACAGAAGCTACGGTGGCCTTCAAGGACAAAAAGATATTACTAAAGATGGCATCATCCACCACTGCCTCACTTCTTTTCAAAATATCAAGTGATGAGGTTGTTGGGAATTCATAAGGGGTAGATTTGGTCAAAGTCAAGAATATTATTAATTTCAAGGAAATTATAATATTAAGAAAAATTGTTAATTAATGATCAATTAAATTAGTCAAGCTAATCAAATAACTTATTAATACCTACGGAGCACCACCCTTTGAAAAAGGGAACTTTGAATCAAATCAGAAAAACAGTCTCATAATGTTAAAGGGATTTATCTTGAGAATGTCAAAGTTGGTTACAATGTACATTTAAGATAATGAAGGAGTGAATATTCGAGCATAGACCTTATTTACCAGCAATTAGTGAAATACAAGACACAAATATCACAGACACTGCTTCTTAAAATCAAAATGTAAGGGTTTATTTACTTAGGTAAGTTGATTAAAACGATACACATAAGTCAATAACCATAAACTAATCTAATTTAAGAAAGCAGACATAACACAAGCAATAATAAGAACAGTTTAGAATCAAACCCACAGGCTATAGTACATGTGTATGTACTACTGTGTGTGTGTGTGTGTGTGTGTGTGTGTGTGTGTGTGTGTGTGTGTGTGTGTGTGTGTGTGTGTGTGTGTGTGTGTGTGTGTGTGTGTGTGTGTGTGTGAGCGTGTGTGAGCGTCAAAAAGAAAGGGGGGTGGACCATGGGGTGGACACCGCCCAAAGCCAAAAATGGCGGACAGCTTGTGACGTTTTCGTCACGTGAAGGGGGTCACCGATGGCGACGCAATCACGTGGCGGAGACGTCCTAACTGTGACGTGTGACGTTAAAGTCACGTGAAGGGGTCAGCGCTCGCGACCCACTCAATTTAACTTTGGAAACCACAGAAGTCAACGCTCATATGCTTAACAATCGCGACGCAAATGTAAGAATATGTGTTGGTGTGCGGATGTACAGAGTTTGAATAAAGAGAGAGAAAGAAAGAGGAGATCAAGTAAAAGCTCGCCACAGAAAGTGCACAGTTAGTTGTTCACCTTGATTTATAGCCTACAGTCATTCAATCTGTGAGTGGTCTCACAAAACTGATGCTGCTTCGGAGATATCAGAGGGGAACAGCTGTTCTGGCACGTAGCGACAATCACAACAATCAAACATCTCCCGGAAAGCGGGAGGAAAAACCACAGTGAGCAGTTAGGCAATTATTATGAAAATAATGCTGTCAGAATCACATTTAACAAGGGAAAAACGACTCGTCAGTCGGTACCTTAACCTTAAGTTAATGTATACCTAAATAGATATCTATAGCCTAATTTATAGCCCAGACAAATGCCTACTGTGAACCGTCTCCGACGGTGATGAGAAGCGATGGGTAGGATAGGATCCTGTGGTCCACACGGCAGGTTTAGAGGAGGGTCCTGCTTGTTATGCCGGTGGAGGAGCGATCTTGCTTCTTGGGGGAAAGACGGGGCCCGTGCGGTCAGCTGGCTTGCTCCGGTAGTGGCGTGCGTCTTTTGCAGAGGCGGCGAGGCAGTTTACTGTCTGTTGCGTTCAGAGACGCTGGGCTTCTTCTCCGGCTGGTAGGGAGGAAAGCGCAGCTGAGTTTCAGCAGCCGTGGTAGGATGAAGTTTCCTGGGTGAAACTTCCTTCGGATCCGGGAAGGTAAAGACTGCAGGCAAGCAGTCTGTGAGCTCAGTTTAAAGTTTGCAAACACCCGCTTTGTGGATGGCTCCACTGCGAAAAGGCGGTGATTTTGGGGTGCTTGCTGGTTTTATCATAGCATGGTCACATGGTTGACTGGAAGATCTCAGCCAATGGGGTTACAAAACCTTATCAGGTGTGATGAAACTAGGGCTGGGTCCCTTCGTTTTATGACCCCTTGTTCTGGGGGTTTTGCCTCCAGAAAACTCAAATCTAGGCTTTATTTTACCCATGCAGGCCCCAAGAGTTCCTTATCAGGCTTTGAAAAGGGGAAGTAGGCCTCATTTTTCCTCATAGGTTTCTATTGTACTTTTTAGCACTGCTGTAGGCACAACAGTCCCCCTGTTGTACTAAAGGATGCGTTGTTGGATGCAGTCTTTAGGACAACCCATAGGGCCGAACATGCTGAAAAAGTTCAAAGTACAACAGGTTTAAAGTTCAGAGTTCAACAGGTTTAAGGTTCACAGGCATTTGTCTAGGCAGACTTTGAGGCTATTTGTCTGGGCAGACATAAAGGCTCTATCTGGGCTGAGTACTAACTAGCTGGCTAGTTACATTCATCAAACACAATTACTGCTTAAACCGTTGGGTGATTCTGACTTCAACCTTAAAAGCATACCTTTGAAACACAAAAGAAAAGGGAAAAAGGAAAGAGACAGAAAACACTCTAGCCGAAAGAAGAGAAGGGTGGATAGAGGTTATTAGCTTGCTTTAACTGAGGATTAAAGCTAGCCGATGAAGTGTGCATCACCGTGGTGATGAGTGGTGACGTGTTTTGAGGTGAATGTGTGTTTTCCCTTCCCAAAACTAAACATTCAATAAAACTTGAGTCAATAAGACTATCCTGCCTATCTACAGTCGGTAGGTGGTGGATGAGACCCCCTTCTAAGGTTCAGAGATTTAGAAATTGCATTTAGCATTGCCAAGACTACATGTCAGTTGTACCTGAGAAGTTGCACAAAGTGTTTACAGCAGGCTATAGGATTGTGTGAGAAGACCTAGTGAGACTGGGTAGGCTGGAATTATTTCACAGCTCTGGTGGTTACTTGAGTAAAGCTAACCTCTCTGATAAGGTCATGCATTAAATCCTGAACTACTGACACATCAGTCAATCTTCCTTTACTACTGAACTGAGTCTGTAAAGCATGCAAAGTGTATTCCTGTAAATACTACTGAACTGCGTACGTCCTATCTTCGAGTGGAGGCTGCGCCCCCTTCTCCTGGAAGTGAGAAAGGTTGGTACACTGGTGACTGTAGAAGTATTATGTATTGGGCTGCCTCGTAGGCAATCACAATACATAAGTGTCCAGACTGAGAGGAAAGGTGGAATAGCAGAATCACCGGTTGAAAGGTGATGTTCAGGTTGCAGATTTTGTGAAGGGGCTGGAGCACATCAAGCTCTTCCCTGGCCAAGAGTCAATGGGGTAGAGGGTGGTTACACCCCCTCCTACCATTGCTGGTTTGAATCTGCAACACAGGAAAACAAGAACGGAAGCAGAAGGTAGGTGGTGGGATTTACAGAGGGCTCTGTGGGCCCCCCTCCCCATGCTACCAAGGGAACCTTAGTGGTAAAAGGATGATACAACCGTTCTAGTCAAAATGAGTCAGTATATGAATCTGCTTTATTAGGGTCAAAGTGTTTTGTGACACCTACAAGTGATTCTAACTGACGTTGCCTCAGATCTGGTTCTTCAAGTAGACATGGGCCCATGTCTGCTTGAAGTAACTCAGGTTACCATGGCAATGAGTGTCATTTCTTATCTGTTACAGTGAAGAAAAAGACAAGTCCAAGTGTTGCGAGCTATAAGACGTGTACTGCTCGCAGTTTAAAGTGGCCTTCAAGCCATTTGAGACACTTGGGGCTCGGAAGTGTTCACCCCCTGAAGGGGTGTGGAAGTTGACACGTCAAAAGGGAAAGCAGAGTCCAGGCAGCTAGACAAGGATGCACTGTCAAAGGTTTGTTCTTCATATGCATGGGAGAGCTCTGGTAAGACCAGGGCTTCTGTTTACAGACTGGCACTGCTTTGCTGCACAGCCTAAATAATGTTAGTTAGCTGCTGGTGGAGGAAACAATTCAACCAAGCACATCCCAGGCAGAGCTTGGTCTCTGCCTAGACGGCTGGTTAACATTGGCCACTAGCTCTTCTAGTTTCTCCTCTCAAGTACTAGCATCATAGCTATTTAGGTGGCAACATCCCTCATAATAGAAGGGGATGAGACCAGCGACCACCCCCTGACGGGCTGTGTCGACTGACTCAATGGGAACTTCCACTCCAAGCTCACATAGGTTATGGCTACTCATTTTGCTGGCCTAGCAGAGCAGCCCCTAGTGACTTATCACTTAACATGATGCAATCTGTCAAATGACAGGAAGAACAGGTGAGAATTCAACCTGTAATGTGACCGTGGTCCTTATCACCCGAGGTGATGCAGCAGTTCAGTAAACTGAACTGGATTCACAGGTGACCGGTTCACCATGTGATATAGCACTTAGCTCTTGCTACTTAATAAGTGGCGAATCTGTTAAAACACTGACTATATAGCGCAGGCTTTCCCATGCGGCTTACAAGCTCAGATGTACACAACAGGCATTCGACAGGTGACTTGCTTCACCTTGCGAGAATAGCGGTTAGCTCTTACCACTGATAGTGGCGCATCCGTTAAAACACTGACTAAATTGCGCAGGCTTTAACCGTGCGGCTTACAAGCTCGAATGTCCAACTACTCCTTTATACATACAGCTAATCCTTGTCAGGGTGGTTAGTGAAGTATACTTGGTGAATAGTTCTGTGTTTTGAAAGCAGTCTCAGTTCAATCAATCTCAAATAATCCCTGCTAACTACTAGCATCCACTGAGGCAATTCTCAAACTACAACTGTATATATGCTTGGCAGAAAAATTCAAATTAAATTAAATTTGGAAAAATATTTAAAGAATTATTTTCCCCAATTAATTAAATGTTATCTATTGGAGAACAAAAATTAAATTTGGACAAAAATAAATATACACTGGTTCAAATCAATTTACCTTAATAGATCTGGAAAATTTAAAAAAAAAATTACTTTGGAAAAAAAACAAAAATATATATTTTTTTCAAATTAATTCAATTCAATAAATCCAGAAAAATGGAAAAACTGAATTTGGAATGAATATAATTATTCTATTTCAAATCAACTCTATTGCATAACTCCAAAAATCAAAACTATTTAATTTGGAAAAATAAAATAAAATAAATTTCTCAAAATAATTAAATGTTTTCAGGATTATTGTGCATTAATATCACACTAATGCTGGTATCTGAAGGCCTCACACGGGGCACCAAATGTTGGGAATTCATAAGGGGTAGATTTGGTCAAAGTCAAGAATATTATTAATTTCAAGGAAATTATAATATTAAGAAAAATTGTTAATTAATGATCAATTAAATTAGTCAAGCTAATCAAATAACTTATTAATACCTACGGAGCACCACCCTTTGAAAAAGGGAACTTTGAATCAAATCAGAAAAACAGTCTCATAATGTTAAAGGGATTTATCTTGAGAATGTCAAAGTTGGTTACAATGTACATTTAAGATAATGAAGGAGTGAATATTCGAGCATAGACCTTATTTACCAGCAATTAGTGAAATACAAGACACAAATATCACAGACACTGCTTCTTAAAATCAAAATGTAAGGGTTTATTTACTTAGGTAAGTTGATTAAAACGATACACATAAGTCAATAACCATAAACTAATCTAATTTAAGAAAGCAGACATAACACAAGCAATAATAAGAACAGTTTAGAATCAAACCCACAGGCTATAGTACATGTGTATGTACTACTGTGTGTGTGTGTGTGTGTGTGTGTGTGTGTGTGTGTGTGTGTGTGTGTGTGTGTGTGTGTGTGTGAGCGTGTGTGAGCGTCAAAAAGAAAGGGGGGTGGACCATGGGGTGGACACCGCCCAAAGCCAAAAATGGCGGACAGCTTGTGACGTTTTCGTCACGTGAAGGGGGTCACCGATGGCGACGCAATCACGTGGCGGAGACGTCCTAACTGTGACGTGTGACGTTAAAGTCACGTGAAGGGGTCAGCGCTCGCGACCCACTCAATTTAACTTTGGAAACCACAGAAGTCAACGCTCATATGCTTAACAATCGCGACGCAAATGTAAGAATATGTGTTGGTGTGCGGATGTACAGAGTTTGAATAAAGAGAGAGAAAGAAAGAGGAGATCAAGTAAAAGCTCGCCACAGAAAGTGCACAGTTAGTTGTTCACCTTGATTTATAGCCTACAGTCATTCAATCTGTGAGTGGTCTCACAAAACTGATGCTGCTTCGGAGATATCAGAGGGGAACAGCTGTTCTGGCACGTAGCGACAATCACAACAATCAAACATCTCCCGGAAAGCGGGAGGAAAAACCACAGTGAGCAGTTAGGCAATTATTATGAAAATAATGCTGTCAGAATCACATTTAACAAGGGAAAAACGACTCGTCAGTCGGTACCTTAACCTTAAGTTAATGTATACCTAAATAGATATCTATAGCCTAATTTATAGCCCAGACAAATGCCTACTGTGAACCGTCTCCGACGGTGATGAGAAGCGATGGGTAGGATAGGATCCTGTGGTCCACACGGCAGGTTTAGAGGAGGGTCCTGCTTGTTATGCCGGTGGAGGAGCGATCTTGCTTCTTGGGGGAAAGACGGGGCCCGTGCGGTCAGCTGGCTTGCTCCGGTAGTGGCGTGCGTCTTTTGCAGAGGCGGCGAGGCAGTTTACTGTCTGTTGCGTTCAGAGACGCTGGGCTTCTTCTCCGGCTGGTAGGGAGGAAAGCGCAGCTGAGTTTCAGCAGCCGTGGTAGGATGAAGTTTCCTGGGTGAAACTTCCTTCGGATCCGGGAAGGTAAAGACTGCAGGCAAGCAGTCTGTGAGCTCAGTTTAAAGTTTGCAAACACCCGCTTTGTGGATGGCTCCACTGCGAAAAGGCGGTGATTTTGGGGTGCTTGCTGGTTTTATCATAGCATGGTCACATGGTTGACTGGAAGATCTCAGCCAATGGGGTTACAAAACCTTATCAGGTGTGATGAAACTAGGGCTGGGTCCCTTCGTTTTATGACCCCTTGTTCTGGGGGTTTTGCCTCCAGAAAACTCAAATCTAGGCTTTATTTTACCCATGCAGGCCCCAAGAGTTCCTTATCAGGCTTTGAAAAGGGGAAGTAGGCCTAATTTTTCCTCATAGGTTTCTATTGTACTTTTTAGCACTGCTGTAGGCACAACAAGGTGAAGATGTATTTAGTTATTATGGCTCTCATGATATATAAAAACGAATTAGGCAAGGGATTACACACTACCTAAAACATCCTAATGAATATTTTGTTCCATTCTTACAAAGACTTCTCCGAAAAAACGCTAATATATTCTACTCACTGAGCCTTTAAAAGTCACTTCAGATCCTGTTTTCACATACCTGTCGGTTGCTCACTGTTAGTTTTTCCAGGAAGTGGCGGAGGACCAGGGCCGGATCATCAATCAGGCAGTTCCACAGGATTTGTTGGGCAACGGCACTCACTGAACAGACATCCAAGAACAATACTGTCATACTGTACCGATTGATTGCAATGCATTTCTAATTTAATAGTGTCAAATGTCACATACCAGCAACGCCGTCCTCTCGAACCTCCCCGTCCTCCATGAGGTGCACTATGGGTAGGACGGCGGCACAGATGCATGCTGGGAAGACGGCTTGGCGCGGCTGTAACATGTGGTGGGTGGGCGTGTGCTCGGTTGTTGCCTCTTCATCTGGCAAACACATTTTTTAAAATTTATCTAATCTTAACTTACACAATAGAGATGGAGGGATATAAGCTTTTATCGGTACCTTCAGCGCTGGCCATTGAGCGTACGGACCACATCGAGCCCCGGCGGAAAGAGTAGTTCCTGTGGGAGTTACTAGAGGCGCAAGAGGGGCTGACGGACAGACGGCGCGATGCCAGGTTCACCACTTCTTCTGCTGGCGGGATCAATGTCCGATACGACCACAACACACACAGGAGAAACAATAATGCTATCAGGACACAGAGCTTAGAGAGGCACCTATGTTTGTTGCTGTCCTTGGTATTATGTGCAAGTTATCATGAGGCTATAACTATAACCATACAAAAATGCATGATTTTATTAATTCTAAGGCAATTTATTTAGTTTAGAACTGTTGATGTGAGTTCAAAAATATAATAACAGAATATCACAGGGTGCACTTGCAAATTCACATTTTATTTTGTTGCAAAAACTGTGCAGAGACATAAGATTAAAAATTAAAAAACAATGGCTGCTTCTCAAATGTAATGTAATGCTTCTTAAAGTGACAACGAGGAACTTTCAGTTTAGTGAGCGATTTTGTAGAACGCTTGTTGTCACTTTAAGATATTTTTGTTGGCATTTTTATGCTTTATTGATAGTGTAGAGACAGAGTTGAAATGGGGCAGAGAGGGGAGTGACATGCAGAGAACGACCGCGGGCTGGAATCGAACCCGGGTCCGCTGTTTGCCGAGGCCCATGGGGGGGACGCCCTACCTAAGGGCGCCCCACTTGTTGTCACTTTGTAAAAATCAGTGAATATCTCCTCACAATCTGCTACCTGTCCGTATGCAAACAAAGGGAAAGGGGCCTGTTAACAGAATTTAGTTTGCTTTATGATTGTATAATATTTTAATGCACAATACATGCTTTCTGGCTGTTGAACTTTGTCCCAGTAAACTTAAAGAACTCCAAAGTGTTTTGCTAAGACAAAAGTTGTTGTTTAGCCTTGAAGAAGAAACTGCCTAATAAGATTTTGGCACATACAGAGGTATGACGCATTCATGTGCACAGTAGTTGAGAAGAAAAGACTCCCTAAATTTCCCATATCCTGTTATCTGCCTAATTACAAACATTTCTGCTTTCGCCAGCAAAACAAGGGCTGGACACACCAAACTTAGTGTGTGTTTGTGCACACACCACCTTCTCTTGCATATAATCCCATGTACACTGTTCATTTCTTTGTATTCAACCATGTACCAAGCCAGATACATTGTTGATTCCCTTGTATGCTGTTTGCAAGTAAACTTCACCTGCTTTCAAGAAGGCCTGATTCAGTTTCAATTATTCAAATACTTGGGTAAATGATTCTAGTAACAAATGGTCCTTCGAGTTGCCGGATCCAACATCCTCTTCTCTGGACAAGAAGAGCCTGCACGTGAAGACGGGGGAGTCTGCGACTCTCCACAGAAGACCTCCAGCCCGTTGCTACAGGGAGAGGCCGTCAGCAGACTCGACTTGGACAGAGGGGGGGTGACGGAATCCAGAGCCAAAACTGAGCGAGTCGAGGCTTTCTTGAAATCAGGTGAATATATACAGCTGGTTTTGTTTTGTTTTGTTCAGGAATTAAGGTGGTTCCTTTGTTTTATGTTTTTGTTATAGGCCTACTTGTGATGTATAGGAAAACTAGTTTTTGAAGCAGTATTTCTCATGGTTTTACCATAGGGGAGAATAACTGATCGTAGTGTTTGGGAAGATGCACTAAAGAGAAAAATATCTCAACCTGTAGTGTTTGAGGAAATACACTCACAACAAATAAAGTCTCAAAGATGGCCATTAGTGTGGGATTCGGAGCATTCCCTTTTATTCAGATGTTGATGTCTGAAAAAACCAAGTCTAGCAGTTATCTTTTGTTTCATGACACTAGGAAGTTAGAATAAAACTGAGAGTTTAATTTATGAAAACAATTGGTTGCGGTTGAAAAAACTACTGTTAGACATCATATTAGTGTTTATGAAGTTTCACTGTTTAGGAAGGACAAAAAGCTGTGATTAGTGTTACGGTGGGTCACTAAGTATACAAAACTTGTCACAATTTTTACTAGTGTTTTTGAGGTCTTGACACTAGCCAAAGAAATAAGTCTCACCTCTTTGTTTTGTTTGTCACAATTTTTACTAGTGTTTTGAGGTCTTAACACTTACCAAAAAATAAGTCTCACCTATTTGTTTTGTTTTGTTATGTTTGTCGATAGTCTACATCTGCTGAGTAGATTTATTAGTTTTATTTAGAATACATCACATAGGGTGTTCTAGTTTGAAATTGGTGAATTTTGTTAATCAATTGGAGGGAATAGGGGTGTTCACCCTGTTTAAATTGATTACTGGGTAATTTAATGTTAGATTTTACATTTTAAAAATTAAATTACTTGTAAAAGAGTGAACAGTAAAGAGAGAGGTGGTGGCCCAGGAGATGAATAAGAGAATGTTGTTGAAAGTTGAAGAGGAAAAAGATTGTTTGGAACTGATTGTTTATGTTATAAAGAAAGAAAAGTATGTAGGGGAAGGGAGATAAAAGGTTTTAGTAAGTGTGCATACAATTGTTATGCTGTTATGATGGGTTATAAAATGCTCGTCTCCTAAAGATAACCAGAGTTCTGACTAAATTGCTAAACGCTTTAAAGTTTAGAGCTGAATATCTCGCCAATCCAAGCCCCATAGTGAACCTTAAAGATTAAAGGTGCAGTCAATCATTTGAAGTCCCAGCATAAACTTACAAAAAGCGTCCTTTTGTGTTCTTTTTATGAAAATGTTCACTAAAAAGAATTATTCAATGCTTTTGATTTGAACTACAAGTTAAAAGGGATTTATGTGCTGAACAATGTGATCATAATGTGTTATGTAATAGATGAAATGCATGTTTGAAAAGAGAGAAGGAGAGAGCACATGTAAAAAATGTGTGTGGGAGACGCAGTCTCTGTGAGGTGAAAAATGGGAGTATCTGAAGGAAAATGTGTGTGTGTGATTCAGTCCCATTCAGAAAAGGGAGGGCCTGACTGCCTGTGTGTGCTTGAATGCTGCCCAAACACAGACATGTGGAAGAATGAAGTCAATCCTATCCAAAACGTTATGTTGTTATGCGTCATTGTGACTTAGGAGCAAGCAAAATGGATGGGATGATATGTTAAAGACTGTTTACTGTTTTTGGTGGAAAATATGTACTAAAAACAATATACATGGAGTAATGTGCCTACGGACCGGCAAGAGAGAGAATAAAACCCTGGCAGAATTTTGAGCATTTGTTTTGGAAAACATGATACTGCTCTATATTCATTCTGCTTTCAGATGCAAGGAGAAGACGAGAAGCTGACCATGCTTCAATAAGGACAATTGGACACTGAGGAACAATCTGAATAGGTTATGGTAATGCCTAACCATTCCCCCAGTGACTATGATATGAAGGACACTTTGCATCAAAATGCCACAAAGGGACTTGTTGACCATCAAGACGACCTAGGTTCCTGTTCCCTGGCTTCTGCAAAAGACTGTCCTCTCTGAAACTGTACATAGACGATGTTGCACCAGTACACACACTTGCAATTTCACAACTGTAATGTTGATGTACTTGATATTATTCTGCTTGACTGAAATATATTTACTCATATGCTTTGCCCTTTTGCTTTGAAGTGTTACCTGAATGTAGCATTAAATATTATAAAAAGGGTGGAATGTTAACAGAATTTAGTTTGCTTTATGATTGTATAATATTTTAATGCACAATACATGCTTTCTGGCTGTTGAACTTTGTCCCAGTAAACTTAAAGAACTCCAAAGTGTTTTGCTAAGACAAAAGTTGTTGTTTAGCCTTGAAGAAGAAACTGCCTAATAAGATTTTGGCACATACAGAGGTATGACGCATTCATGTGCACAGTAGTTGAGAAGAAAAGACTCCCTAAATTTCCCATATCCTGTTATCTGCCTAATTAAAAACATTTCTGCTTTCGCCAGCAAAACAAGGGCTGGACACACCAAACTTAGTGTGTGTTTGCGCACACACCACCTTCTCTTGCATATAATCCCATGTACACTGTTCATTTCTTTGTATTCAACCATGTACCAAGCCAGATACATTGTTGATTCCCTTGTATGCTGTTTGCAAGTAAACTTCACCTGCTTTCAAGAAGGCCTGATTCAGTTTCAATTATTCAAATACTTGGGTAAATGATTCTAGTAACAGGGCCCTTCATCATAGCTAGCAGCATGCCCATTTACAGAGCCTAGGCTGTGTATTAAAACTGGATTTTTATACACACAGTACAGATAGGTAGCGTATCGAGAGGAGATATTCAGGGATTTTGACAAAAATGCGCCTGGTGCTTTGCTTTAGTGTGTAAAAGCTTCAAATATAAATATGACTTCAACTTATACTATAAATGCTGCCAGTTTTTGATAGTAAAGCCTGCATTTATGATTGAATTACATTTTTCATGTCAATCTTTAATGTGCGGTGTGTGTTTGTCCTTTTTACTGTGAACATAATAATTGATAAGGTAGTAAATCTCTCTACAAATACATGTAGGCCTATTTGTTTCAGACCTTGTAAGGGGGGTCCAGCCATTTGTGTTGCCAGGCCTGGTTCTATATACAGTATATATGTCTTAGCAGCAGCAGGCCCACCTTCTTCCTCCTGTTCTGGCGGGGGGCTGCATGTGGGCTCGTAGCAGGACTCCTGGGCTACGGGGATGGCTGTGATGATGCTGGCCTCGCGACCCAGACGTCTCTTCTCCTCCTCCTGCTGCAGGTTCTTCAGTATGTGCTCGGCCCGCTGGTGTGAGCGTGACACGGCCCGCGCTGAGAAGGACTTCTGGAAAGGGGGGAGGGTGGGATGGGCGGGAGGGTTGGCATAGGGTCAAACGGCACAGAAGAAAAACAGCGGGTGCACACGTACAGAATATTCAGAAAATGAGGGGAGTGCGACAAATCATTACAGAATTGACAGTTTGAATGTGTCAGGATTGGAACGTGTGTGCACAGCTAGTCTAGGCTTACATCGGAGGAGCATTTTTTGTTTTGTAGATGTAGAATGACTGGACAACACGTTAATACAGTAACTCTCCTCCAGCACATTGATCTCATGCTCTGATGCTATCCTGAGCAACATGAAGAACACTGTTGAAAGTGTTGAATAGAACAAGGGGTTTCAAATCAGGACAAATTGTGACACGTGATAAGATGTATTCAAACTGGAATTGGGAGAATTTACTGTATCTTGGGTACAGTAAATGCCTCACAGCATTCGCACGAGTGCTTCATACACATACATATCCAACTGGGCTGAAAAACGCATGATATGGAAAAACAAACACAGCAAAGTCATTCTCATCCAATGACCATGCATCAACGGCACGACACACACAAAATGTCTGAATGTCCGATGCATGCTATTAGTTTTAGCTTTTTTCTGACATATCGGAGCAAGTGCTCGGACACTTTTTTGGAGTGTGGCGTGTCTCACTGATCAAGATGCAACTATCTGAAATGGCCCAAACAACTGGCCCCATTATCATAATCATGATGAAAACCTACACATCCCCAAATGGGCTAAAAAAATAAATTATATCAAAAATATTTTTTTTTGCCTGACTTAAATGATCAGAGGTAACAAGATGCATCAGCACAAACATCCGGACAGAAATACCAACTTACTATGGCATGGACTGACTGAATTAATGTAGAGTACTAAAAACAAAGACAGTCGATAGATAAATTATAGAACAGGTGCTCGAAAGGTCGTCATCAAAATCTAGTCAACATATTTTGATAATCATGCTTTTCAACAACAAAATTAAAAAGACAAGAAAGTAAAAGGAAACACCAAGAAATCTGATCTACCACTTCAAATAACCATTCAAACTTTGAAAATGTATCACGTGTAAGTTTGTTCTTAAATGAGCAGATTTCTTGGTGCACATTGCGCTTGCATAGCAGTAAAACAAATGTATTTTAAAGCAGTTTAAAGTGCATTGTATAGGTTGTTGATATGTTGTGGGGTAAAACCTGACAAGTTCTTTACAGGTTATAGGGTTTAAAAGTCTGGTTCACCTAAATTATAATAAAACGTATGAAAAACTCAAAAACCTGGACGAAATAAATGGAATCAATCTGAATGGCCAGATAACACTTAAAGTATGGGATAACATGTGTTTTTGTTTGTGAAGTCACATCCCTGGGGGTCATTTTAAAGTCTGTATGACTCAAATGTGCTATGGCTGCATATTTAAGTCCAAACTAAGTATGTGCATACAATTAAATTAAATCATACTTAAAAAATAAAGTGTCACGTAGGTAAATCAATGCATACAAAGCAAGCCATGTTAATGGGAGCTGGAACTTACAGACTGGTCTTCGTTGATGGGGTCTTGAACGCTGCCTGTGTTCTGGGGAACCCACGGAGGGTCAAATATGGGGACACAGGGCATGCCCAGTACAGGAGACGGCAGCGTGAAGTTAATGCTGGGTGGAGGGATCTGAAACAAAAGATACATTTATAGTACAAAAACTGTCAAATTGGCCTTTTTCCTTTTTTTTAAGATGTATTCATCAAAAAAGGACACACAGATTAACATTAACAACATCATAGCAATGTGCCAGATCAGGTCGTACCGGGAACATTTTCATCTAGCAAGTTGGTGGCATTAAAAGAAAACACTAAAAAGAACACCAAAAATACAACACATGAGCACATAACAAGAGCATGAGCATAGATACATTCTAGACAAAGACAGCTGTCCCTTTGCAAGTTAATGGCATGTGTAAACACAACACATATGCATAGGATAGCAATCCATCACGTAGCACATCGAAACAAATAAGCATTTAAACCCAAACAAAGGCACCAAGAACATATAGACAAAGACAATGATCATAAGTGCACACAAAAACACATGGGTACAGACTACTAGTACGTACTATGTGTTTTTTGAAGCACATTTGTCTTCATTTCAGACCAATGTGCTCATTTGAGACCAATGTGCTCAATTAAATGTTAAAAAGAAAATTAGAGAAATGAGTCTTGGAGGAATCCATTATTAACCTTCCTGGAAAACGTTTGGAAGTGGAAACAGGGGTTGAATATACAAATAGGACACCATTCCTATCCTGTACCTTAAAGATCTGCTGGGCTCCCTCCTCCATGCGAGGCCACACCTGGTAGCGGAAGCGCCACAGCGTGTAGAACTTGAGGATGGAGTTGATGCGCTGGCAGGCCTCCTGGTGGTGGAACTCTGCCATCATCATCTCTGTCACCGCGTCGGGGACTTTGACCGCACACAGCAGGAACATGGCGGCTGGGGGACATTCCAGAAAGGACATCAGAATAAAAGAGGCACGTAGTATGGAAAGGGCTACCCCCTACCACTTAAGAATTTTAGCACTTAACAATAAACTTGCATTGCCCCCCCCCCCTCCCCCCCAGGTCTGGGGCCTGTTTCAGGTAGCTGGTTTTACATACTCTGAGTTTAATCGCTCTGAGTTTACCAACTCAGAGCGCAGGGTTGATGAGCAACTCTGGGTTTTCGGTTTCAGAACAGTGGATCAGCGTTGGGTTTATCAACTCTGAGCGTGTTCACTCTGGGTGGAGCATGTGCGTAAAAGCCATCGTCAATGGATCGCTGATAACATAATTCACCATGGAAACAGAAGAAACAAATGCTTGATCCTCCCACTTCTCCACTTCTCAAAAAAGAAAAAAAGAAATCTCCGCTCCTCCCACTGAGTTAGAAATATTAACGAATGAGTTTATGGTAGCCTATGGAGAAGAATTAACGGGATAGTGTCTCATAACATGAACTAATCTCCTCGGCAATTCAGAAAAAAAAACTGAGCAAACATTTTTTGTCAAGATAATAATTTCGCTTCCGTATGAGAAGCCATTGTCTATTTTAAAAAGTTACTCATATCAGCTGTAAAGTAATAAAGCTGGCGCGGCACAGCATTGCTGACAGTGTTTTATATTCACTGTTGGCAAGCTATAGCCTAATAGCCTACTGTGCAGTAAACAGAACAGACTGTCGCTTCTTTTAAATGGGGAGTGAAAGACATTAACATCAGACACATTAGGTGACAGTTTCCATTGAAGAGCCTGATTGATTTATTACCAGATCCATTTTCCTCAAGTGATCACAGTTTAAACGATTATATCATTGTTATATTCATATTAGGCTATTTAATGAGGCTCGTCTGTGACTTTAGGATCGCACAAGTAACGATCGCGTGCAGCCGCAGCGTTACATGAATCCACCTGACATAAATCTGTTCAGTGGCACAGACGTTAAAAAACATACAATACAAATAGGTTTATTAATCTGAATGTAGAGCATGTCACGATGTGTAAGGTGGCCGCCTATATGAACGGACCGAGGGCTGAGAACAAGGCTACTGATCAGATAAATAATCGGTCAAACGTAAAATCATCAGGAAATGATAAAAACATCCCGATGGAGATTTCTATGGAGTGACTTTGCTTTAAACACAGGGACGTGTGTGACAGTGACACTCTTTCTTCAGTCGGAGCTGCAGCGTAAAGTGAAAACAAACTCAGGGTAGGTCTAACCACCTCCCGAGCAGGTTAGACCCACGGCGTATGTTGCCGCAGTAACTGACTCTCGGTTGCGCTGAACCTGCTACCTGAAACGGAAAACCCAGAGTTTCCACTAACTCAGAGCGAACAAACTCTGGGTTGCCTCAAAACCAGCTACCTGAAACAGGCCCCTGGTCTGCAGCCTTGTTTGTTATTGTTAATTTTCTTCTTTTATTTATTTGATTGATTGATTGTATTGTGGTTTGATCCACCTGTCAAAAGGGACCCGAGATGGAAATTAGCTACTGGCTTCAATCTAGCATATTGCCACGTAAATGTTCATAAATATGCAATGGTCCCTGTTTTAAATAAACAAAATCGGAAAAATCGGAAAGTGGTCAAAAAGTGTGATTTGACAAAGGACAGAAATAGACTAATCATACCCGTTCATAACCTTAAATGAGGGACTTTTGAAGGGCAAAGCAACCTTGATAGGTGACTCACCAGCAGCGGCCGCCATATGTTCATCCACACTGAGCAGCAGCTCCCAGGCCGCCGGCTGGATGTCTCCGTACATGTCCTCAGTCAGGATGGGAGCCGCCTTGATCAGTAGAGAGAGAGGGGCCGGGGACAAGCTCATCACCTGGGGGAAATAAACATAGAGGTAAGAACTGATTGACAAACCACGTTACATTATGCAGTAAGAGGAAGTGTGTGAATACACAAATACGGTTAAAATAATCTCTTCTTAGGTAAGTACGAACGTTATTAGTAACTAGGTAAGTAAGGTAAGCTGGGTAAGTAGGGGAGAACGGGGTAATTTGTCACACGGGTTGGTTGTCACAATCATTATATCTCGGAACCAGAAGGCGCTGTCTGTGAAATTTTGGTATGTAAATATCCAGAATTGGGATCAGAGGTCACCTACATAGTCTTCCTTGGAGTTAGACTGCTGAATTTGAGGTGAGAGGACTGTTTGTGTTTTTTCATGTCAAATTGAAAATATTTAGCTCTTCAGTATTTTTCTTCTAGGCTTTTATAGAATGGGTTTATAACAAAACACTTGTTACCCATAAAAAGTGTGAAGGGTAAACTATAGTTTAGATTGTGGTTAGCAAGCTAATTAGTTGTCAGATGGTTGTTGGCCTTGATGCTAGCAAAAAATTCAAGTCGGGGTTGGTCGTCACATTTTTGGGGGGGTTGGTTGTCACAAGTTATCCAAAGGCTACAGCCAGAAAAGGAACCCAATAACGAAATAAATTGTCACGCTGTATCCTCACTGACACCCCAGAGAAGGATAGAATAGAGCAGGAAAAGGCAGCTAGCATGCAAAGGAAAAAAGGGCAACAAAATCAAAACAACCCAGTGCATCCCAAACTAGACAAGCTGCCAAGGCTACAGTAAGTTATATAGGCCTATTTGTCAACTTGACAATGCAATTGCATTTTAAAATTTAGTTCTACTTCCTTTCCTTCTTTTCAAGATTATTCCCATCAAGATAACATTGTGACAAACAACCCCATAGTGTATGACAACCGACCCCTTGATGGGGTTGATTGTCACAATGTGTAAGGGTGTCTTTGATGATTAATTTCTTCTTTATTACAATAAGATAGAAAAAGTGAGGGGTACACATTTCAAGCCAACACTTTAAGCTTCAATGTAATGTAGGAATGACTATCGAAAGATGTTTAGGTGATGAGCAATTCTCAGTAAAGTAAAAAGTGTGCCTACTTACCCCGTTCTCCCCAAAGCATGGAAAATTCAGCTTTTTTTCACAGCCAACCATGCAGCATGCTGGAATGATTACTTTACTGTCTATTCATTTTTTTTATGAAGTGCAAGAAAAACTCTGCTTGAAGAAACTCTATACTTCACCTGGTTGCGGATGTACTTGAGCATGCCGGTATCCTTCTTCCCTTCTGTGTTGGGGCCATTGGGTCTTCTCTTCATGGACGGGGTCCTCAGGCAAGACTTGTCTGAACACTGAACACAGGCATGGGAGGACTTTCATAAACCCACACCACAACAAAAAAAACTACAATACGTTTAAAAACAGAATAGATCTAGTTCGTAGTTGTGTGAAAGCCCACCTCTTTGGTCTTCTTGGCCCGTGCCCCGATGTTACCATTGGAGTCGCTGTCCTCTCGCAGGCTGTCCACTGTCTCGCCGTAGACCAGCTTGATGGCGCGCACCAGGCGGGCGCAGGAGCGGCTGTGGTGCTGGTAGCAGCGCGGGTGGCAGAAGTCCACGTGGGTGCAGATGAAGCTCTGCTGGTTGCATAGCAGGATCATAATCTGCAGAGAGAGGGGGGAGTGAGTGTGTTGGAAGGTAGAACACGCATATTAAACACTAACATACATATCACAGCTTTTCGCCATCGCTTAGCCACGCTTGAATGCACAAATATGTTCAACCAATTGACCAAATCTGTAGAAGGACGCACATGGAGCCAGGACATGTTGCGGTGGTAGTTTTCCTCTGCTCCTGCCGAGCCCTGGCCTTCTGGTTCAATGCTGGGTTCACTGGTGCTAAAGGGGCTGCCTGCAACAGCAAATGACAACATGCAAATGTTTGAGAAATAAGCCATTTTATCTTTTAATAACAGAGCGACATGAGGACATGTGGAATTGAAGGCATATGTTAACAACGTAAAGCTATAGTGCTTAACTTCTGTCATACCCACAAGGAATTGTCGAACACTGTCGGCACATCTACATGAGGTAAGCCTTAAAGATATCGTGCGTAACCCTTGATCACACATGGATGTTATACCTGCAGATGTTTACAACTGTAACATTTATTGGGTGCTTTAAGGATTTTTTTTTAGTTCCTGCGCCATTGTCGTGGGGGGACACCTGTTTGTTAACGCTGCCATACTGAGAAATAAAGAGTTTTGTGGCGCTGATAGGCTTAATCAACTTTGTTTCAACTCTTTTGGTGATGGCTTGGATGTAGCTCACATTCATTTATATGAAAAAAAGTTACGAACTGTAGCTTTAAGACAATGCACATGGGTTTTGTTATATCACCTATGTCAGTGACAGTGTCCCTGCTTTGCGTTTGGGACAGCAGCCCTTCGTCGTTCTCGGACTCTGAATCCTGCCGGGGCATCTTGGTGCTCTTGAGACTCCCGGCGCGGCGTATGGAGGACAGGGAACCGCCTTTCTTCACCCGAAAGCTGCGGGCTCCTTTGATCTGGAGCAGCCGGGAGCCTCCGATACGGATCTTTTGTGGATGGGCGCTGGGGAGGAGGGCAATGGGGATAGATCATCTGACTCATTAATAGTTATAATATAGCAGACAGAGCAGTGAGTAAAACATATATGTCTGTGCATGAGCCCGGGGCCTCACCTTGGGCTTCCTGGGCTTTCTTGTCATCGCAGGCGGTGTCAGACTTGAGCGTGTGGCTGCTGCTGTGGAGCGAGTCGTGGCCGTCCTCGTCGTCAAGGATCCCGGCGAAGCTAATCTTCCGCTTGTATCTATGGCGACCCAGCTCGGGGTCCAGACGCAGGCGGCAGCTGTCCAGATCCTACAGTCAAACATCAAATCAAATTAACAACGCGTATAAAGTCGTTCGCAACAAAGGTTAAAAACTGGCTAAAAGCAAAACAAGCCTGTACCCATTTTTAGCATACTTCCGTAATGTGAAAATCTAGTACAGTGTGTGTGTTGTTGTACAGGTCCTTCTCAAAAAATTAGCATATTGTGATAAAGTTGATTATTTTCCATAATGTAATGATAATAATTGAACTTTCATACATTTTAGATTCATTGCACACCAACTGAAATATTTCAGGTCTTTTGTTGTTTTAATACTGATGATTTTGGCATAAAGCTCATGAAAACCCCAAATTCCTATCTCAAAAAATTAGCATATCATGAAAAGGTACTTTAAACGAGCTCTTAACCTAATCATCTGAATCAACTAATTAACTCTAATCACCTGCAAAAGATTCCTGAGGCTTTTAAAAACTCCCAGCCTGGTTCATTACTCAAAACCGCAATCATGGGTAAGACTGCCGACCTGACTGCTATCCAGAAGGCCATCATTGACACCCTCAAGCAAGAGGGTAAGACACAGAAAGAAATTTTTGAGCGAATAGGCTGTTCACAGAGTGCTGTATCAAGGCACCTCAGTGGGAAGTCTGTGGGAAGGAAAAAGTGTGGCAGAAAACGCTGCACAACCAGAAGAGGTGACCGGACCCTGAGGAGGATTGTGGAGAAGGGCCGATTCCAGACCTTGGGGGACCTGCGGAAGCAGTGGACTGAGTCTGGAGTAGAAACATCCAGAGCCACCGTGTGCAGGAAATGGGCTACAGGTGCCGCATTCCCCAGGTCAAGCCACTTTTGAACCAGAAACAGCGGCAGAAGCGCCTGACCTGGGCTACAGAGAAGCAGCACTGGACTGTTGCTCAGTGGTCCAAAGTACTTTTTTCGGATGAAAGCAAATTTTGCATGTCATTCGGAAATCAAGGTGCCAGAGTCTGGAGGAAGACTGGGGAGAAGGAAATGCCAAAATGCCTGAAGTCCAGTGTCAAGTACCCACAGTCAGTGATGGTCTGGGGTGCCATGTCAGCTGCTGGTGTTGGTCCACTGTGTTTTATCAAAGGCAGGGTCATTGCAGCTAGCTATCAGGAGATTTTGGAGCACTTCATGCTTCCATCTGCTGAAAAGCTTTATGGAGATGAAGATTTAATTTTTCAACAAGACCTGGCACCTGCTCACAGTGCCAAAACCACTGGTAAATGGTTTACTGACCATGGTATTACTGTGCTCAATTGGCCTGCCAACTCTCCTGACCTGAACCCCATAGAGAATCTGTGGGATATTGTGAAGAGGAAGTTGAGAGACACCAGACCCAACACTGTGGATGAGCTTAAGGCTGCTATCGAAGCATCCTGGGCCTCCATAACACCTCAGCAGTGCCACAGGCTGATTGCCTCCATGCCACGCCGCATTGAAGCAGTCATTTCTGCGAAAGGATTCCCGACCAAGTATTGA